>NC_057775.1:6247245-6597584 GCF_014825855.1 Bombus pyrosoma
TTGTCCGAACGATCCTCGAGAGATCGATCTGTTCTCATGTACTCTGATCTCCTTCCGACCAGTCTATTTACCTGAATTCGTTTAGCTCTATTGTGTATCGGTGCGCTTCAAGTTGCCATCCAGTGTTTGATATCTCACAAAGACAGTAATCGAATCGATTTTGAATTAGCCGCGAAGTATTCGAACGAATCGAGACAGCGAAGGTATTTAAGAGATTTTACTCGAGTTTCGAATTTTTCATATTACCGAATTTTCGAAAATTTGATATTAATTCAAATTCTGAAGATCAAATCATTTCGTGAAAAATTTAATCATATATACGACGAGGAAATGTTCATCGTACATAAAAATTATCGTATAAAATGATACAGATTAAAGATGTATCATATATGGCAATAGGTTTTTGTTCACATTTAAGCTGACTTTAAAATTAATGAAATTTTTAATAGCATTCGCAGTGGGAAGTAACGAACGTGTTTAGAAACCATATTTATTGCCCGTAAATACGTACACAATACGACGAGTAATTAAGCGTTCAAACACTCGAAACATTTTTCTTCCAACGAAGACAATTACTACAGTGGCATTTGACTGTCGACGTTTCTATTACCCGGTTCTTGTCGCACCTATCCGATCGTTACTCACGTTTCCAGACCGTTTGCCATCGCTTATGGACTCAATTTGTAAAACCTCATTTCCCCAATCGCTGGACAAAGAAACGAACAAAAGCGAAAGAACAGGCGCGAACCTGATCGTATATAAACTGAGAAATAATCGGCTCAGTCAACGCTCGGCGACCGTAATTTTTCTCGACGAGTCCTATCTACATATAACGTTCATTCGAGTGTTTCTGAATCTCTTATTTTGTGATTTAATATTTTAATAATAATTTCCAGAATCATTTTCAAAATATAATTTCTCGATCGATAAAATCAAGTAAAAAGTCCATCTATATCTAATTATTCCATTATTCTGGCTGCACCTTCTACTTCAAAAAACGAAGACTTTTTTGCAATATAAACGTTTCTGTTACCAATGCTAAGCTGTCCAACAATTGTCGATTCATAACCAGTTATACCTATTCGATGTAAACCGTAGAAAACGAGTAATGAACCAATTCATAGTTCGTCCATCAGTCACCTTATCGTAGGATTCGATCCGATCGTTAAAATGGTTCGCCATCGTCCACTCAGGTTCGTTCCACTTCCGCGAAATACGCTATAAGTACATCACTGTAAACCATCCGACTAATGAACCATAGTTCGAACAATAGTCGAATGTTCCCTTTCCAATGGCACGTTATATGCCGAGTGATCGTCGAAGAAAGTAGAGTATTCACGAAAGGCGGAAATCAGAATTTTTGCCTGGCTCGATCATAGTGTTTATCGTAATGAGCCACGCTCTCTATAAACGTCTACGAATACAATTTGCAAATCGCTACGCCTCTAAAAGTATGTATTTCTATGGACCACGTTTTTCCTTTTGCTTGTATTTTTCTCGCCGGATGATACAGAATAGGGGAATGTTAGAAGGAACGCGATTAGGTAAACGCAACAGCGTGAAATCGTTCCTCTCGAATACAGATACGATATGTTGGATGAAATAAATATCGAGCGAGTTGACGAGAAAATATTACGTGCATTGCTTGTTAGAAGAGAAAGCGAGATGTTGCCATCGGTGGAACAAAAAGTATATTACGTGTATGATTTTACGACTTTGTTTAAAATTCGTAACAGGTATTCGAACTCGTATTGGTATGTCTTGCGCCGATTTAACAATTCTAATATATCGTACGATAAAAACTGCTTCGTGAATAAAATAAGCATTGTATATGTTATAACATTCACGCATTAATCAGTTAAATCTAAATATAGTAGATTTCGTATCATTTATTCGTACTTTCATACAACTACTACGTACTAAAGTTTGTTATTGTAAAAAATAAAATGTAGAACGTGATTTAAAAAATGTTTCATTGAGAAATAACCTTGTGTAGCTAGTGGACGTAAAATATTCAAAGCAAAGTGCTAATCATAATATTTAGTAGGTGAAACGGTCTTTTATATACATATTAAATTTCATTGATTACGTTCACAAAGATACGTACAAAGTCGCATAAAAATCAGTGTACTATAATATAATGCGATGTATAATAATATAATGTGTATATAGTATAATATAATAAAGTGTACTATATAATACTACAATAAGACTAGTATTTTGTAGAAAAATCCTGCATCTTACTCAAATTGAAAATCAATTTTAAATCACCAATGCATTTTTTTCAAAGTAGAGCATACCTGTCCGCGATGCTATACAACCTGTCAACCTTAAGTTAGTATAAAATCCATTTACCGTTCCTCACAAAAGGCTTATTCGAATCAGCACCTAATACGTCTGGCGTGTTTCTCTTGTTAGAGATTTTACAACTAGAGTGACACGGCCACGAGCCAGGGATTCAAAGCGGCTAATGGAGGAAGCGCGTAAATTCGTGGCCATTCATTCATTATAACCGTGAATCGTTGGAAACGTCCTTCGGTTAACACTCGCTAATAACGTTAGCGTGACAACGCGGCTCGAGTTTACGTTCTACAACGACGATACACGTTAATGAGCCGATTTATTGACGTTGCTTTACAACGCGATTCCTATAGATTATCATGGTAACCGTGTCCTACCGAAGGGACGGCCGTTATCATGCAAAACTGTTTCCTCGGCCAACATGCGACAAAAATGCCAATGCAAATGATGAAACGAGCCCCTTGTTCGGAGCTAGAGGTTTTTCGAGACGGTTCGTTAGGTACCGGCGCAAATAATAATATCCTCGTGGTCGTGCCATTTAAAAATTTCCATAACAACCGCGACTTGTCCGTGAATTCTTTCCGTCCGCCGAAAAGGATAAAAACCGAGAAAATCACGATGGTAATTTGCTTGGGGAATAATTCGAAACATTTCCGTTAGGTTCGAAGCAAAATGAGCAGTTCAAATGGTAAACGATGTACGCAAGAAATGAAGACTTCTTAATAGAGAAACACGCACTTGTAGTTTCACTATCCACAGTGACTCATAAATAGAAAATATTCTAAATGTAGGAAATGTAATTCGGAATTTCGTCCAAAACAGAAAGGCACGGACTAAAATAAATAATAACAATAATAAATACAAAATATTGGAAGACTTATTTTTATTTTTTGGCGAGGTAACAGCATTTTACTTCCATTTTTAGGATGATACTGTAGGCTTGTGGTAAAACAGTTTGTAATTTTTCGAGCAACATATCCAAATTATTGTTTTGAATGATTTTTGCTTAGGGAAAAATGTTGTTTTGATTCCTTTGATGTGCTAATTTCAACCGTGACATTTTGCTTTGCTTCGTGATCTTAAACGATGAAGTCATCGTGTTACAAAAAGATTAAACTCGTCTTTCTTTAACGGCAAACAAGTATGTTATATAATATACGTTTCTTTGAATCCTATGAAATCACCATGTAATCCGTGAACATACAAAGCCCGTTTTTTCCCAGCGTCTTCTTTCGTCGTACGTTTAAAACATTATTTCCAGTACAGACTAAATAGCGTAAATTAGCAATTCTTTCCATTACTTTACGATACACAAAATATCGTCGAATAATCTTTTTTTATTACAAGGCTTGCACATGGTACATGGTATACGCATAAAGTGAGATCATAAATAATTTTCGACTTCCCCGCTATATACTTAAATTTGCATAAGTATACATATACCCTGTATATCCTTTATGTCTATGAAATATCACAACCTAGGAAACGTACGCCATTATTTTCTATGACATTTTGCCATTTCCTTGGCAACTTATCAATTCCACCTTGTGAGGATCTTGGATTCGTGATGAAAAATATTTCGAATGTGCAGAATGTATTCTACTCGTATTTCAAAGTCCTTTTCTCGTTCGAGAATGTTGTGCAGACTGGAAGATGTGAACATCTGTTGGCACCAAGTCGACGAATAATACATATCAAGTGGATACATAGGAGATGTCATTTTTCCAATATATTCGATATTAACACGGGATTCCCAGGCCCTGGATCTTATTCGATGTCCAACTGTTAGGAACCGCGTTAAAGAAGAACAGGAAAAGAATATTAAGTTTTAAATATCGATTCGTGAATGCCGTTTGCAATCTGAAATTTAATATGCTTCTGTTTCACGACTTCTTCAAACTAATACTTGCTCTAGTTGTGGCTAGATCGATAGATGCAACCCCATTTGCAATATGTTTCGATTTACAACTTCATTATCCGAAAGTAAACTTAAAGTAAGCTTATCATAAAGTAAACTTCCTATCAAAAGTAGCTTTCAAGTGGCAAAGCTGTCGTAAAGAGTCAATAACGTTGTTCGGACAAATTCTCGACTTCTCGAAACCGACGTTCATAATGCTCATAATAATTATCCTATCCTCTAGCTGCCAAAAATTCCATTTCCAAGTAACTACATCCGCCTATGAATACCTCGACCACGCGAAACGCAACAACAATCCATAGATGCGCACAATCGTTCCCGCCTGATGTACCTTTCTCCTTTCTTCGTGTCCCTTGCCGATAATATATAAGGTATCTCGGTTCGAGGACGTGTGTACACTGTACACACCTTAACGATCCCCGGGGCCGATACGTAGGAAGCTGATTACTCATCGTACCGTCTACGCCGAACGTTTAGCGACTTATTGTGCTTGGTTATTGAACCCCTGGGAGAGTACCCACTATCCGCGCTCTTCTCCTACCCTGCTCTCCCTCTCGACCCTTCCACAACCCGCGGATATATAGCTTCCATTATAATTATACGTGGCCAGTGTACCTACGTGCATTCAAACGGGTTACGCAACACGTAACAGAAAGAGATAGGACAATGACACGAAGCTTTATTAACGAAGGGACCATAGAGACTGAGTTTGGTCCAACGAATGGAGGAGCTGAGGATTTCTCCAGCTTCTGGCTGTTTTGTATTTTGAACAATTTTTTCTTTTTTTATTCGTGAACGTTACGATTATTCACTCTACCAGTGGGAGTGGCTCACTGATCAATTTTATTCATTCGTTAAATGCGACGTATCGTTGATTGCAATTGGTATGATTTATAATGGTGAGAAATCTCAAAGGAGAAACTGTTGGCCATGAAATGGTTTGAAAAATGGATTGGTTACAGTCTGAGTGCAGAACAAACAAAACTAACATCCTAAAGAGCATGCTGTTTATTACTCTCTTAAGTTTTAAGGTTCCACCTCGGAAATAGCCTTTCCTTGCGAACACATCTTTGCTATAAGCTTTACCGACGAAAACACTGTTCGTTCTTTTGTGCGTTGCGAATAGAACAAAGCGCGTTTTCACCGTCAACGAGCATTAGTCTTGCTCGAAGTGGTAATACGATCAGACCGTCTTCTTGCCCTATTCTAGTAGCCTAACTTGTGAATTTCTTGCCTCGGAACTTCAACGATGTTCGTTAATCTGTTAATGGGTTAACGATCTTAGACGACAGAAGGCAGAGGCTGAAATTCGCCGTGTCTAGATTGCACGACGAGACAAATGTAATTAATTAACCCATCATGACCCGAGTTTTCCGCTTTCTACGTCGGATCTAGTCGCGTCTTCTTAATACACGCGAGATTGATCGCCATAATTTTCCGTTGCTCGCGTGTTCCAGAAATTCGCGGCAACCTATTCCCATGCGCTGTGCACAGACGTGACACGGGAGAAAACTGTTTGGAACTCTTGATGGGCTCCCGAGACCTTCCACTACTAACGTTAAGTTGCGCCTCTTTGGCGTTCCAAACCTACGTCTTCGTATCCCTCGCATAGACACGCGTGTTTTATAATCGCTGTTTATTACTATAAATTGAAAATAAATCTTAATAGTTGCTTGAAAGCTTGAGAAATCAACGACAAACTGATACACGTGATATTAGAGTCGAGAGTATACGTGTTAAAAGCTCTTCGATTTTATTGAAAAATTATAAAAATATGAAACCTAATCCAACGAACCGCCATTAGCGATTCAACGCCTCGACAAAATTCAATTTCCAAAGAGCTAACACAAAACTATTCTTAGTTCTCCATCGCTCGTCACCTGTACGAATTCTGACTCACGCACAATAAAAAGATTCACGACCAAAGTTTTTAATCTCAACTCGTTTCGTCATCCACATCAACCCCAAAACTGGAAATTGTCAAAGCGCGGACTGTGTTTACTGCTGTTTCTGCCTAAATATCCAACTTCTGGCACCAGCTTGGGAGCCTGGAGTCAAAGAAACTTCAGATTCGGCCACGGCGAATGACTGGCAATTTGTTTTATACGCGCGGAACACCAGCCAACGCTCAGCGGAATTAATTTTCGTGAAACACGGTGGTCAGAGAGTAGACGAATATCGCGAGCAGAGTTAAAACGTAGGCGGTCCGATGCGAAACGTTACGACGAGAAGACAAATGATCGGTTACCTACGCGAGACACGCCATCTTCTCCTCTTCGTCGAATAGATCACGGATTTTCTACGTTACTGACTCTCGATTTTCGTAATTTTCACTGAAAGCCTCACGGGGAAAATCAGAGGAGAGAATGGATCGGCGTGGGTGGCTAATCGTGTTGCAACGAACGATTCATGGGAACTGGGTGACGCGGTGTGTGGGCACAACCCTGCAATTTTGTGTTACACGATCGCTACTGACGAGGGAAGTCCAAGATCTTCCTGTGGTCGAGATAACGATTTAGTTGAAACTCTGAATAAATAGATTTCGTAATTCTGTTGATGGATTTATCTCGTTATAAGACGAGTTTGATTACCGACGCAACGTTCACGAATCGCAATCAGTACGTAAGCGTCACCGTGTAAAATTAAACCTTCGATTCGAAATATCTAGAATTTACACATAGAATGACATGCAACTGTATTGTATTAGGTCGTCCGAAAAGTGTCTTTAGTTTTATAAGGAAATAATGACATTTTCCGTTTTATATTATTTTATCGGATCACGTATGATCCATTTTGTCCTATCAAAATAGAGATCACAACGTTCGACAGATTAGGTTTCATGTTTGTATAAAGATGCGTCGTTGTAAAAGTCGTGTCTGTAAAGGAAAGACACTTTCCAGACAACCTAATACTTTGATTTGATCAACGAATGTTAAGGGAGGCCAGGTGAATATCTTGTGATAATAGTCGAAATGTATTGACAACGTATAAACTACTTCAATGGAAACTGTATTATCTTCGTATAAATTATTTGCTAATTTTACGTGCAATAAACTCTGTCTACTTTGTGCCAAATGACACAGTAATATGTTGTATATTAGCACTAAAACTGTGATATTTCTTAGCACTACTTTGCATCAGAAATATGACACCTGCCAAGATTTATAACGGCGAATAATAATTCCGCGAATACACTTAATAAATAATATACACAGAACGATTTACTACATTTAAAAACAAATCGTTGTGTAATAAAATCTGTGTCTTATATCCTCTAAATTTCATTAATGCTTCAAAGCAATTGTTTATCTTAGAATATGAAACTTGTTTCGAACGTATACAAAATAAAGTATTAACGTAACGCAAAGGCAACATTAATGGAAGTTATCCATCTGGCAAACTCTGCCACCTTCCACAACGAAGATTCTTACGATAAAACCACTATGAACAAAACCCAATAAAATAACCACGAAAATGAAACAAAACGATAAAAGGTTTGGAAAATATCTCACAGATAAAACCGCAATAAAATTTGCGCTGCTAGCTCCAACAAACCACAATTTAAACATTGCTATCGAAAGCTCCATCGAAACTCCACCACATTCCTTTGCCAAACCCACCCCATTCTTTGCTAAACACAATACAAATCACCAGACCCCACCCAGAAAACCCGCATTCCTGCACGATCTTTTCGCGAGTTTGCCATTTCGTTGGAAAACACGTGAAAATCGGACGTACAACGGATCGTCGCATCAGATCGTCAAATTCCAAACAGTTATAAGCTTCGAATCGTGTTCCAAGTGGTTCGAATTTTTCCTCACATATTGTACAATACAGACTCGACGCGATTGAAAATATTTCAGATTCAATCACCAAGAATCAACGATTCTTCGCACGTTTATCGATACGATACAAAACAAAAAAAAAAATCAAACTTAAAGATTCGTTTCATCTACTGAATATTCTAACTTGTGCTTTACTTTCGATATTTCATGTTATTTCCTTTTATCAAGCCAGAAAGTGTCCTAATACTTAAGAACGGAAGCGTTCCAGAGATTCCAGGTGATCCACAAGTTTCAGATCCCATCTCTGGCTACTAGTTATTCTCGAGGTCGGCTGAACACGGAATAAAATGCGGATGATCAGTCGTAGGGTTGGTTATCGAGCGCGGTCTAGCATGGTGTACGCGGTATCACAGCCGGTCGACAAATCTCCAACCACGGAGCCAATATCGGGGCGTCGCGGCCGGAAAAACCGTGGAACGCGTTTCCATTTGACCGAGGGCAAGCCATGGACCGTGTCGTTGCCGGGTTCGACTGGTGTACGTGGGCATGGGCATAGGCATCGACGAGAAAGGGAAAAAAAGGATCGGACCGGTTCGGTGCCGTTGTATCGGAAGAGAATGGGAAAAAGGGGGCGAGGTGTGGCGAGGAGGCAAACGTATGACGTCGTTTTGCGGTTCGTGAAAATTCCGGCCTTTCAAATATTGGAACGAGTACCACTGACCAAACATTTACTTAACCTCAGCTCGCCTTCCTACCTTTCTTTCCGTCGGTCTTTCGTCAATCGTCTGCCATCGACCCTCTAGTTTCACCCCTTTCCTATCGCGCGTTGCAAATTTGTGTCTCGAATACTGTTTATTCCGATAATATTTGCCAGATTCTTGCGCGCGGATTTTGCCAATTTCGCCGCATCTGCGACCGTCCTTGCTATAAATATGATTTTGTTTGCGTATCAAACGTTTGGTCTGTGTTCCGCGAGGTGTCAGCCGACGATGCTGCTGTCGAATATCAACAAACAAAGGATACAACACGTTTGAAGAAATTCAGCCGATAGATGTAATTGTTCAAATGGAGAATGGATAAAAGTTTCAGTAACAAGTTACGCGATAATGATCGAAGTAACGTGATGCTGCGAAAGACTTATTAAGGAAACAGTGAACCCATGACAACCCGAAAGCACCCTAAATTCGGAATCATCCATAGAAAACATTTTAGGGACAAGCGGTTGTTTGAAGGGTGGAGCCTGAAGCGTACATTCCGATCGCGAGACAACCTTCGCAAGATTAGATATCGGTGTAACTCTATATTACAAACACTACCAAACAAATCGCTTTATAAATTTATTACATCGGCAGAATGCGAAATTCAGATGGTACAATCACGAAAATCGTGAGGTAAGTCGAAGAGGATTCACGGTTGCGCAAGTTCTCTGCGAGAACACGGCCTCGTAGGATGTAATTTTCATCCAATGAGTAATTCATATCGATTCGCCGCAAGGAGGAAGTCAATCCCTCGCGAGTATAGAGCGTGTTGCACACAATGAACACGATAGATCTCTCTTCTTCTCTCTGGTGCGTCTTTCAGCAGCCATTGTGATATAGGAACGAACGAACGCGTAGGTTTCGCCAGAAAACCGTTGAAAATGTCGTCGATCCGCGGACTATGCAACGAGAATAATCGAAAATGCGATGCCTTTCTGATCGTCTATCTCGCGAAATTTTGCTGTGCGCGTGTCGATCCTCTCGATATCGGTGTTAACGCGAATCCGATACGGATTTTAAAGCGGCATGCTTTCGCTGAACGAACCGACTTCTTATCGCGGAGGTGAAGAGTTTTCCATTTCGCATGGATACCCAAGAACATCGAGAGAAAATGTTCCTCCTGGCAAACTAGCTTTAACGAAGTCTAATTAGTTTGAAAGCTTCGGATCGACGTTAGATTTTAAATCGACGTGGACTTCGCGCGTAGTACTCGGAGACACGTCATTGGCTAAAAGTGTCTGGACGTTTACTTACGTTTCGCAAAATGCATCTTAATCGCACGAATAATGGATAAATCAAGCTGCGATGATTTTCTTCGTACGATAGTATACAGTATGATACTTTGAATGTTAAACATCGTAAAAGTGAATTGTATACAATTATATACAGTCACATACGTTCGATCTAACGTTATATTCGTTTTTAACTACAAGCATTCCGGATTTCCTCTTGTTTCGTCAACGACATTGAATTACCGTATAAAACAGAAAATCAGAGAAGACCGCGTTTAAGTGAAAACTAATTGCTTCAAGATTATCTTACAAAATCTATAATTCCCGTCCACGCTAGGATTCACAATCGTATGAAAAATCTACAATTCTCATCTGCCTTCTTCTAACCCAGGGCTCCCCTTATTACGGTGCTCCTCGTAATTAAAAAAGAAAAATAGTCTAAATAATTACGCTTAACAACTTCAGGGGAACAAAGAACACAAAGAGCTCAATTTAAATCCTCGTTACTACATCCTACTATTTCACACCCGTCATTAACACAGCACAGAACATTTTCATCAGCACACAGCGATTCTACGACGTAAGCCTTTTTCAGCCTAGTAACCAATCCTGAAATCGACTTCCAATGGAACGTTTGCTCGACGAACATAACAGCAAGTCATATCTGCTGCGAGAAACTCGAACGCCAAGTGAAAGCAACGAGATTCCGCGTTTCCCGTGTTTCGAAGTGCTCTTAATTAACTAAGAACGTCATTCGGCAGCTGTGTCGATTATTGAAAGCGTGTTTAAAGCGTCGGTGAAGTCAAGGTCCCTGAGATCGCGTATCGGCAGAATGGGAAATTAACACCAACAGACTAATTTCTCTCGAGCCGGTCTTAATTAATCTTAGATGTTTATCTACGTTTTCCCTGGTTTTCCTTGACTCGTTTTTACGCGCAATTTCCGACCTCCGTGTGTGTCTGCGTCGAAATCTCGCTTAGAAGAGATAAGAAAAAAAAAAGAAGAAGAAGAAGAAGAAAAGGTATGTATTCCGCTACTGGATGCACGAACAAAAAGTTCTGAATTAATTCTCTGCGAAAAGGAGAAACGCGAAGATGGATAATATCATGCTGCGACCTAATTACGCTTCGTCGTCAACTATCGAAGCAACGGATGACGGCTGATTGTGAAATATACACTCAGATAGATAATTAATATAGGAAATTGAAAATACCAAGCAGATTATCGTTTCAATTTTACGAGAGAGTTGGCAAGAAATGGAGAGCGTGACTAGTTTAATTGTACATGGTTAAATAGGAAGATACAGGCTTGAGATGTCTGAATAGTAAATTCTATCCTCCTTTACAGAGTGATTTGATTGACATTATGTTAATCTTTCTTTTACCTACGCTACATCTGAATTATTCGAATTGAATTTTAATCAATTTTATGGTTACAATGTACTGCAGTGTATGGACTGTGGATGTTGATGTAATTTCATATTTTTATGAACATAATTAACTCGTGTTTGTGTATTAATCAACATATTTATATATTATGTGTTTAAATTTCCCGTAAATGTAAAAACGTTCTCTATATATCAATCATTGATTGAATCGAAGAAACGAAATGCTAAAAATTACTTTCTTCAAACTGTTAAACGTCTCTTTTGGCGAACAATTAGTCCAAATTAATTAGGCTGGCAAGTTGTTGTATCAGATTTACTTTTTCCCAAGTAATTACGAACTTAACTTGAAATCTAGGTTTCTTGCTGGCAATCGCGTTACTGTTAATGATTGACATAAGAAAGAAAGAAAAGGAGAAAGGCGAAGAAATGTCTCAAACAAGAGTAAAGAACGTATTAAGTTCGACTGAATGAAATATGTGTCGACGAAAACAAGTCAAAATAGTCGGCAATGAAACCCGCTTTTTCCTCAATGGCGTTCTTTCCAATTCACGGTAGTATGTCAATAGCCTAGCTCGAGATCAGTGTCATCAATCTCTCACGGTTCCCTATCTACACGATCCGTCGTACTGTCTTAGTGCCGTTGATTTAATTTGATATAACACAGCTCCTGACAACGAGCTTTTTCCTATTGTATTGTCTTGCAAGTCTTTTCTCGTGAACTCGTACGCCCATCTTTCGTTGCAAATTAACGATGCTCCGATACAAAAATTTAATTAACTCTTTATTCGATTTAAGTATCAAATAAAGAGAAAGCTACGTTATTCCGATAAAATGGTCGTGCAAACATTTGGCATATTTGGATTGTGCTTTATGTAGAAAGTCGAAAGATTGGTTATTTCAAACGATACACAACTACGAGTATTGTATTCGAAATCATTTCAGACAATGGAACTTTGCAATTTAAATAGATCCCTTAAATACGCATACCTCGGTTTATATCGCAGCGAAAGTTTATTCAGCTCAATATGCAACGTTAAAAGACCTTAACTCTACTACATTTACGCGATATCTTTTCGTCCTTACGCTTACTAAAAACATGCCTGCAAAGTTTGTTCATATATCTTAGGAACAGTTGCTGTATAATTCAGTTGTCCCAACACGAGGTAGGTAAAGCACATCGAATCCCATGGGATCAAAGGTACCAGAGACGGGGCTTCAAGTTCTCCATGCATCTTGCAAGCTCGACAAAATATTTGTCTCCGACAGAGTTCCTCTAATTACTCATGATTAATCATAAAACACGTTACGTCCCAGCATCTACTGTATTGTTTTGGAATATGATACGATATGAGGTGATAATCTTCGTATACTTGTAAAATTATAATAATGTTCTAAATATTTGTCCATCTTATTCGTATTAATTTTAATAGCAATTTACATTAAAACTGATTTACATCTAACTGATTCTATAGAACAGTTGTAAGGGGATGGGGTAGGTAATTAAAGTAATTGAAGCATGATGCTTGTTATTAAGGATGTCAAATGACGAGAAGACTTACTTGGTCTGGAAACCTTCGAATTCTTCCTGTTGCTCGCTGATGGAGGCTTCAAGGTCCAAATAAGCGCCATAATCGCCATCTTTATACAGCTGGAGCGCCGTATCATCAAGCTGCACAACAAATAAACAAAGGAAATCGTTAAATCGACGAATTCGATAATCGTTGTCGTTATAAAGTGTTTCTAATCACGGAATTCTTTACAATTTCTACACTGCACAGCTCGAGACGATGCACGTTACCAATTGTACGCTATATCTTATCACTAGCTTCCAAACTTATATTTATAACCTTTAGTAGCAGTAAACTGCTTCAAAAATTTACAAACACGTATCGTCACGTATTTATTACAATTCTAACATTCGAATGCGACTTCATCTGTATAAACAGCAGATTTTTTTTCAATTACTTGGGTATCTGCCGTAGCACGTATGTAAATAAGAACATCAAAATACATGACAAGCAGCCAACGTGTCAGCGTTATGTCGCGTTAGCCACATTACAACTTACGACGTGGCGTCAAATTAGAAGCTTCCCAGCTGTCGGAAATGATAACCAGTTAAGCATCGGTCAATTTCCTCGGAACAGTTGCCGCTTCCGAAATAACGTGTCGTTGCAAGAGTAGCCTGGAGCGAAGAGGCAGCCTTTATGTTTCGCGATCCAGGGGCGGGAACAGCTCCCGTACTCGTCGCCTAATTTTAAACTGCTGCCACTTTGCGGCCACAGAAATTTAACTACGCTATGAAAAACTATCCGTCTACGGTTTATTGCTGCGCGATATAGGCCACGATAGCGTAACATAATTTTCCATTTGTTCAGTGGACTGAGGATATTTATGCAGATTTGTATTTTAACGACTACGGCCGAAGAAATGGAATTTCGGTCTTTAAATTCATGCGAATCATGCAATCCTCGAATTTAAATCGTACAAGTGTCTGATATGCTAAGATTTTTTTAGAAAATGTCCAACTTAATTTTCTCGCTCCGCCTAGTGTAAAAGCATCTCTGTGCGTACGATTATTGTACGATTATCGTCGAAGAAATCGTAACAGCTGGAAGATCGGCAATTTCTTTGCGAAAATTTAGATATCTCAACAATATAAATCGAGTGGAAAAATGAGAAAATTGCGAATGCGATGTCTCGTTAACTCTTACTGGGTTACTAAAGCGAAGAATCTGGATTTTTCTCATCATCCAGCTTCTTGGTAGTATCCAAGGAATGAGTTCAACGAACGAATGGGCGCCTTACGGTTCAACAATCCGGGCTAATGCGGCTAATCTGCTAAATTTATCTGCGGATCATTTGGTCCACGCACTCCGTGTCCGTCTATGCAACATGATAATCTCTTCATCTGGCATCAGGTGGTCCCGTTTCGCTGGACACACGGCGTATTAAATCACCGGTTACATCATCGTGCTGTCTCGAAAATAGAAACGCCATAAGCTCGTGAATTATAGATATAATTTAATTATATTAGAAATACCGGGACTAATAATGACCAGTGATACCACTTCATTAAATCGTTCTGGACGTTTGATTAAGCGGAAGTATCTACGTAAATCATAAAGTAGGATTAAAGTTTTGTTGCTTGAAATATTTCCTATTTCCTTGTTCACCTATCTATTCAGTTCTTAACGATCAAATAAACGAAGATGAAATTAAAGTTGAAAAAAGGGGATTCTACGTGTAGTGACGCGTTTGGAACGTTTAAAGTAATTATACTAATTTTAACTGTAATTTTGTCGTAGATCAAAGGAGATATAATATTTTAACGCGTACAGAAATATGAAAAAAAAAAAACAGACGTATACAGTTATATGTTAAAAAACGAGACAGAAACAAAAGAAATTCATGTAGTCTAATTGAGTGTATCGTTAAATTTACGGTTTGAAATAAAATCCGTAATTAGATGGTCCGAGTCAAGTTTTTTTCAATTAGTAAAAAAATATTCCCGAACGATAATTACGTACATAACTGAACACTGGTCGTCGATAAACATTTATAAACAAAAAATGTATAAACATTTCTGTTATTTTATTTTTGTTCTCTATATAAACGAATCTATCGGTAAACTCGAGAATTGCCACGGAAAATCTTCCATCGAATCGCGTCTCGACGCTGTCGCTCGATTTCAACCACCAAATCGTCAGACGATAAATCCTGAAAGGTAAATAATCCTGACTGAAATGAAGCCTTTCTTTTCCACGCCGTAGATTCTTTCTTCGAGACATCGCCGCTTTGCAAGATTAAGATCCATCTGTTTCCACGGCATGTTGCCAGCCTAGAAGAAATAACAGCACGAGGATACGAACGGAAAGATATTACGGGAAATGCGGGAGAATAGAAACAGACGCGTAGCAGCGAGAGAAGAAAAAAGGTAGGACGGTTGAAGGAGGGAAAATGGAGGGTTCAGAGGAGAAAGTAATAGAGGATAAGCCGAAAACAAGGAGACGAGAGAGAAAAATAACGTGCAGCCAGTTGGGAAGCCATAGGCGAAAGCTAAATGTCGCTTTAAAAATAGTCGAGCTACCTAGGTCGCCATATTTGTGATCGTTGTCGCTGGAAAAGTTGTCCGCTTCCGCGGCGACTGCAACGCGTTCTTTTCAACGATGTCTCGTCGAACCATCGTTTAAGCGGTACTAATTAACGTTCAGTGGCACTTTGGTTTTTCTGTAGCTCAGAGACGATTGATCAGACTGAAATGAGATTTTCTTCTCGATCTCTAATGTACAGGATGTCTTGGAATGACTAGCGTAAAAGGAAGAAAGTGATTTTATACTAATGACAAAATAAGTCGGCAACGAGCGTTCGTTTGTGCGTGAATCGATTCGTTTTCATGTTGCTTCTTTAAACGAATAATTGAATGATGCTGATTAACTTGAGTTTCTAATCGATAATATGAGGATTCTTTTATTGTTACTTTAATACGCGCTTTTGTTACTTTAAACTTATTCGGAATGTAAAGGCTTAAAGATTCGTCATCATATAGGCTTAAGCTTGACATTTTCGAGTTTCACGAACGTTTCTCTATAATGAAATAGTTAATAAATTAATGTATGTAAAATTAATTAATAGTTAAAAAATAGCGAAATTCGTAACACCGATATCGGCAGGAAAAAGAAAATATACAACGAAAACCGATCACGATAAAAACGAAACTCTGAAGGCGGAAAACAAATAAGAATCGCCTTGACGATGAATTTTCAGACCTGCGCTCTCGCTAAGTGGAAGAACGAGGGGAACGAAAATAGGAGAAAATCGAAGCGAAACGAGCGAGAGTTTGAAACAAAACGAGAGAACGAAATTGTGCGTGTACACGGCGTGCGCCAAGCGGGGACAGGAAGCACGCGGCTGACCCATATTTCTAAAAATCACAGCTTCAAAATAGTCTGCCGGCAACGGAGCGCCGGTTATAATGCAGAGGCTCGTTCGAGCACGCGCTGCATTTCTCCGGTTTCTAGGCGTCCCGCATTCGGTGGAAAGCGAATTGCCTTACGTAATGCACGTGACGGGAGGCTGCGTTCTGTACGATCTCTGGCCTTCAAGCCCACAAAGAAATTGGTCAACCGGAAGCGACGACTGCATCGTCATCTTGTACAATGGCACTTCGTTTGTTTCTGCTTGCTGAACTTGCGTCGCTTGCGTAAGAATGTTAACGGGCTGAAGGAGAAAGGAAACGATGGTAAAAATTTGAGTTGATGGGAAAAGGAAATTGTATGGTGGATAGGAAACGTGAGATGGATCTAAGGAGATGAATGATCGGATGCAATCGATTTAGAGAAAGGACGATGAATTGTAATATTAGATTATAAGTAGATTGCGCATGTTTATGCAAATTTAGATTTTCACGAATACAACTAAAGAAACAGAGATTTGTTATACTCTGTATACGAACAAAGTATATATATTTTTATACAAACTGTTGAATGAGTTAAAAAATGGAACAGGCGAGGACCGAGTAAATATGCTCAGAATGTTTAAAAAACTAGTTTAGCAATTTGAGATTAATACCGATTAAACGTAATTACTCGACTATGAAATGCTTAATTAATTGGAAGTCTGTAAATTAATGGTTTTAAAACGGCCAACAGTATCTTGCTTCGACTAGGAAATTACTTGTTGGCTGTGTCCTTCTCTTTCGTCGCTGTTTCTCTTATGTTTCAAGAAAATGAACATTGCGCTGCATTAAAGCAAATAACGAACGCTCAATATCTTTAATAAATTTATCTTTCACAACCTTCAACAATTTTCTACGTGTTCCATATGAAAAATCATTATAAATACGGATAGAGAATAATAATACATTATGAATGATAACCCAACCATCCAAGATAACGATCCAAAATAATATTTTCAATAGGAAAAAATGTCTGTAAGAAGATTAATCTCTTTGTGAGATAAACATTTTTAGAAGACGAGTTACCAAACAGTTGCATTAACATTCGATCGCTGTTCTACGAGAAAATCTGATCAAAGAAGATGCAGCGCGTTGTATGATCGATACATTGCCGACATCAAATGGCAAAGTGAAAACAGTACCCTCGTAGGTACGCGTCAATCCTTCGAGAGATCAGGGATCTAATTAATCATAACATTAATCCAGTTTTACCACGCTCTGATAGTTTCCTATCCGATCTACGCATCATGGGAAAGTTGTTTAATTAGCCACTTAAAGTCTCACGGGTCTCGTATGTCTTCCCTACGGACAGTTCAATGTTGCCACACGTCCTCGCAAATCCACGCTGAAGAAACTTTTCACGGATGCGTCGCCGTCGACGCGTTTCAAGTGGAGGCAGCCTGGAGACTGCTTCTTTCGCAGCGACACGGAACGTCTGTTTTCTATCAAAAGATCAACTACAATCATAGCTGCCACGCGAGAATATCCTTTTAACGCGACTAAACTTCCTTCAGGATTTTTAGATTCGCTGTTACAATCGATAGATTACTCGAAGATCGTATCCCCCTGGGGGTAGCCATCCGCGTGTTATTTAGCAATCAAGCTAAAAAATTTACCGAATGTCCAGCTGGACAAATTGTAAAGTACAAATTAAGTAATAATAATAATAATAAAAAAAAATAATTGACAGAATGTGAGTGAGAGATGCGGATCAATTCTGTACCCACCAAAAAATAAAAGAAATTATTTGAGGAACGTGAAAATTCTTATTATATATTTGACAATTAGTTTTAATTAAGAATTAGTCGAAAGATGTAAGTTAATCGGTCGAAGGAAACGACGTCGAATTCGGATTTCTATCGAATTTATTTCGTTTCAAATCCACAGCTGATTCGTAATTTAATTTAGCTTCGTGGAATTATATCGTCGGTTTTATGTAAGAATATGGTTACTCGTATAGTATAGGATTTACAGGTTCGCCGTTCTATATTAACTAAGTCGTATGTCGATATCGATGGCGAAAGTTGCAAGGCTTCTTCCGATACTGTAATGTAGCACACGATGACACAACCGCGCTATCTCCATTACAAGTTAACGCGATAGAGCCGCGTTGGAATGTGAATTACGCGGGGATAAAGACCAATCACATGACTGTGGAATTTCTAGCGATTAAAATTCGAAACGTATTACTACAAATTAGAAATGCAATTAACGAATTCGATAAAGCTCGAAATCTTCAATAACCTGATGACTCAAAGATATTTAGTTTCATTTCTTTCACGACTCTATCTTAGCATTCTGGATGTACATATAAAAATTCGAACGCTGATTCGTGAAAACGTTGCAAATTTTCAAAGAATATTTGCAGCCCAAATTTTGTAAAAATCTAAACGCTGAAAAGTTTTTAAATCCTATAAATTGTGTCATAAAATTGTGCTCTAAGATTCTCAAGCTACATCAACTCGCGAAATGTTGTCTTTTCTTTATTATTATTATTTAATTTGTACTTTATAATTTGTCCAGCTGGGCATTCGGTAAATTTTTCTAGCTTAAAGCTTTTCTAGCTTAATGTTGTCTTTTATCAACATATTGTTCATGCTGTGTATTGAACATACAATTTTAACTAATTTCTATTAAAACCTCGAATATAAATTAACTACCTTTATGAACCATTTATTTGATCGTACAATGTAGTAACTTCAATCATTCGTACGTAATTTATATCAATTTTCTTTCCCATTTCTTCCCTAAAATTACCTTTCCCTCCGCGTACAATACGATCCACATAAGCGACGTAATAATTAACCCTTGAAGCTCCCAGCGGTCAAGCAACACGTGTTGACGTAACGCATGTCGACTCCAGGAAGCGTGAACCGTCGAGCGTCGACTCGATGATGCGGCAAACTGACCAGGGTCTGACCCTCCCTTTTGGACGTTGCTACGATTTTCCCTGACTGACGTATGCTTCGCGCGATTCTATTTCCTATCCTTCAGGGAGCCCGATGTTTACAGAAACTCGTTGTTTGAGCAACTGGCAAATATCCTACCTCAATGTCACTTTTCATCCGTATAACCGATGCTTTTTGTGCACGAAATATACGGAACAATAACAACACAAAAACGATATTGCGAGAGGTCAAACGAAGCTGTTTCAAAATTTCTGTATTTGATTATGGAATAAACAAATTTTACTCGAGTAAAACGTGTAAGAAGTAAGTTTTATACGATTAATTTACTTATCCCTGTTACTTTTTCAAACGAAAGGTTTTTGGTAGCCATGCTTAATACCACATCTATAGTAAACGGTTAACAACTATTATCTGAAAATATATTGAATTTTAAAATTGTTTTTTTTTTATGAAGCATAAAAAATGTGGTTCATTACCAATCGTTATCAATCGTTTTGTCTTTCTCTCTCTCTCTCTTTCTCTATGGTCTTTGTATACTATTAACGAATAATCCCAAAACAAAGCCTAGATTATTAAATTAACTGAAATATAATGATTATAACAAAGTTAATCACAATTAAAGAGCTATTAAATTCGTTACGAAAACGTTACAATTCCATTATGTAAATTCAGGGTCGCATGACTCGTTCCCACGAGACTGAAATAACGAAACGTTTCCGAGAACCCACGCGAGCTTATGCAGAACCGTATATCGCTAAACATAATGAAAATTCACGGACGTCCTGCGATTTGACGGAAGTCCCTCGAGACAAGATAAACGAAAGCTTGCCGAGACAATTAACCGAGATAACCAAGCCGTTCTGTTTCACTATGTGAAACTTTCACGATTCGTTTCTTTTTGTTCGCCATCACCTGCTGCGAAACTGTACACACGATGGAATAACGCGTTACAGGCCATTCACACAATTACCCTATCGATGGATAAATCGATAACAGAGATCGGATAACTGAGTTTCAATATTGAAAATAACCTTATCTATCGAAGGCTATTAAGTCGGTAAAGATTTGTGGCGAAATAGAAAATGCTACTTTGCTTTCATTATGGCGTGTGACACGTATCAATGTTCCGGGTAATAAAGTTTATCGTTCTGTTTAATCAATGTTACTAATATTTGTTGTATCTGTAATACGACATGCGAATAATGGTAACAGTCTGGAAAGAATAATCTCAAATTTAGAATGTTTACTTTGTCGAGTAAAGCGTGCCAAATTTTGATTGAAATTATTGAAATTAATCAAACAGATAATTAAAATATTTCGAAGTATGCATTTATAGTAACGTGTTACAACAATCTATAACGTTGTATTACGAAGTATAAGATTAGTGAGCCATTACTTTCTCTATCGTTATACTTAAATATTCGATGTTTCATACTAACAGCCAGGAGTAAAGGCAGAAAATCAATTTGCGAGCTTTAGCCTGAAACGACGCCTCTTATTCCATTTAACGATCGTCGTAACATCAACCTCGATCGATTGTACTCTGGCGATACTGTTCTGAGTCGTTACGCGAGAAATCTGTCGTTTATCAAACACTGTCGCGATCTGGCCTAATTATTAAAAGCCCTTTCTGACGTAAACTCGATGAACGGATTTACATAACACACAGTTGATTCGAAGTAGAGCAATTACACATGGAAATACGGGAATATCGATTTCCAGCCACCATTGTTCAACGACGCACTATCGCCAATAACTTCGTCAGATTTTGTCAGCAATTAGTCCGAGTTATAATTGATCGAATTACGATTCGATTATGATGAAGTAACTTTTACAGCAAGATTACATCGACTGGAAACGAATTACCGGGCTTCCGCTAAATTTCAATTAAATTTTAATGAAGCTCGTTGAATAGCGATTCAACAAGATCATTGATAAATTAAATGTAGTAGTACATGGTCGTGCTTAATATCCGTAATTTCACGTAAAATTTGCAACGAGCAGCTGTAAGTAATAAATAAACGTAAGAAAACGTAGCAAAATAGAATCATAAATCGATCTTTCACCTATGACGATCATCTTTTTTCAAAAATTTCCTTCGCACAACTTTCTAATGTATAATGCTCCGTTATCGTATTTAAACGATTAAAGCACAAAATAGTCGTTCAAATGAAACGGCGTACGAACACCTGTTCGTTTCACAGCCACTGACTATTACATCCGTATTTTACATTTAACATAGAAACCTTCATAGCCTTAATGTATTCACACTGTATCATTCCTTTGATGAAATGAGTAACGCAGCGTAAAAATAGCTCGAAACCTAGCCGTCGTGTCGGTAATTAATAATCGTCACCACGCGGAAAACAGACGGCAACTGATTTGAATTTGAAACGATCGCCAATAAGCGAATGATTCCTAGAACAGCTTGCGAGCGTTCGAGCCTAGCACGCTTCAATGGCGACGTGGGCGACACGTGGGCACGGGAATGCGTTCCTCTTCAATCATGAGCAACGGTAAAGGAAGACGTCGTATCGTTGTCACAAGAACGTAAAAGAGAAAGTACCCGAACCACTAACCGTAGTAAAAGTTCTCGAAAGATCAAGCATACAAAATACAAAAGAGAGAGAAACAATGAAATAGCCAATAACGACTAATGTCGATATATTGATACGTCTCTTATAGAAGGAAGACTAAAAAGAAAACACCTCACTGACTTCACTAAAGAAATAAAATGGTCAAACTCGAGGATGGTATTCCGCTAGGGGTGGCCATCCACGTGTTATTTAGCAATGAAGTTAGAAAAATTTATCAAATGTCCAGTTGGCCAAATTGTGAAGTACAAATTAAATAATAAAAGAAATATATTGATACGAGAAAGACAAATATGAGGAACCTAGGAAAAAACATTTGATACATAAAATCACGAGGCTATACATAATCTGCAAAACGATTAATTTCTCGGTCAGAGTATAGTTATACGCGTTACTATGATGCCAAACTACGCTAGATACCAGAGTCCTCCCATATATAATATATTTTTTTTAATTATTATTTAATTTGTACTTTACAATTTGACCAGCTGATCAATACCGACATCCTAAAATCTCAGAGCCACAGAGGTTCTTTAGGTATGTCGATCTTCCTCGAGGTAAAGCTTCAATGGTTGCTGGATACTCTAAATATCTACGGAACTTTTGAACACCTCGGTTATTCACAATGGCTCTAGAACCTTCGGACGTCGCGAATATTTCCAAAACGATTTACTGTGATATATTAACTTATTAAGAACGGTTTACCGTAATGTTACAAATAGTTCGATTTCTTAAAATTTTCAAAACTGCCAAATTTCTTCTCGTAGCCGCTTAAAAAACAGAATTCGATGATACAATACCAACTGATTGAAAAACTGACAAACGAAATATTGCGTTAACGCAACGTTGCCTCTTAATGGGTTAAGGCTCTATTACTTTTGTAATGTTTGCATTTCTACCGTTTCTTACATATTTGCAACGGTAAACTATAATATTTCAATCTATAACTAAGATCCATGACGACTATTTCCTTGCTCTGTTACCTTACAAGAGTAAGCAGGATTGAACGAAATAAGCAATAGCGAGATAAACTGTTCTTTACATTTCACCTTCTTGGAAGTAATCGATCGCCACGATTAACTATGACGACGTCCTCTCTGTTATTACAGACGATTACGGACGATGTTCCCGATTTCTGCGACGAGAACCGACAAACGCAATCGCCGAAGCAATGAACTATTCCGTCCCTTCGACTCGTAAACAAAGAAATAGGTACCTCTTACCACGCGAACGTCGCTATGAAAAGTGCTCGACGAATTATGGGACCATCTGCCCGAACCATCCGTAAATGAACTTTCCTTTTACGATTCTATGGTTGAAGGGATTTAAAAAAGTGTGGAGGAAATTTTAGGATGTTCGGAATGCAGAACTTCATGGGGGTCGTGAATAAAAACCGAGTATCGTTTCCAACTTGCAATTCCATCCGGACGTGTGTAAATTCAAAGAACGATCAAAGTCTAGCATTAATAACTAACTTGAACCGTGATAAATATCTGCCTGCTCCAAATAAAATCCGAAAGAAATTCTAGTCAGGATCAGCCTCAACCCCCAAAAGTTCATGCAGCAAATTCACGTAGAAACGCGTGAAGATAAAAGACGACGAAGCGAAGGAACGCTAAGAAGAAGAGGAAGGAGAGAAGTACGAGCAAAGAACTCGCTTAATCGCGCGATAAATTAGTCCAGTTGCTCGAGAAGCAGGGAAGAAAACTGGCGGTGCATCCACGCCAGGAGGTGATCCCGTTGGGCGAAACGAAAAGGATGGGCATTCCCATTAGAACCGAAGAAGGTTCAGCCTGATAATGGCTAGCGATAGAATCAACTTCAATATATAGTTATTAATTCGAATCAAATGCGATACTCAAGATTCTCTTCGCAGAATTCGAACGTTAAGTAAACTGCAGCTGTTTATGCAAATTTATATTTTTAAGAATATAAATAGCTAGAGATATAGAATGTACGCACAGGGATTCGTTTCATCCATTAAATATCGAATATTATAAGGAACATTATAGTGATTTTTGAAACAGACAAACCTAGTCGATTCCATGTAACTGATTAACTCGTTTAATCTTATGAACATCTAATCCACCACTAATTGCGCACTTTTGGCAGTCGCTAATGATTTTATTGTTAATCAGACCACCTTAAAATAAACTCATAAATAGATGAATAAAATATACTTTATATCGCTATACATCAGCGAATACTTTAAATACTTGTGTGTATATTATGTGCATTCTGTGCATTGTAACGGAGAATTTCTGATGAATTTCACGGTTGCGTAAATTAAAACACGGATATGCCTATTAATCACGCGTGTACACATGCGTTTAGATACACGCGAAATAGAAGCCTCTCGCTTCAACTTACTTGCACATACTTGAGTCTATCGCTAGTCGTAACTCCGCGCTAACTCTTAACCTACACACGATCATGGTCCGTGTAAACTTCTACAGAAGCTGTCCGAATTATTATACGTGTAGGAGATAATGAAAACTGTGGAAACAGCCAACGGCAATTCTGTTCTGGCGATGTGTCCGTGTACCTACAACTCCGTTGAAAATACATACGTACTACGACCAAAGAGGGTAGACAGTTGTGGTCCATACCTCCAGCACTGTTTTATCGGTTGACCAGTTTCGAACGAGTGAGAGAACAAAATTTTCGCGGTAAAGCATCCACGCGTATCTGGCCGCTTTTCGCGCCATAATTCCGGCCGTTGTTTACCGCGACGGATGTTTCCGGCGATGGATATTCGCTTGGAAGCCGGTGTACCGTGAACGAACGGATACATCCTTGGACCGAGTAAATAATATGACGGGAATTGGAATTAATGGCGTGTCGTTATGAGCATTTTTCGATGAGTTAAACGGAATGTCGCGCGACCGCGAAACCGCATAAATTATCCGTTCGTTCGTCCGTTTGGGTGACTGCATTTTTTAATTTCTTTATCTCCGGTTATACTGGGTGTCCCTGGTCTTTATCAGAATAGTTTTATAAGTTATTTTAAGATTGATTTACCCGTTAACCGAGGAAGGTGAATTAACTCTTCAGTGTGGATCATCGATCTCTTAAACATAACGATTTCTTCATTTAGTCTATGATATCTCAAGTCTGTCATCATTCCCCGTCATATTTCGTATTTTCGTTAGAACTCTTTTAATAAATTTTCAAACGAGCTATATTTATATAATAATTTTTTCCTATTTATAATACATTTACTTAAGTGCCTTTTTACAGGTACAATGACGAGAATATTTACGAAAGAGAGATACTTTACAAAATAACGATGGTCCTACAAATGTATCGCTCTCCGAACCATTCGACTTTTGCTCTGCCATTTTTCAAATCGCACTGAGAAAAGGACACAGCTTCGAGCAATTGCATGGATCACCTTGTACATTCGCGAAATGTCTTGATAAAGTTTGGTCGAGAGAACCTGGAATCTCTATATATCGTAGTTGATACGGAAACACGCGTGAAACATTGAGTTGCGTGGGACGAAGTGCTGTACGGACCAGCAAACCAAGTTGATCGACCTGGATCGCGTTCGAATGAAAATTCCCTATCCGATGAAAAGCGTACGAAGAGTCCGTGTTATAACTGCATTTCTTCTTACGAAATGATCTTGAACGAACGAGGCAAAAGTTTGTTTTCAAACGTCTGCAGATGGTGGCTACTGTAGAGTTGGAAATAGCGAATGGTTTGGGGTTTAGATAGAGCAATTCTGGAGATAGAAAGTTACTCGTTCTTGAGAACTTGTTCGTCGACGCGCTCAAAAAATTGATCCGGTGGACGTTTAATGAAATTCGACGACCAAAATTTATTGTTTAACCAACCGCGGTGAGTTCATCTCGCGATAAAATTCTCAGCTAATTACCAGTATTTTTCAAGCGCTCCTTTTTTCTGTGTCGCTTCGAATGTCGCTCTGCAAGTTGCAAGCGGTTTTATCGCAATGCTACTTTGCAGATGAAGTATGCTTTTTTTTCAAAAATAAAACTTTTCTTGTTGTCACGATGAATCGAAGGTGAATTAAACGCGTAAGGAGTGGAAAGATATTATTATTAATTCGATGACGTATCTACGTTAATTTAATAAAGTTTGTTATATCTAAGAAAGTGTTCGTATACCGATTACATTTATGTAATATTTTCCCTATACTGAAGTATACTTTTCAAGTTCCCAACGTTGTCTTTCACAAAAACTCCTAATTTAAATTTACATTTCCTGTAGTCTAGCTATTTCAACAAGTTTTTTCCGCTGAAGGAACAAAGTTCGTCGATTCTACGCGAAACCAGTCGAACGTTTCCTCCCTTGTCCCCTGTGCTTACTCCTTGAAGTAGCACCTGCAGGAAGGACGATTGCTCGAGAGGTAGCAGCACGCACCGGCTTGCATAAATACGACTTGATTTTTGCACGGCCGGTGGACGGAGAATGGCGCGCTTGCTTTTGACTTCAATGGAACCTGTTTACCGCATGAATGATTGAACGGTGCCGGGAACTCGATTCGAGCATTGCCGATTACACTGACATCTCTGGTCGTGTTCTTTTTGCCGTGTCTCGAGTAGAGATAAAATTAGACATCCGTGTGCTCGTCTTCGGGGAAGACGCACCAATATCACGTGGCTGGCCAAATAGAATGAAAAACGTGGTATTACGAGCGTTGAATATTCGTCGAAGGAAAGATACAATTCTTCTAATTTCAAAATTTCCCTTTTGTAAAAATGTCAAGAAAGTTTTAAGAAAGAAAGCAGCATAACGCGCAACGTGGAATATTCGACGAACGAAAAATTAAATTTTGTTCAATCGTGAAATTTTACCGATCTCAAAGTATGTACCTCTTTCTCTGAAAATTTAACAGGTACTTGCTGGTAAAAATTTTGTAAGAGAACTTTGATGGAAGATATTGGACTCCCTTCGTTTGTAAAATGATAATCGACGAAACAGAAGAGACAATGTTCTTAATTTGAAGATTTAAAGAACTGCGATCCGAGGTATTCAACATTTCTTTCAAGGCATTTTATTATTGTAATTCTAGTGTTGGTAACGCGACTTGTAAAGTTCAGAAAGAAATAACCGTGCAAATATAATACAGACAAATAAAATTTATAACAATAGATATGAAAAACGGAGCTGTTTAGAACACGACGTGTCCGCATTCAATTCGCGAACGATTCATCGTCGAAGGATTAATAGAAAGTAAGCTAAGCGACGTATAAACCACATTTATCATCCGAGTAATTATACCTGGAAAACGCGTCGATTCAAATGATGCACTAACAAAAATACCCAATCATCAACGCAGCAATACGATTCTTTTCTAATCAAACTCCACACATCTGCGTTCGAGATCGGTAATAAAAGCTAGCCGACTGAACGATCCGATCGAGGAACAAGCATTTCCATGCAATAACGCACGGCGATTGCCGTTACGTAACATCGCGTAAATAATACGATTACATTCTATCAGAATTGCACAATCGAACGTACAAATTACCATAAGTCATTAATCATCTCGCGTCGGTGTTCGACACGCTATCTATCTTTCTCCTTCTCATCCGTTCTCACCAATTCCTGCAAGTGAGAAAAAGAGAAATCTGTCACCATTGAATTAATCATAAGCAAAATTCCAGGCTCGTAAATCGTTCGTAAATATTTAACGAGCGTTACAGTTTCTCCGGCTTCTCGTTGCTGTGAGACGTGAGAGGGTTCGGGGAGGACAACAAACAGAAACGAACGAGAGACGAAACCGGAGTGGCGGAACGAGAAACAGGGTGAAACGGAGAACTGGTAGGAATAATATCCTAGAAACGTCCAGCCAGCCACTCTCCAACCCCCTACCATCGTTTCCGTCATCCTCCGGCTCTTGGCTCGAGTATTTCGACCAGAGAAGAGGATTCTTACCACGGGAATATTCCTTTGTTCCTACTTCACAGGTTCTTGCGCGATAAAGAACACAGGCTCGAGAGGCATGGCATCTCATCTCGAGGGGCTCCACTTCACCCACGTCCTCTTCTCGCTCGCCCTTTCTCTCTTTCTCTCTGTTCACAAGCCTCTCTCGTGTGTCTCTCTGTCTGAACTCTGAACCGTATCTATCTCACCATTTCTTGCCTAATGTCGACTTATAGCTTCTTGAATGTTCAATTATTTCTGGATATATTTGTAGTCGACTCGCCGTGTCAAATGTATTGCGTTCACGTTATATAACTATATATATGTACATATATGTAATTTTCGCGATAGAAAACAAATACCGATAGTAATTGCATCATTTAATAACAGCGATGAAGGAAAAATGAATGTTACGATTGTTTGATTGAAATATGCTACTATACACGCCGGATTATATGATTGTTTTATGACAGCAGAGATTACAGCGACGAATACGAATCCAGGTTTACGGTATCTCTGATTATTGGAATATTTGTCGCGTTGTTAATATCGCAATATATTAAATATAATAATTTCCAAATACATAGAAATAATCTTAAATAAAATTAACGAAATAAATTTCATGATAAAACACAAGAAAGTTATTTATTATTTCACGATATCTAAACATGCGAGTTGTGCATTAAGCGCTGGATGCCGATGGTATGCGTATGCAGGACGCGTCACAACGTCGAAAGATTTAAGGGACTGGAGGGACGATTCCTACCCACTAACCAAGGCATTGCCGAAACGACAAGTTTTTCGACCAACCGTGTCCTTGACGATCGATGGCCTCTCCACGAAGACATCCGGCGGCCAACGGTTCAAGGACCGTCGCGGTTTCCACGAATTAAATCGATCGTCCCGGGAGCGAGGATTTTGTTTTTTTTTTTTTTTTTCATCGATCCGGTTGCATCCGAGCTCGTTGAAACTTTAATTATGTTGGCCGCGATACACCGGTGTGCGAAACGAAGTTCGCGACGCTGAAGATCGGGCACGATCTCCAAGACCACGCGGCTCGTTTAACCGGCGATTTGAATATGAAATTAGAGCGTGACCTGGTTCGAATTAATTCCCATTCGACGCACCCTTTCGCTCGTTTCTTTTCTACTTGTACACTGTTTTGTCGACAACTGTTGCATGTAGACGATTGTACGAAGTCATCATGCAAGTTTCTGCGATCTTGAAACATTTATTTTGAAAGAACACAGGTACGTAATTCCTTTGAAAGTGAACATTTCTACGTGAAATAATTTCTACAATGTTCGATACGCGTTTTTCGTGATATGTTATGGGAGTATCGACTTCGTATACAATACATTGTAATCGGAATTTGTAAGGGGAAAGAAACCGCGAAATGGTGTTTTCGATATCATTCTGTATTCCATAAATCGTTTTTTAAGCGTTCGAAGGTGAAAAAATCGGTTGGAAATGAATTAGAGTAATGGGATTTCATATACGTTGAATAGAAGAAAATCAGCTAGTAGTTATTGGAATTACGAACGTAATGGTATACATTCGATCATATTCGTGCAGCGTTTGGAATTTATGTGTCGTTAAAACAAAAGCCATGGATACATCCAGAAAAGTCGAATATTACGGTCGAGATCGGCTTACGACACAGGTAACATCGTATGAGATGTTATGTCATACGACTTGAAATATCAAGCCTGGAAATGTTGAAAAGTTCTGTCGTATTCTCTGCAATTCAGTGCGATAAAATTAGAAATTACATTTCAGGTGGAAATTATCGAAATTTATATGTCCAACTGATGTAAAAACTGATTCTCTATGTTATATTAACGACAAAAAAGAAACAGTAACTTGCCTCAACCTTCGTACGAAAAATATAAGTATAAAAGTTATATTTTACATATTTTATTTTTTAAGCGCGATTTCTACAACTTATTGATACTTAATTGTTTTAACGATATATCATCGTATCATCGTGTTACATCGTATTTTATGACGAAGAAGAAAAATTTGATCCACGCAGGAGCAATTTTGATCGGTGATTCGATCAACGAGCTATTAAGAAGTAACGAAGTGTGGCGATAACGCAACGTGTCGTGTCTATTTCGATCGATCGATCGCCCTATTACAAAATTGTTACAAAACACTAATCGTTTCTGTGATTTCGCTTGAACTTTCAAACAAATAATGGTTTGACTGTTGACACGACGAAAGCATGAAACTTTCTTTAAATCGGAGAAACTCTTGGCGTCGCGTCGTTAGGGTCGAGGAGAGAGTAAATTGATGCGCACTGCATTTGTCTGAACAATAGTAATCCTTTTTTCAAACGCAGGACGAATTGATAAATTTATCTTCAACCTGTGAACCCGGGCAAGACGAGTTAATCCGTCAGTTGGATCGGCAATCTCCCGTACGTAATAATTTCTCCGTTTAGAGATCCCCGTCTTTCTTATTACATTCTTATTAAAGATAAATTATGTAATCTATTTACATTTGCAAGAATCGTCATTGTTAAAAGATAAACTCAAGTTACGTAATTATATGTAATTAGACATCTCACCTTCTCTTTTGTTTTATCACTTACGCGCTCTAAATGGCGAGGAAACTAAATGGTAAAAATCAAAATGATAGAATGGTAAAAAATCACTTGGATAAATGGTTCGCGTACTAATTAATTAGAACCTAATTAGACCCTAGAAACATATGTAATATTTTTAAATTCGCCTTACATTTCGACATCGTTTTCGAGTAAAAGTACATATTCCACAAAAACGACGTTCAATGTTCGATATGTAACCTGATCACTCAAGTGCCAACGAGACTTACAAATTGAATAAAAACTTAATATATATATANTATATCGTCAACGAGTTCTATAATGGTGCAATGGTTTCTCCATATATCGAAAAGAACACGGCGTGGATAATGGCGAAATGTCCGATTAGAGAAAGGTCGGTTCATCGTTTAACGCACGATTTACGGACGGTGGCATTTTATTGTCATCGGTCGTTTGAATACGATTTCTTGCGCGAGAAAGTCGCCGATTTTCCCTTGATACTCGGCACGGAGGAAAGTTAAATCGGACTCTCTCGACGCTGCAAATCGGCCTCTCTCGCTACCGTGCCCGGGGATTATAAAGTCTGATCGACTCTCGTCTTGTGTTTCCTGACACACGATCCGCAACATGCGCGCGGATTATGACGACCGGTCTCGAATACCGAGTAATATCGGAACACCGGTCCCTCATGCTCCGTAGACGTAGACAATCATCCAATGTTTCATGCGCAGCTTTTATTCGTTTTATAATACCCGAAAGCGTCGATTTCCTCTTTGAAAGCGAATAACTTTCGTTGTTGTTGAAAAGAACTATTTTCTCGAATATGAACGAAAAGAAGTTTAAAGGAAGTTATATATGAGGGAAGAACTGAAAGAGACATGGGCAAGCAGTAGAACGACATACTGTACACTTCACAACTTAGATTACATCATGCGTAACGTAATTATTAATGCTTATTTTAATATCGACTAATATCTGATAATTTCTGATAACGGAAATGCAGGAAATGTTAGAGATAAAGAGATAATTATTTTCCAAATCGTTAGGTTTCAATTCTTCGACTTTTTTATAATATTATTATAAAACAACTAAGTAGATTAAAAGAAATAAAAATTAGAAACTCATAAATTATATAATATTATACTATCTTTTAAAAGCAGAGTACACTAGTAATTCTTGTGCGAACCATAAATATACCAAATAATAAAATAATAATCTATTTATGAATATATTTATTTGAAGGTATAAATAAACCCCAAATATACAAGATATGTATACGATATCAAAATTCTTCCTTCTTTAAGTTTCTTTATTAAAGTGATTTCATTGGAATAAAACTATAAAGTTTGACGAGGGTCTTCAACAATAATCGATGGCGAAATCCGAAAACTTCACGCTCGGCGACTGACGATCGACGAAGAAGAAGAGCAAAACGCCTTTCGGTCGGTTCACATTGCACGCGGACCAAGCGTAATTCCGCCCCGACTCTAAGCGAGCGTTATGCAGCTGGCGTGCGCTTTGGGTGGCCGAATACGCTTCAAAAGAAACTTTTAAACGAACTATGCTTCGCTGGTAGATATGTTAAGTACCGCTAAACTGTTCAAGAATCCATAATGTTCAATATCCAGTCAAAATGAGTCGATAGCTCACAGTTGAAGAAGTGAAAAATTTAAAGAAAAGTTTAGTTCATTTTAAATCTCGAGATTGGAAAACTAATTTATCTTGCTAAATAGTTTCTACGACAAGTTAGTAATAGGAAACTCGAACACACTTTCTTCGATTATTTAATAGATATACGAATTCTGTTTCTCAGATTCTAAGTTTCCAATTTCAATTTCTAGATTTAACAGATATTAATCAAATAACGTTTTATTATTATTTTAACATATACACGAGAGGAAATGTTTGTACGTAGAGGAAGGGATATAAACATTTTTAAATATCTGATTTAAGATTCTAGAGTTCCAAAGTGTCTAATAAGATATCGGTATGCCATACTTAAAATATACGATCACGTTGTTGTCCATGGACTATAGTCGTAACAAGCTACGTAGTTGATAAACGAAAAGCAATTAGAAAATTGTTATTTACATCGCATCATTATTTTCAGCAATATTTCAACAATAACATAAAACACATGACAGCCATGAACCTAATTAAAGTCGATGGAATATTAATCAAACGTGGCGTTTAATTTCGACGTTCGAGCAACCGACGATCTAATAGAGTTAGTGGCAAAAAAAGAATCGCAAGAACGATTGGCGAAATTTAATTTTGACGTTCTAATTAATTTCTCGCCTGAAGAACCATCGAGCAGATAGCTATCTCCATTCGATTCACGATGCGTTTATAATGTCGTCACCGAACATTACAGCGGATGAAAAGCAAGCTGCACGATCGCCTCTAAACGAAACTTCATATACCATTAATATACCACGAGTCCCTCCCTTTTCGATTTTAAGCTGTCGCATAATTTAGATTTTGAAGAAGCAATGCCGAATTCCAAGACCAAAAATATCATGTCAATACGATTTTTTGTGTTAGTAATTTATTTTAGATAAATGCGATGTACTGAGTGGCATAAATATTTTAAAAACATTCGATACGTATAATGTGCACATAATTTGAGTTAAAAATATAAAATATAAAATGTCTATTTAGACTACGTTTCTGTAATTATTTATTTTCCAACTATACGATTAATCTCGCGAAGAAAATTTTATTATATAAAATCTCTTTGATTTTATCATTTTTATATTCTCACCACTTTTTAGAAGAACGTTAAGTTATATCCACGAGTTACATAATAAAAGGAATTCATAGTCCTGTTCCTGATCATTCTACTCGATCATTATATCACTATTCACGTCTAAGAAAACTCTTGCCTCGTGCGTATACACGATCACCTAAAAGACTCCTATGATTGAACGTATACTTTCTCTAACACACGTACGATAATCTTACTTTTCAACTATCTATCAATTTCCTCCACGCAGTATCCTTCTGACTTTTAAAACTCTCAAAAACCTTCCTATAACTATCTCCCTCGCTGATACAGTAACCAAGAGTACCACTCTTATATCCGAGAACTTTATCCACTCTTATACCCGGCAAGTTCGATATCAATTTATTCATATACAATTTTCACAGAAATAACTATCGTCTCTTATAAAAGACGTCTCGTTAAATGATTCTCGGATTTCGGAACGAACTGTGACCGATCGTTGAAGAAGAAGAAGAAGAAGAAAAAAAGGACAGGAGGAAGACGGCGAAGAAGAAGAAGAAGAAGAAGAAGAAGTTACTTATTTCATTCGAGTGTCTATTAAACGCGGTATGAAAAATATTTTCCCCGTTTGCTGATTAAACAACGCAGCCTTCTCTCGCGGCAGATTTTATGCTAATTTAATCCCAGCGAGTAAGACGGAAAAACGGGGAACTTTTTCCACGATTTATTTTGCCCGGGGTAATTAGCGGGGGATTATAAAAGCGGCGAGCTACTTGCAACGGTGGAAGACAAATATTAAATTGCAAAAGTTAGTCCCGCGAAATCGCGGGTAACTCGAGCGTTTTCCTTTTTATTTAAAGGTCTCTGTTACAAGGGACGCGAGATACCGCGTGATTAAAACCCCGCCATTCGATATCAATGGCCCATGGCGCACGAAAGAGCTCCAGTGTGCTGCGGTGTTAGTTACACGACGAATATCAGAATTTTCATGAAACATTTATCGAATTTCTTGTCAAATAGTCTGTGAAATTCATTAAATTTTATATTGAATCGCATTCACTTGTGAAAAATATAAATATACAAAAGTGTACAGAATGCATACAATGTATAAGAAGAATATTTATATACTTGTAAAAATAAAAAGTAAAATTTGTTCCTTTTCTCTTTGAAGACGATACGTAAAATATTATGGCTTGAAACGAGTAACTATAGTCAATCACAATATATACAGGGTATGTTTCTCAATGGGTGACTGCTGCAGCAATGAAAGGGTTAAAACAATCTCCAAACACCTGTCATTTCGTCTACGAATCCCTTTCAGCTTCCTTTCCTCTATGCCTGTTCCTTCGAAAGACCTCCGCGTTATGGTTCACCGACGATGTTTCCACCTTTAGAATATGTTATAGAAATACGATACGCTGCCGTTAATTAGGTTTAATTAGCATTATGAAACTTAACGATGAATAGAGGGGCACGTTCCGATACAGGCAAAGCGCGAAGCGGTGCCTTTTACAAAGCTACGAAATACGCGCAAAAATGTAATTTAATGAACAGTTTGACTGAATGTCGGTGGAAACGCACGAACGCGTAAATCACGGTTTGCTTCGTTGAACAGCGAATTGAAATCGGTATCGAGTATCGTAATAAGTATCCTAACAATAGCGGTGACTATCGTCGGACGATACCATAAATATTCCATTAAACGTGGAGCAGAGTATTACGCGAGTGGTGATAAGTAAATTACGAATGTTTATCGTAACCAGAGAGAATATTGAGAACATGGATAATATTGGCAGGTATATACAAATTGTTCTTTTTTTTAGTGATAAAAGTGAGCTAAATATCTATATGATAAAACGACTAATAACGAAAATATATTTATAGCGTATCTTTTACACGATACATAGGTACTTACATGTTCCAACATAAGATATCGCAGCTTGTATTCATAAAGGTCAATGACTAAAATAATCTACACCCGTCTATATCGCAGATATATACGTGTGTAAACTGATTAAATGCCACAGATAAATTAAATACCACCGACGCTACATACACTTTTACACGATATGCCAACGATCATAACGCCACATACATCACGAAACCGTTTACGACCGATACAACGAGAAATAAAAAATTATTCAGATTTGAAAGCTGCTGGCACAGAGCTCGCGTATACCCAACGAACGCCTTAATGTACCGAAATCAGCGTTTTATCTCGTCTCAGTCACCTGGCAACAATCTCGGTTATCATATTCACAGAACGATTTCGGCTTGTAAACGATCACTTAACCCGTTCTGCAATCGCCTACTTGCTAAGTAGGTTGACCAAATTGGGCCACTTGCTCGTTACGATTATCGCGAAACTCTAATAAATTTTACTTTGTATTTAGCACTTTACATGTAAGACACGTACGATACGAGTGAGTTAACTAGTTTATAATAAAATAATTAAAAAAACAGAAACAGTGCAGATTATTCGATTCAAATTAACGTAGTAACGCATCCAAATACTTACGATCGACGATATTGATAAATAAGAATTGCGTGCTTTTACTGAAATTTCATTGAATCGTCAGGGTCGATCCAGAGAACCAACAATGGCGACAGTCGTCGATACGAGAGGAAATTATTATCGTATGAATATCGAAGTGAAACCAACGTTCGTTTGATCGTTTCATTCCTGATCCCTGGCCCGGCTCTCAGGAACAATGCGCACACGCTAGTGTACGCGGATCATCGCGCGATCCTGCAGTTCGATGTTATTCATTTATACGAGCTTCGCTTGCTCGAAATCTTAGAGAGAGAGAGAGAAAGACAGACGTAGCTTTTGTTCTCGAGTTCATCGAGGTTGTTAACAGCTCCGCGATCGAGGATCGTGATCAGAGGTCGGTAACACGGTTTCCGGAATATAAATTCGTTGCTCCAGTTGCTCGATTTAGATTGACTCGGATCGAACTTCTGAGGTATGACCTTGTTCTTTTCACAGCGTAAGAGGTTCAAAGATGTATTGTGAACCTTGGTAAGCGATTTCGAATGGTAGAGATCAAAGTTACGTAATTCATCTTAAATTACGAAATACTCCGCGTGGGTTACTTTGATGATTAAGTATTACTAATAAAAATAAAGTATTTAATATCAAAATTTAGAGAAATAATATGTAAATTATAAGTAAAAAATAATTAATAAGAAATACTAGAAATAAAATATAATTGAAGAAAATTTGAAATATAAACAAGAATATCAGAAACATGATTAATACCAGAACGTACATATTGATAATATCGATAATCGAAAACAATCAACTGTCAGTACCTATATCGGTATAACTATACTAATATTAGCAATTCGGTCACAGTTTCCATTTTACTTCCAGTTTGTGCAAATGTATAACAAATATCGTAGTTCAGCTCGCTAGGGCTGTTTAAGGGACCGATAACAACGGTTTACGAAACGAACGTAGAATCGATAGAAAACATACAAGCGTATCGCCGAAATCAATATCACCTGCCAACAAATTCGATAGTCACTTTGATGAAAGACTATCCGCAACATCGTTCTTCTATTTCGATGATAAAATTGAAGGGAACGTGAGAATAAAACAGTCATGCTATAATATGTCAAAAACAATGAAGCTTTATCAGCTTAAGCTAAGCTTATCACAATTGAGAAACACGATTAAGAGAATATCAACGTTACCTGGTTCTTATTTGCCAAACTAACAATTGTAAGTGACTGATGTTGTTTCGAATAACGGAACGGATTAAAGAAAGAAGCTTGTTTAATGTTTGTATTGAAATGTTAAAACGCAAACTCAATTCGATGCAAACTTTGCGCTAACAATAGGACAATTTCATAAAAATTTCAATATTTAAAGATTTCACAGATATTGGAAAATTTATACCGCTAATTTTGCCTATAGGTAAATGTGAGATTCTTTCAAGGATAAATATAAAATGATGTAGAGAATAGAGAATGTAGAATGTAATAAATATATATGATAAGCATGAATATATAATAGGAAAATCAAGTCTCAATATATTTTATTTCTTTATTTGTATTCACGAAAATGCGAACTTGCATAAATACACATCCATTTAGATAGTAAGGAAATTTTATATATGAAGCAAATAATTAATAACTAATTAATCTATTGAAATGTTTGCCGAATGCAAAAATCACAAAATACAAATTAAAATTACAAAATAAATTTCTTTATTTATTTCCCTGTACTATACGTGTCGAACACTTGTAACGTTACGTTCTTTTACTATACTACTATATGCTATATACTATGCTATTTATACCATTTGTAAGAAGATAAACGTTCGTAGAATAGAAATAATTAACGCTTCAGAATGTTATTCGCAGGTAAATTGTTATCGATGTTATCAGTCGCCTGTTTCTAAGTGTACTCTCATTCGATGCAAATAAACTCACAAATACCTGTTCATTGTCCAGCGTTACTTTCCGAAGTTGGAATTAATCGATACACGAAGGCCGCGCTATAAAAGCCTGGATGTAGATCGCGCGATAAATTAACACGTACGAGTCACTTAGTCATTGCGACCGAATCGAAACGCGATCTACAGCATACATCGTTTTGTTCCATTGTCAGTTTTAATATCGCGCCGCACGTTCGATCCTATCGCTGCAGGCACAAAATGTTGTTCCAGTATACGATTTAAAAGTCTCAGATTGTGCACCGTATATTTGAGCTTTTCATGTTCTGTAGTACGATATGCAATGATCTTTGTAACGTTTCGATATTGTCCAATTTTTTTGTTTCTTTTTTACGCTTTCAAATTGCTCCATTTTGCTCCTATTCCTTTACAAAAAACATCGATTGTCAATTTTAATGCGCAATCGTAGAAGAAATGAAACTAGGTATCAAAGCAGATACCAGAGATTCTTGTTCTTCTGACACAACTCAAAAGCTACTTTTGAAGGAAATCGTAGATAAAATTTCATCGCGGTACGTTTAATGTTTTTGAGTAGAATTGTCCACACGATTAATCCACTTTACACAAGGGATATTCTAACTACTTACGTTTCAACGAAACACTTGTAACGCTTCGATTATACCATTAGCAATTTATCAAACCGACAGACTTCATAAACACAGTCAGTGCCACTAACAACGAGAGCCAACTTGTTAATACGTTCTCCACCGATCAAAACGTGCACACGACTATCGGCTCAGGTACAACAATACCGTCAATTAATTCCAATAAAATTCATCAGGATTTACGTCTCTCTTGCTCAACGACTAGTCTCCTCGAGATAATCCCCCGCCTGCCCCCGAAGCGATAACTCGACTAAGAAGCAACAGAGACGGCCGAGGGGTTAAGATCCCTGCAACAAATCTCGCGGTAATTCTCAACTTCCCGCCCTTTGTTCGTCAAAGGAAAATAAAAGGAAAGAAAAAAGAAGGGTACAACGTAACGACGCGAAATGGATCATAATGAAAGGATCGTAATGAAAGAAAATGGATCGGCAATCTGGTCGTCGGACGGGTCCCTGAATCGTAACCAAAGAGGGCACGGCTCTTATTCTCTGGCGAAGAAGAAGCGTTTGACCCTTAAACCCTTAGAAGCGTGCACGGTTCAAGGTGAACTGTGCCTATGCGAGAGATATTACGAAGAACCTTACATAATACCCGGGACTGAGCGTTCGCGACGAATCATACGTACTTACGTTGCGGTATGCGGCCGTAAAACTATGCGACCAGAAACGTTGCAGCCAGCCAGTTTCGCGACAATGGGCGGACTGAAACCTAGAACGCGGAGAATTCTTTCAACACGGGTGACGAATGGTGCTGGTGACTCCGTGACGGGAAGTTCGCCGACACGTGGGCGAGAAGAAAAGACAGGAATGTAAATTGCGGCGAAAGTTCGAAATTTCAGAGATAGAACTTGGTTGTTATTTTCGATTTTCGTTGTTTATCTTTTTGTGTATCTTTCCTTTTTGCGTTTTGCGATCGTCGAGGTTTTATAAATTCTACGAAATTGCAGAAATTCAGTTCTTGTTTAGGTATCTTTCATTATTTCGTATTTTCTTTATACGTTACAATAGTCGAAGTTTCGTGTGATTTCGAAACCCCAGAAATCAAAATTTCATAATTAATCACGTGGATTATTCTCATTCGTGTTCTCTCTTTTCATTGTATTTTACCGAAAATTTGCGAATCTAATGATCAACAAGAATTCAGAAAGTAACACATTTCTATTTCGAAATTTCCGTTAGCTGAAAATAGTGTATGCGTAATTAGTATCTCTCACGGTGTCAATTTGAATATGAACAATAGCAGCAAAGTTGTTGTTAACGAAGACGAAACGAATGGGAACGATTTGGTATGGAAGAAGATAAAAATCGGTATTCTATGCTTTGGTCGGTAATCTCTTATCTATGCGATTAGTCAACCTCGTTGTTTTCAACCTTGGTACCTCCGAGTCAACCTTTTCACCTCGGAATGATCAATCTCTGTAAGTTGTCAGTCAACTTTTACTCTCGTCAAGTCAACCCGTACGTTCATTACTCCGAAGAAACATGGTTAAGTTGCTTCTGCGAAATTTGTCAGAATGTAAAATACTCATTTACCCATATTACCTCTCTTGGAAGTCATCAACGTCATTAGCTTATCGTTGGTTAAATCCACCGAGTAAAGGTACATTTCACAAGTCGGAGAGCAGGATAAATTAAAGTAGGGGAAATTGTAAAGTAAAATAGGATAGTTCCGTACATTGACATTTAGGATAACCAGCCGACATACATAGTTCGCTTCTAAAACTAAGTTTAATCCTCTTAAACAGGTTCCTTAAACTCGTACCTAACAAACGTGTTAAGGACTTCGGAGTTTCTTCTAGTTAGATCGCTGTTATCAAAGTCAAACTTTAGAACTTCAGAAACTTAACGCTGTTCTCCATTCTATGTATAGTAGAATATCGTTATCATAGCGCGAGAAAAACGTTGGATAGCGTATTCTAAGTGAACATCGTTAGAAAATTTACATTACAAGAGCTACTCCTGCCAATAATCTTGTAATTTATCGTCGGTTAGCATTAGAATTACTAACAACTATAGCATAAAACTTGCATCAAGAAAAATGAAACCGAAGGTACGATAAACATGTGAGAGACGTTGCGTGGTAGATATTTCAAGCATGTAGGAAGCAAATGATAATTTACTTGCTTTCACATGCTCAAGATTGAAATTCTTTCGTTAGCTTCGTAGTTTTTCAACGTCAGTGTACCTATCGCATTCTATACGAATCCGTATATTGAAACGCGAAGAGAGATAACGACGATAAAAAGTAGCACTAATTGTCGAAAATACACCGTTATGAATCTACAAAGATCTATTATGAAAAATTATGAATCGGTTATTTTAACCATTCTGGCCATAGCGGTATTAAAACGTAAAATTTCCTGAAGATTTCGAAAGAGCGTGAAAAAACGACTTCCGTCGACTTTAATTGAAACGCAATTAAAAAGAAGCCCGTGACAACCGGCCCGTTTCGAACAATCGTAATTACCAGCCAAGTAATTTTCCTGTTCTTGGTACTTCAACTTTGGAGGTTGCAGTTTCCTGAAAGCAACGCCAGACAATTTCCTTTATTTATGATACGACCCGGGTACTTTCGGCCTTTATTTACACAGCGTACAGTGCGGTAATTAGAAGATGCTCGTTTTAATAGAACCGTTATCAACGGATGAAATTACGTCGGTTTGCGGCGTTGTTTTCATTCATTGTTGAAAACAAGATCAAATTGGAATCGGGAGGCCACCGGGGAACAATGGAGTCGCGTTCGCTTCCATGTACCCGTCTGCTATGTATGTGACCCGAAAGCTATGACGTTCCATAAAATAATTAATTCCCCTAGACCGCGAAGCGTAACAATGACACGGCATTGCCACCGAGTAGACATACAGTACCGTGGGAAGATCTTAAGTCAATTATCATAGCAATCTCGTAATGACAACTAATCGTGCTTTCAGCACACATACAGTGATGTACTGAATTATCAATAATCTCGTAGTTAAATATTTATGAAGATGTAATAAAAGATTTAGAACAACATCGAGTATCCCTAATTAATTCATGAAAATAAGAAATGTCTATTTAGCAGGTTTAAGAGTATCTTCGCAATGTGAGTATTGTAATGTAAATGTAAGTCAAGACAGCGAACGCAGACACTTGGAAAAAAGATTTCTTTCCATATCATTCGCTCGTATCTGGTGTCTCTGACAATACTCGGAAAATCACGTCCCCGTTTGCTTTTTCCTTCGCAAGAGTTCCCACTTTTTTCCGTATCAACATTGTTCCATTGGTCTCTGACAGTCTTCTAGCGGAACGCTACCATATGCGTGAAATAAGTTTTTCGTTGAGCTGTTTTTATCCACGCAAGAGGAAGCCTCAGGAGAATTGTCAAATATGGACATTTGTTTACGTATATCTGACACGTAATTTAGATTGCGTGGGTAAAAGATCGACTAATTTGAATTAATAAGATTTATTCGATCAGAGACTTCTTACGAATAGTGATATTAATCAATTAGATATAATCAAGCGTACGTGATAATGCCGGTATTATTTATACCTCGATCGGTTTCGTTAATACAAGTCAAGAACGTTCAAGCTTTTCGTTCAAGAACGTAAAACCTTTCCATAAAAATTAACGAAAAAATACAAATCTACGAAAATCGTTCTTCTAGAAGTCATTAAGCACCATTAAAGGCACTAGACGAAGGTATTTCGCGCGACAAACTTGGGCGGGGTAGACACCGCACCATTGTGCTCGAACAATAAATGACTCATACAAGGGAAATAATTATACGATCCACCGTAATAAGTAGATTCCACTAAACCTCTTTAAACGTCACACACCACAAATGCGGCACGCATTCTTCGACATACTATATTCCAACCACATCAAACACCGGCTGGAAATTCATTTCAACCCCTATACTCTCCATCCGATCGAAAGGGTTTAGTACTTTTGCACGAAAGCACCTGGTGAAAGGGCGCGCGATTATTTCTCACGCGAAAATTACCATTCATGATGCACGACGTGTCGCGTTCGAGGATCCAACGAATGGCACATGGTATTGAGAGAGGAGAAAAGGAAAACCAAAGAGGCTAGGGGCACGTAGAAGAGATGGTGCGAGAGACTCGTGCGAATAACGCGACTTATTCGACTTATGCGAGGCTCGTTGGCGGCGTAGCACGATGTTAAACAATTAGAGAAAGAGCCACTCGATCGTAAAGAGCGTGGTGGCGCGTAAGTGCGAACCAAACCGTTAACCGGACTCGCGTTCGTTATTCCTAATTAGCCAGATCTAACGTGCCACTGGACAGATACGAGACAAATCGATCCGTGGCCGAATAGAAAAGGGAACATGCATCGGGCTACAACGTATGCTGATCGCGCGATGGTAACGTGCGCGGTAAATTAAATTGGTCATTACGGTGCAGAAATTTGCCACGGAGAATCAGAGAATACGATCGAACACGAGGTTCTTTTCGTTCCTCTGTCGGATGAAATTATTTAGGTTGGTGAAGCGTGCGAGAATTGCGTGCTTAGGGTGGGATAATTATTCTATGCTGTCTACGTGGTGTGAATGGAATACAAAGCGAGTTAATTTGTGGTCGAAGAAGGGAAATACCGATATCTATCGTTTGTAAAACTGTTACTGGAATTCTGCGTTTTGCGTATTTTCGGCTGAAATTAAATTCGCTAGAAAGTAAATCGATCGTTTTATATTAATATCGCTTTAGTTTTTAATAAATTGATTTAAAAGTTGCTTAAAGGCGGAAAGGACAAAGATGCAAAGTATACGGCACAAACGTGTTATCGATTACGAAACCTTTCACCAAAGCGTGGGTAATCTCATCGAAAAACCTTGAGAGAAACCATAAATCGGGGCTGCGTGTGAGCAAACACCGGCTATGTAGCAACGTAAGAGCATCAATGATAATAAACGAAGAATTTTCATATCGAAGTGCCCCGAGCTTGTTTTGAAATTGTAGATTTATCGCCACCAATATTCCATCGTAGTTTCCCTGTTATTCTCATCAATTTAACAGAGAAACACATAGCCGTGTAATTCGGATACTTAAAGTGTTACTTTCTCCGCGATTTTCTCATCGCGAAAGTTTCAAGTGGGTATTTTAATATGCATGAAAGAAAGCTAGGGGAATTTTCGAAAATCTTTATGCCAGCAACGTAGCAAATTTGCCTTCATTTCGAAGCTTGTTGTATCCGTGTCAAGTGGCAAAGGAACTCACCTTCGAACGTAACCGCCAGGAACTGTGCAGTTTTACGTATTCCAGGCAAGTCTCTGAGTGATTCAACAAATTCACCGAATAGTTCAATATTTAACAAGAAATTTTCAGAAGTTTCGTGGCACATTCGAACTTCTAAATTGGATAAAGGAGAAAGATCAAGAGAAAGGAAGTCGTTCATGGTTTCTGGTCGGGAAGACTTGGATAGAATAAAGAGAACCGACAAAGGGTGAAAAAGTACCGAGCGAAAGATGTTGTTCCAGATAACGAAGGAAAAAGAAATATCTAAAGTATATAATATAGGAAATTACTAACACGACGATAATTTGTAATTAATAAATTCTCCAATAATATCACGGTATACGTCAATACACTTTCAAATATAGTATCACGCTATTTATTAATTGATCCATACTTCCGTTCTACAAAGACCAATAATTTTCTTCCGAAACGAGGTTAAGTTCTAGGTGAAATCCATTGTATGTTCATAATAGGAGCAATAAGAACGTTTCTACGATGTAAAATATAACATTTAAGAAGTATAGGTGTACGGTATAGGAAATATGAATAGCATAAACAGCATACAGCGTCTTAAATACATCTACTTTACATATATTTCAAGTTCGAACGTCTCAAGGTTTAAACTAATCGTGTTAATAATGTTCGTTGTAGAAAAAAAATATACTTGGAGATACCAAACAGAAATTCTGGTACACAGAAATATCTTGATGAGATAAATCGCGATTCGATCATCCTGGAACGAAGTCGAACAGATCCATTACACGAAACGACAGCAAGGTTACATCGATCGATGCGTTCGATCTGATCATCGGCTTAAGCCAGCGACACGCGTTCAGTTCTTACACTCGGCGCTTTAAAGCCGCGAATCGCCCCGAGTATCGAGCCCATCAATTACCCTCTCGAATGGGCGACCGTATCCAATTCGCCATCTTCCCGATACGACCAGCTTTTATAATTTCACCATGTAAAAAAAAAAAAAAAGGGAGAAAAGGGAAAGAGAGGGAATTCGACGCTCGGGGCGTTGACAAAAAGAAAGGTCTTCTTCTCCACGCGACCACAAAAGTTTCAACGTGATACACGCGAGTATCATCGAACACACGAACGTCGATTTTAAAAACCGTCTCGCGCTCTCTATTCGCGAACACTGGTTTAATCTCGGAGATCACGACCATGAAACGAGCAAAACGTCGAATCACGAATTATATTCATCGATCGAATCACCGAGAGTAGCAGCACTCGCATTCTCCTACCCCTTCATATCCTCTTCCTCCCCCATCTTGTTGGTTCGATAACTCTAGTCAAGTTTAACGATCGACCGATATCGAATTCTCTCGTCGTCGGTTTTGCTCGCCCGTGCTCGTACGCCGACGATTCTCCTTGACTTTGCCTCTCTTCTCTGTCTTCCATTCCCTCTTTCTCCGTCTTTTCCTACCCTCCTTTTCTCTTTTTCTTTCCACCCTGGTCGGGATATATCGGGCCGAATTATCGATTCGCTCGGAGGTCATTCGTTCGTCCATTGGTTCGTTCGAAGGAATAAAAGGACGGTCGACGTTCGTCCTTCGCAGGATACTTCGGGTCCCTCGTCCTTCAGCATCATTAAACTCGGGCTAACGACCCAGTTCCTTTCAGACGCCATCTGCTCTCTCTCTCTCTCTCTCTCTCTCTCTTTTCCTTTTTACCTTTCTTTCTCTTTCCTTGCCGTGTACCGACAGTCGTTCGCAATTAGTTCCGGTACGACGTGTAAGCCGCTTTGCAACTTTTCGAATCTTTCGCCACGCGTTCGTTCAAGTCCCTAGCGGATTTTACGAATCACTTTCCCAATTGGTAATCGTTGAGCAAATCGCGAAACTTTCGCCAAGTTTCTCGTCGTCGATCAGGATGAATTAACTTTTTATTAAATGAAAACCATTTCGTACGGGAAATATTCTATTATAGTTGGTAGATTTGTGGAACGATACATGGTGAGAAATGAATATATTTTAAAAAAGTTGGCGGATTTATCTAGGGTGAGAAAAGAAATCGATCAAATTAGGGATGTGATACTAGTTAACCCGTTAAATGAGAAAGATGAGATTAACTCGCCACGTAGATCGTTAGTAGGTACCTTGTAATATTTATATACGTTCATTTCTTAATACATCGTTATACTTGTATTTCAAGTACTTTATATTACGTCCACAATCGCGAAGATTAAACTTGACCCAACTGAATTTCATCTTTATCGATTTTCAACGCCGTGTCCAAACTAATTTTTGATCAAAGAACGACTCTTATATATCACATTACGTTCTTGACTATTTTTCGAAGCAATCTATATCGTTATTACACTTTAAGCTCGTTATTACGCTCTGTTATTTAACATTTTAAAAAAATATCTTTTATTTCTCTTCAATTTACGGCTCTTTTTTGATATTTTCTTAATAAATCTATGTAAATAGATGCGCCGGGAAGATAAATCTCGCCGCTAGTGATATTGCACATTTCTTCTTTCTATAATTACACGGTTCAGGAATTAATAATAACGTCAGACGGAAATAAAAATCACACGTATAAAAGGAGTAATTCTTGACATCCCGCGTAGCCTGTCTCTCATGCAGAACCCAGATAAAAGGCGATCTTTACATAAGCCGACTTTCTTTCGTCGCAAGCGTAATTACATTCTTAATTAATAAATGCTCATAAAATTCTACAGACTTTACGAGCAATTTCATTTCATTTTATTCGCAATAAATTGCATCTCACTTAGGTCACAAATTAAGAGATCTTTAAAATGAAGCATTGTTCTGGTACAAGTTGTGGCTTCATTTCGTTCCTCTATAATTTTTCTTCCACCTTTTAACCTGTTTTCCCTACAAGATTTCGCTCGTTCGAAGATCCCCATATTATATGCGATATTACATGCGAATGGTATTTCGTTTCTTCCCCATTGATCGAAAGTAACATCTGCTCATGTTGAACCATCGATGCCATTAACTCGTAAAGCACCAAAGTAATAGCTCTAATCGTCGATCGTACTTGGCATTAATTGCCACAAAAATAGGACGAAATTGAACCAAAACCATTTCTGATGATCCGAGAGCTGATGCTAATTAAAAACTAAATTAGACAAAAAGAAATTGTCAAATAACAATCTTCCACCTTTTAACCTGTTTTCCCTACAAGATTTCGCTCGTTCGAAGATCGCCATATTATATCCGATATTACATGCGAATGGTATTTCGTTTCTTCCCCATTGATCGAAAGTAACATCTGCTCGTGTTGAACCATCGATGCCATTAACTCGTAAAGCACCAAAGTAATAGCTCTAATCGTCGATCGTACTTGGCATTAATTGCCACAAAAATAGGACGAAATTGAACCAAAACCATTTCTGATGATCCGAGAGCTGATGCTAATTAAAAACTAAATTGGACAAAAAGAAATTGTCAAACAGCATATAAAAATGAAGAAACATTCAGGAATGTCAGAATAGTCTTTCCGTTTCGCAAAGAGTGTATATTCATGGTGACAATTAGAAGAACAAAATTTGCTGTGTACATACTACTACTTTAATGCTTAATACGGCAAGGATACGCGAGGGTTTGAGGGCAAGAACGGTAGTCAGAGTAGAAGCGTAGGCGGGTCATGATATAGAACGAGCAGTATACTACCCCCATGGGGAGTCTAGAGTTAGGCAAGGTAATTGTCATGCAAAGTAAAGAGGCAGCATTAGCATCATAAGCGGGCAAATACTCTGCATTCTGCCATCCATTGTGCTCGCTAGTTAGTTCATTAATTCCACCGGACACGTTACTGGCACAATTTAAAACGTACACGTGTCCATCTTTGCCCAACCAGATTGTTTCCCCTATTTTTCTTTTTCAATCCGCGACACAAGGTTATCGATCGGTCCACGAATTTCCTTGCAATTTCGTGAGTACTTGAAATAATTTTCAATAAGGTACATTGTGGAAAGTCACGTGTGACTGTGGCGAAATGCCGAGGCAAAATTACAAAATTGTGCAGAACGATTTTCAATTTCTTTAAATTTCTTCGCTTTGTATATACGTGCGTAGAGTTGTTCATAGGAGTACCTATTCGAAGCAATGTTTTACGAGCTACTGTATTTTAGTTATACGTTTTAGGCGTTTTGAGAAATAGGAGATACCATTCACGATTACCTTTTCGTTGATACATTTTTTAATAAAATAAAATTTTACCCTGCATTCTACGATTACCGCGAGTAACAAGCCAAATCTATTTAACAACAAGTGTCTCTTTGTTGGAAGGATTACTTTACGATACATTGCACGTTCGATAAATGTAAAATTCTGTACAAATTCAGAGTATTATATGAACTTATTTTATTTAAATATGTAGGTAATAAATAAAACGCACACAAAATACAAAATATAGCAAAGAGGGAAAGCTCTTATGTTTATAATTTAACATTTCCATCAATAATTCATTAGCGAAAATAACAACAACGATTTATCCGCTGAGTAAGTACAAGCTTTTACGTCTCTAAATTATAAATTTTGCATACGCATTTCGAACCAGGCATTTGCATTTGTAACAACAGTGTAGTTACAAAACAAAATAGGATTTAGCAGAGGAACACGGCTCGCAAATTAATTCGTCCAGCGATAAATTTAATAATACGTGGCCAGTTTTGTTTTATACCCGACGTATAAAACGAGAACGTCTCGCATATTTTAATTTCATTCCACACCGTTATTTTTCACCGAAGTTTAATCATCCGTCCTTTACGAGACTATACAGCCGAGTGCATGACCATGAACTGCGACTAATTTACACGAGCAAGAAACCGCGTGAATAAATGATTTCACGAACGATTTTGAAACGCGAACATCGTTGCGTGCCATGGCAATATTGTAATATCGAAGACCATGCACGGAAGGCATTTCAGGTAAATCGTTTACCTTCGTAGCCTCGTGGCAGTACATACGTTGTTATGGTTAGAAGCGGTTAAAAGTGTGTATTCATCAACGTTCTTGCACCGACCGGCAATGTTCCGGTAGAATTCTTGTACTTTCCATGAAAGTTTAAGTGTGAAGCTTCAGTGATGCATTTCTCTTACACGTTCGGTGAAAATTACTACGAGTTGATTTTTAATTAAAAATCCGCGCTAGAAAATTCCATATCATTCTAATTAATTTTAGTTCTAATATGCGATTGTATGCTAATTTTCAGTGAATTTAATTAAGGACTATATTTCAAATTATATTATATGTATATGCGTAATTTTTCATAATTAAGCGATTGGCCTACATTCGCCGTGCTCGTGTTCTTTTAAAATATGCACCGAATTTTTAATTAAAGCCATAGATTGATATTTCGCTAGTGATCCTAGTGCTGTTATTATCCGGGTACATAATTTTTTAATGCATAAATTATTATTCAAAAGGAACTGTAATAGCTTTATTACAAGAACGTGAGAATTCTAAAACCGATCATTCGTATAAATCCTACAACGAATGTAGTTAGTCGTTGAGAAAGTGCATCGAATAATACGGAAATTACATACTTTGATTAAGTACATACCGTTTAAACGAATTATGCGCTATTAGAGTTCTATTTGAAAAATATTCAAAGTATCACACGCAAACCACCCATCTACTACACCTATTCAATTGCTTCGTACAGTATTAACTTTTCAAGTTGGACGTCCGCAAAATCGCACCATTCTCGAAACCGTGATTCTCAAGCAAATTTCCCCGAGGAAAAGTAATCTTAAGGAAAGGAAATTTCAATGAATGAAAGGAGTAAAGAATTCCGTACTGAAGAATTCGTTTCGAAAACGTATTTAAGTTTTTCAATCATATGGGCGGATCGTTTCGAATTCGCCCTTTTAACACGAACCAGTTCGTCGCAAAGGGAACATTCTTAGAACGAGCATTCTTTCCTCGGCAAGTGTTCGTCCCTTTAAACTACAACTTCAAAGCTTGTAATAACCTTAAAATTAGTACGTCGAAAGTTCGCAGCGGATTAAAGAAAAAGAGAACAAAGGCAAAAGATGATCCTCAAAGTCGGCAACGAAGGGGTGACAGTGGCCTTCGCGAGGCGTTTGTATCGGTGTATATAAATGTTTCTGGCAGTAGCATAAATTCGCATTCATGCGTACAATACTCGCCGTTGGAGAGAAATGGAATAGTTTCTTCGTTTCGTAGCAATTCGTTCGGGGCAACTTTGAATAAATTGCACCGGGTTCCGGCGTCAAAGAAAGTCACATTGTTAAAGGAACTGCTTGCGTTCAATAGCAATCTGAAACAGTAGAACTTCCCACGTTTCAACTAACAGAAACATAAAAATACTTGAATAATGAAATATTTGCATAACAGGATAATTACATTTCTGACATTAAATTTCACATTATGCAAATGGAGATCGAGACAATCGTTAATTTGTTTCGCTATTTAAGGAATCTTGTTGGCTACAGTTCCGCATCGAGAAGAATAATAATCGAACGGAACCTGTTACACAATTATAACGGAGCCATAAAAATGAAGGAAAGCGCAGCGCGACGAAAGAAAGCTGGCCGCCGGTTTATGTTGCGCGCATTCATGTCCGCGGGAACACAACCGCGTCCCTTCAGGACGTTAAAGCCGTATTCACGTGCGCGCTCGACTCGTCGTGCCGCAGAAATAAAGGACTTCCTTTGCTCGTAGATATCCGCTCGGCAGGGTCGCGAATAAATCTCGCGATGAGGAATAGAGATGGAGCGAGAGAGGACGAGCCAACCGGCTAAACGGAACAGAAGGAGAGAACAAGAGAACGTTTTCTGATTCTCCAAGCGAACAGACAAAGGATGGACGTAGTCGGAACAGAGACGAAGCGAAGGGATAAAGAGAAGAAGAGAATAACGAGGCAAAGATAGCGGCGATACACCTTCTCTGGAACCTTAGCTGGCTGCTCGAGCGAGAAAGCGGCCAACTAGATGACCCGAATACGAGACCGATGCGATCCAACGTGCAAGAACGCAGCTATGTGTGCGCAGCCACGGTCATTAAGGACGTTCCGTCTCGTCTAACCCAGGCCCGTGTAACACTCGAAGCCGCTAAATATTCGCAGAGCTCCGAAGAAACAGGTACACCAGAGGCAATTAATAATCTTCGTCCAATTTCATCGTAGCAACGCATATCCTCTGGCCCAGCCACACGATGAAACTGTTCAAAAGGGAGCACACGTAGCCACTGGTGGTAAACCGGACTAATCTGATTAGACGGGATGAAACGCGTTTCGAAAACGCGCTAGGAGATTAGTCTGAAATTGCATAGCGGCGCAACGCGGCGTTTCGTGGAGCGGCGCAACGTGCCGATTCGTGACAGAACGATCGTAAAATTTGGTTGCGAATGAGATTGCATGTGGAGTCGAGCTATAAGGCTCCAACTAGATTTTCAGGTTTTTGGGTGAGAGATGCGATCAGAGTTCGTTGATTTGTCCTTCGAGCGATTGGTTTTCCTCGCTACGCGTCTTGGAAATCGAAGAAAGGCGTAACGATAAAGCGATTCTCGGAAGAGATAGTTTGTGACTGTGAGTTTAGGTGAAATTTGTTTACAGCGGCTTGATATAGACAGAGGATAAGATCTTGCCAGGGAAAGAGAGAAACGAAGAACGAAACAGATGGCATTCGTTTTGCTTTTCACTTCTGTTTTCATTGCTTGCGAATGCTTCCTATCTCTCGATTCGTTCATTGTTATTTATAAAATAAATATACACGATAAATGGTAATGATAAGGGTAATACCCTTAATTTTCAATAACCTGTTTTTTGTTATTTTACTTTCGTATTATCGAATTTTGGAAATCATACGAAAGCACAATATAATATACTTTGATCTGTACTTAATCTTAATGCTTAAATTTAAACGTCATAAGAAATACAACGATGTGGAAGTGTTTTTGGTAGTCACTGTAGGATCGTACTCCTAGGATCCCGTAGGATTGTCAATCCCTAAATAGCCGAAACAATTTCGCAAATTTATCGCAACATAAATCTCTTTTTCACTTTTGATACTCGATTTACGAGGCGTCGTTTCCTTTACCGAAAAACATTTACCTGGATCGCGTTGAAGAAACAAACTGGTGCCACCGCCATAGCGTAATGTCGTCAAAATGCAGACGCAGTTCTCAACCGGGGAGGAGATCGAGGAATGTTCCTCGACTGATTACGCTCTCCTTTACTCTCTCCTGTTCTCGTCTACTCTCTGTAAGAAGGAAGAAGAATGGCGCTCGAGGTGCAGGACGAACCGCTTCGTAGCTAGCAGTAAAGATTCAAGGATCGCTCGTAAACTTCCCAGTGAATCCCGGGAAGTCCCATCACGTATCCAATTTTCCAGAGATCAAGCAACTCGATCCGCCGGAGCTTTGGAAATCGGCAAATTGAAACGCGGCCGTCCGCTCAAGACGCCTCCCGTCACCAGACTATCGACATCGAAGTCCTGGGCCTCGAAACAATCCGGACGCCTTACGGCGCCATTTCTATTTTACGGGAAGCTCGCAAAAATCGACCTCTGTTTAGCTTACGCTCCGGACATAGTAATCATGTTTATCTGTCTTATCGTTGCCTACGAACGATCCTCTTTTTTTCTTCGTCCTCTCGAAAAACGCTTTCGACGTGTTTTTGCGAAACTGGCAAAGGAGTACCAATAGACTGGCTGAATGTGTCGAATTTCATCGTTCGAAAAAGGAGCATTCGTGGGATGATTCTCAGATGCTTCGCTTTTACTTACGATTGACATTTTCCTTGAAATTACATTATTTAATTAAAAATTTAGAAACGTTATATGTATAATGGAACTACGTGTATTTCTAGGACCTCGAGAATTTTATTCGACGATTAATATTCTCCAGGTCCAAAAAATTTCTCGATTTTCCTATGCCAGAATTTTTACTATGAATAGGAATTACGTTGATTAAGATCTTATTTGACGTATTTCGTGTTTTTATCCAAAGGGACGGAGAGTGAAATATCGAGGAAGACGAGTACACTCGTCAGAGCGAAGTAGAAAAGCCTCGATGTTATATGACTCTGATTAATCGCAAAATTTCTCGTTACTACGGCGCGCCGTGTACAAAGGCAACTGACAATGTGTGCGTTTTAATCGATCACGTTTTTCAGCGGTGCATTAAGCAATTTCTCGAGCTATTCAATTTACTCCGGTTTAGTTCGCCGCCACGATTTCAAGAGATTGCCAGAACTCGGACATCGAGAGCCGTTTCTAACTGCGGAGTGACGCGGGACGCGAAATTTCTTCGAGGAACGCGCGACAATTTCCGTGTCCCGGAACACTTATACGCAATACTAATCTGCAGCTGAAGTAAATTGGTTTACCGAAAAATCTAATTATGCTTGTCTACGGCTGTCCTTTGCCATTGTATAATCAAATTACGCTGTCGACTTGTATCTCGACGACACGTCCCAGGAACCTTTGCCTCGGCCCTTCGCCCTACGGAGTTTTCCCGCTGATTTACATCGCGCGAACCCGACCAGAGGAAATTACAAACAGGAAGCAGAACGCGTTAATAGTGTTTCCGATACTATCAAATTCTTCGACTCCGATTATGTTTTACACGCAGAGATTAAACTTTACTCGACAGATTTTCATGAAAGGCGATTCATAGTAGGTTGTTGCGTTCGTGCAATAACACGATCAAAACGCATAATCACGTTTTTCTTACTTCATCAAACAGACAGTTAATAACGTGTTCATCAACCTAATCAATAATTGATTACAAAAGAAATAATCAATCTTTCAAACGTTTATTGAATTATCGATGCATTATCGGCAGAGTTACATTTCTTTCTTACACCATTATGCTTATTATCATACGTATTTAGGTTAAATCGGTTTGTCGATGTAAATGCCAAGATATACAGATTATTCTAATACAAATCCGAACAAACACGGTGTCATTCTTTCAAGCGCTATACTTATAAGTGATAGTTATATATCACTAACGTATTAACTGGATCATTTTTAAATCGAAAAACACGAGAATCCTCGCTATTAACTAAAAGTATTACGTTCAGGATGTTCACACATTAAATAACGAGTTAACTCGACTTTTCCATTAACCGGATTAAATCTTTAATGCGACGTGTGAATTACTTGTAACTTGACTACGGAACAGAGTTAAGGAAATGGAACCAAAGATCTGTTTCTTCTGCTAAATATACTTCGAGTAATTGATCTATATATTTTGTTAATATTGTATCATATTTATTCTTTCTCTCTTGCATATTTAAATCTTCCATAAATAGGTAAAAATCCGCGATTTACTTAAAACCTTTACTACCTTTCAACGTAGCTCTGTTACACCAAGGACTTGTAGTCGTATCGTACGCAACAAATGCAAAATCACTTTCCACTTAGGTATCAATGACGATCGATATGAAGCAATGCAATTTAGAAAAATTGCCATAATTTCCGTAAGATGTATGTTGTTTTACCAATGATAGCTCTTTATAACATGGAAAATGATAGCCTTCCTGGGTAATAGTCCGTCGAATGTAGCTGAATCGAGGATGCAAGCCAAGCATTTTATTTCTGTTGCGACTCGTCCTATTGTCACTATGGATTATCAGAAAATAATTCCATGAAAAGAGGAAATCAGCGTGCGAAATGAGAGGAACAACGTTCATTTGGTCGACATTGTGCCTGCATTTTCCACCGTTCGAACGAAAACAGCTTCGAATTACGCCAACCAAAATCGCAATGAACCAGGCGACAATCGAATTTCGTAAAAAAACAAATTTCGTCGGAACCGCTCGTTTCGAGTGTAAAAATCGTTATTGAACGAGTGTAGTACTTGAAAGAATTCGCTAACGTAGGTATACGTAGGAACATGTTATTTCACGCAATACTTGAAGCAATTAGAGGAAAAGAATTACAGGTTTTCTTTTCAAGAAAGGAAAGTTAGTTTACTGTGATATTTTAAACAGCATCTCGATCCTAATTTGCACCTATTTACAAGAAACGAGTTTCCTACTATCCGGATCGAATCATCTCCTAATTGATCTCCTAAATGAGTTCGAGAATCCAAGAGGCTATAGATGAAACAAAATCTCTCCTATTTCTCTATCGTAAAAAGTAACGACGCGTAAATTGATTCACTCAGTGAACAGTGGAAATTAAACGTTCTCCCGGTGCCTGTAAGAAATAAATCTCTAACAAGTGCGAGCGAAGCAACGCGCTAAAAGATTTTTAAGCCGCGATATTTATTCGTTATAAAGAGGCGTGCACAAAACAAGTGCGATGATCGCTCTGCGAAAAACTAACGATTTATTCAATCCAATATTCGCTACACTTTTCTCTCGGGTTCGCATGAATCTCCATCAGCACCAAACGGCGTCTGTTAATTAATAGTACTCTACTTGAACAAACGCAGCATGCCAGTGTGGTACTGTAGCGACGATCGAACCCGACCTTTTTCTCTCTTGAGAAACTGTTAGTCACTCTTAACTCGTGACCGTATAATTATGACAAATACCAGTGCAAAAATAACAGCAGCGCGTATTTAGAAGAAAGCGTCGTAAGAAGACGGCCGCTGTTGCTAATGTTGTCTCGACAGTATGGATTTTTCGTATTGATAAATCGTCGTTTCTTTCGTTCCTTCGAAACGACTTCGAGATTGTCAATGATGACGCATCCTCAAATACCTATCTCTATTTTTCACCTAAAATGCATATCTTTAGTCTTAAAGATCGAACAAGAAACACGCGGAAAGATCTTGAATCGTTTGAAGAAGAATCGAGTATGAAATAATGGGGACAAATTGCGGTTCCTGAGTTCTGCGCCGATACCAGAAATTCCTGTATGGTGATTGGTCATGGTACAGTTAAAAGTCACCGGTAAAACGGCTGTGATTATATATTAACCTTTCACGAGGTGAGAAAAAGGCGACGCGCGAGGAAAATTGCGGCGTGTGAACGAGAACGGCTGATCGATCGGCCGAGAGCCGAGAAATCGGCTTGACTGGCCAGTCAACTAGTCGGTTGCTAGTGGCTGGCTGTGAGAAAAATATGCGGGACACGCGTTCTTCCTTGTTATCTTACAAATCTGTGACACCCGGCCACGATGCCAGGGGAATACGTAGCCGATTAAGATTTCACTGCTTTATTACGTTCAATTAACGGTAATTGGCGATTTTGGCTACAACGAAACCAGGTCGTAACGTCTCTCTACGATTCTACTGCGACTTGCGAAATTTCTTCAGGGAATCGCGGGAATTTCCAATACGGGAAATCGACCGATTACAGTATGGTACGAGTTCTATCTAATACACATACGCGAGTTTGCTACCTTGAATAGGTAACACTTAAGAGAACATATTGAGGCAAAAATTAATTCTACGGCAAAATGAATACGAAAGAAATAACAATTATTACAAATATCTACATAGTTCGAAATATATTTTTAGTCGTCGTACTTTTACAAATCAATCAATTTAAGAATCAATTTCTCTATCATTTCTATGCTATGCCATATGATATACGAAGACAATCTAAATTTTCCTCATGTTATTGCACCAGATGCTGGGGTACACAGATGAATCGGAGCTTGATTGCTCGTATGCATTGTGCCTGCACGTGTTCGTCAGGTGTCGATCTGGCGTGAAACAATGACCAGGAATGATTAGTTGAATTTGTATGACTGGTTGTCCCTTTCGGAACTTGTCACGTCGTCCAACCCCACTGTTTAACAATCAGTCTCTTCAGGCTTGACTCCCGTTTCTAGGGACGTTCTTCGAAATCTAGCAGAGGGACGTTCAAAATCCACTCGTCCGTAGACACGTCTCCTTTCAGCGGAGAGTTCTTGTGCGCCAGCTATTAACGTCGCACGAGCTTATTATCCTTTAAGGACGTTCTCGTCACTGACTGAGAGGCTCTCTCTCTCTCTCTCTCCCTCTTTGCCTCGCCTTTTGTGTTCCCTTGTCGCCTTCCCTTTCTGTTTCGCTAACTGTTTCCCTCTTGCTCCTTCTCCTTTCATCCCACGGGCTTTCACGGTGCGAATCTACCAGTAGATCGTCGGGGTTCGAGGGTGGAAGGGAACAGGAACAAGTCGCGTGAAAGGCGATGGACCAAGGAAGGGAAAACAGGCGGAAATGGGCGAGGGAAATAAGGGAGAGATACAAAGATGAGGGAAGAAGAAACGGAGGTAATGGAAGAAAAGTGGATGTATAGAAGTCTAGCTCCTTTTGTGTTCGGGCGTCAGCGCTAAATAAAAAGCTGAAACTGTCTCCAGCTTTCTTTACTCGTCCCTGTTTTATTAGAAAAATTTAAACTACAGATAAACTAGAATAAGATAGGCTAAACTAGGAGGCTTGAATAAACTTTTACAATAAGTGCTATCTCATCCACCTGCCAACAAGAATTGGAAAACTTCAAAATGTCAATAAGACTTACATATAGCCCTTGATAACAACTCGTATTAGCTGTTGTATAACGAATACTCTAGGAAACTAATCTTTCACAGAGCAGAAATTCTCCCCTTCCACCACACTATTCCACTTGATGTTCCATCCTCGCAAGGATCCCAATGACCGTTGCGAAATTTTCCGATTTCCTAGATAATTAGCATATTCAGAAACAAGACCTTCTCTCGTCTCGTGAAAGCTCCAATTTATCAACGAACCGAACCTATCCGTAATTAGGAGCCCTGATTAGTACGATCAAAGCAAAACAGGTAGCAGAACTCGAGTTCAAAACATCAAACGTCTCAAATTAATCGCTTTTTCCTGCATTCACGTAGTGCCCTCGTTCATCGTGTCCTCTCGTCGCACCCTTCGACTTCGACTTGCAATTCCCATCTTCGCGTATCAGTGTTCCACGTTCGAGCAATATCGCGGGGGTTGAAACTGTCGGATGAAAAACGGTATTGGCGACAAGAGGGGAAAGAAAGAGAAACGAAACGATAGAACGGCGGTTCGAGGAAATTTGCACGATCAAGGGACTGAGAGAATAGGATCACGAAGGGAAGCAGGAACACGAAGCGTAGAAGGAGGAATATAACGAGAGAGGAGGGCTCTCTTTCGCTCTCTGAAAATCTCGTACAGCACGCGCGCGTACGTAAGTGCACCTCTTACTCGTCCTTTTTCCCGCAGCCTTTCCCTCTGCTGGAACCTTTGTGGCGGTTGCACACGTAGCCCGGTATCGTCCGTATCGAGCGTCCCTATCAGCCAATTAGTGGAAATGAGATCGTAGCCGCAGATTAACGACCCGCTTCCTGTGACGTTCCGTGCTGGCACGTTTCTGTAAGCCTTTCGTCCGCGATGTAACCAATATATTTAAATAAATGCTTGTACACGGCCAACACGTCCCTTCCACGATGCGTTTCGTCGCTTTCAGTTGAAACACAGGTTGTGGGATTTTCGAGGGTTACCTCGTGGTAGATTGTTTCCCATAGATTGAGAGATAGAAACGACGCGAGTGATAACAATAAAAGTTTCTGTTAATTTTCACATTTACGTAGTTTATCATCTGAATGGTGTGGACTTTAGCGTTGGCCGTTTAAACGACTTCACAGGCTTAGAAGGAGAATCTTAGATTAGGAAATAATTAGGAAATAGTTAAATGATAGGAAAAACCATTTCGTTCGTACCATTATAGTTCTAAAAGCCACTAACGTTTGCCTCGTTATTTGAATTATCGCTTTGTCACAAATAACTTAAGAACAGATGTTGCGATCATTGCCACCTGTTGAACATCTTGTCAACCGGAAAATCAACAACGAAGAAAATAGATTAAAACGCACAATCTAAAAAATGTCATTCTTCGATAACTTTAAATCAATTCATTTCTTATATGTTACAAACGAGCTCACGAGCACTCTCAAAGCGAGAATTTCCACATTTCTACCATTTGCTTCCCATTTAATTCTATCCTTTGCTTTATAACGCCAAGTGACACGAAATTTCACGCCTAACGAACATGTAACGTTCCTTACCAACCCATCGCGATGTCTGCTGTACGTATAATCGTTGGAACCGTTGACTTTTCGAAATTCAAGACGCTATATCGATAGCCAAAGCTGCGTCAAGTCGAGAATATTCCGCGAGCAACGGATACGGGCTGCCTTATTCTTTCGATTCGTTCTATTTCAGAATATTTAACGATTCCCCGCGCGCATCGCTAGTCGCACGTTGCACACATTTTGCGTGAAAATGTAAGGTCTAGAAATAGCCCGGCCGCTCGTTTAGATCCGCCTTGCTCCAAGAGGATTCACCGAGCGCGAAGGTGTTACGTTATACGTCGCTGGGTTAAAACGATGCTTCTAAAATACACCGCCGGTATCGTCATTCAACGTTCGTGAAAAAAATAGCGAGCTCGGTTGCGCCGGGACGGAAACCTGCCCGCGAGCTCTAGCAATGGGATCAAATAGCATTGGGAGAACAGTGGATAACGTGCAAGTCGTTCGTGTTTCGAAAGTTTATGAAATATATCAGAATCTTTTATGAGAATCGCGAATATTCGTGTAAATTCGTAAATTTATAAACGAGTTAGCGTGTTAAATTTGAATAGACGTTTCAATTTCATGCGCCGAGGCTAAACGATCGATAGAAAGTAAAACCGATCGGCAGCGATCGCTCGATGGTTTACCACTAAGAATCTTCGTCGTTGCACCTAGCCCCATAAGCCATGGACCAAAACTTTGTTCCTGCAATTGACTTAAATTTGCGAGTATACGTTGAACTTGATCCCATCCCTAGCGATCTGGCCTGCGTTACACTAACAATACGCTATATCCGTATGACACTGAATATAGCGCGCGTAAGCTCGCCGATTCTATCGCGTACGCGCATTATACCATACAGAAGGCATTGTGCCAGCGATATACAGTGCACATAATATATTCCAGGCTGTAAGAACGACGGTGCACTCTTGCAGCCGTGAATACACGTCGTGGATCGTCTCCCGACAGTCCCTCTACCGCAGCCAGGCGCACCAACCACGTTTACACCGCCCCTGGTGGTTACACGAAACTAGCTATAAACCAGAGAGAAACGGCCTAACTCGCGTAGCTCGATATGTATGTGCATGGCCAGGTGATTATGAACCTGCTCGATGCGTGTATCGCGAAGAACGTACCGGCACGCCGCTGTCTGTCGAGCCTCTTTACCCCCGCGCAAACGCTCGTGTACAGGATCGTGTATACAAGCCGCCGCATGCACCTTTTGCACCCGCACCCGTACATCCCCAGCTGCTCCTCGAATCGACGAGATTAAAGCCGAGGCTGGTTTTTTTACGTGTAACGCGCGCGACGTCCCCAGAATGGCGACGTTACCACGATGCCACAGAGGACGATCGAGGTCGACGCGGGAGGTCGCCGGAGGACGGATTTCTCGGAACGAGTAAAAGTCGCACCGCGAAGCAACGATAAGGGAAAATTGGAAATTCCAACGAGAGCTTCTCGTTCTTTACGACCACCCCTCCTCTTTTTTACGCCTCGCCAGGAACGTTGCGAGGTTATCGAGTCGATTACTTCGCGTAAAACTGCCCTCGAATGGTACTCTGTTTCTTGAGCGATCGGTTGTACGAGTTGGAGCGAGGCACGAAGATACGAAGGTATATAGGATGTAAAAGATTGGTAAGTGAGGTTTTGAGTTTTATGTACCTATTTAGTATAAGAAGGTTTTAATGTGGCATTTGATGTTTATGGGATATGTCGGAGCGCTATGAAGAAGGTTTAATGCTGATAGACTTTGCGACTGTATATATGTATGTAGGTAGAGTATAGTAAAAATATGGCTGGTTAGGTACATAAAAAGGTAATTAGGTGTTTAACTGGTTAAATGTTTGCCATAACTAGAGATGTTAATCTTTGTATTCCAGAAGTAGTTCTCTTTCGAAGAAACGAAAGAAAATTAAGACACTTGAATGATATATTATTATTTTATTATACCGCGGATGTTTCTGCGTTTCTTTTAAAGCTACAAAAATGTACAGAATCCATATAACGCGTAAAACTATATGAAATATTCAAAGTATCGTATGATATTATTCATCGCAACGCTCGATCAATGAAACAAATCTCTGCATTGTTTCTATTATTATTCTTTTGGCTAGTAAATTTTATGCCAAAATGATTTGACGAGATTAAGATCAATAGATCGATTAATATATCGGTTAAGCTTCAACAAGTTACTGATTTAACGACGCTTGACCATTTATATACCGTGCGTACGTATGTAAAAATCTATTCAAACGATGTAAAATAATATTCAATAAATTAAGTGCAATGACGGCTTTCTCCGTCATTTATTATTCCAGATTTGATACCAGAGAAAGAGAAATTCGTTTCTTACGTTTCCAAGATTATTTCACGATTATTTCACGCTCCGTGGCCTTCGAGCAAGCCAAGGTTTCTAAAGAGCGAAAGTTATTTAAACAAACGAGACTTGGTATAACCATTACCGTGTACTTCATTTACAGCATCTGCTTGAAGTTTACACCACAGGGTGTTAAATGTAGTTATAATAGCATCTGTTTCTGTACGTCCTTGAGTTGCTAGAAGGTAATTACGTAACGCTACAAAGTAATATAAATTATCACAATGGTGAGTATATAGATAGGGAAAATCATTGTAGCAAAATCGATTGAATTTCGTATGCGATTGTTATTCGAAGTGAACATTCGAAAATCTGTGTTTCTAGTGCTTCCAAGTACAAGGAAAACATCGAAATAAAATTTTGTATAATATAATTACGTAGCTGAACTTACGAATAAGTATATTAAACGTAACTTGAAGCTCTTAGTGATTGACGATTACTATACAAATATTTCCATTTCTAGCATAAAAATTATACATTTAACTTTTCATAAAAATATTAACTCCACTCCATTTGCTGGGTCTTTGCATGTAGAAAATATTCAAATGATATCATTCAAGTAAGGGCAAAAACGATTTACTACTTTGGCATTATTCTCAACAGTTTCAACGTAACACTTCCGTGACATTTAACGACGGCTAAATATCAATCCCTCAGTTTCGAAACAATACAGGAACGAAATTTCATTCCCAGAAGTCGGAAATAAAGTAAAGTGAATTGGATCGATCCTAGCCGGCGGCAAACCAAAGAAACTAACAACGCGGAGAAGGTCAAGGAGCACGTTCGATATGGACTTGCTTTAGCGGAAATTCCCAAGCGGAGGGCGAACATGAGAAGGAATTTTGATGTATTGGATCGCCTTCACCTGTTCAACTTTCGCGTCCGACGATGCGATCGCTGTACGAAATCCAAACCAGTTTTCTTCTATGGACAGAAAAGATGACACTTTTTCCATCCCCTGACCATTTCGATCTTTTGGTCTTTTACGATCTTATTGCACAGTGGCGTACAAGATATTGGAATGTACTGTGCAAAAATTTTAGGCCGACTACCAGGTGCGTGATATCTAAAGCGTTTGCGCGATACGTTTCTAAAAATGGACAAATATTCCCATAAAATGAAACGATTTGTAGTATGCATTATACTCCGAATCTTCAAATCAAGACGTGAAATTCCATAGACGAAGTTGGCGATACAGTTTGGTCGGTGTACCAAGAACAACGATGTACAATCACAAATGGAATAGTCAAAGAACCATGTCTCGTGCTATATACATAAAACATATCGTGTTCTGTATTTAGTGATATTTCTCTTATAGTGCGAAAAGAATTAGAAGAAAAATCTCTTCTGGATAAAATTTTACATTTTTCATTGTCAAAACACGAAGAATTATTCTTTTTTCCAGTAAAAAGAAAAGGAATGTTAACTGTTAGGATAAGTACAAACGTAAATAGTGACGTTAGTTCATAACGAGATTCGTTAACATCATTCTCGATACATGTTATTTCAAGTCAATACTGTGCAAAAACAAAATGATCAGGAACGATTGAGAATAATCGATTGCATTCTATTTTCTTTCTCTTGAATTATCTACGTTCTTGTTTAAAGTATGCGGTGATCTAGCAAAGAAAAAGTCGGTAACGCGAAGCGTATTATCAATGTAATTACGTATTTCTTTTTAGTTTTCTAAATAAATTACTTGTCAATCGATGGAACCTGTGCGAATCCTTATCACAAAGTCCGATAAGAAAATCTTTATTTCATACATTCTATTTATTTCTTTATATATCATCAGGCCTTTTTCGATCGTGCCATCAGTTACAAATTATTATTTGGAATTTCAGAATTTAAACACGTCGATCTATGCAATTAGCGAAAAAAGTAGAGAATTTTTTGCCAAGTGTTTCCAATTTTCCTTTGGACTGAATCGCACTTGGCTCAACCGATCTCGTATTACACGATTTAACTTCTTAATGAACGTTTAATGCATTCGACGAAAGCCACTGCTATCAAGGGACCTTTCTATTTGCATACTCGAACGTCCGAATACTCGTCGCTTTAATAACCGTACACTTGTCCGTGTCTACATGTACCAGACGTGTCCAAATGCTAGAGAACGTCACGGACTTCTCGAGCGATAGTGGACTAACCACGAGCCCGCTGTAATGAGAAACTTAAATGTTGAAACTATATGGAGACCGCGACTATTACTGAAACTCGCGAGCCAACCTAATTACTTGTCGTTCCGTGAACCTCTTACTGAAAAGAAACAGAGAGAACTCGAAAGCGGATTCCTGTTTCTGCGGATTTCCTTTTGTCGATTTGCTGCTTAACGTCCATTGATCTATTCCCTTCTAGGCAACTCTATGCAAATATTCGCACGTTATGACCGCCGACATTTTCGCTTAAATAGGATAGTTCGCTATGTTAAATACGAAACAACTTTTCCTCGAATATTTATAAATATCGACGCATAAATTTTGATCAGGACGATGGCAGACATCTTTAGTGGAAATCAAGTTAATTCTTTGAACAGTTGAACTTTGTCTGGAATTTTAATTTTTATTTTTGGACATTCAAAGTATTCGGACGAACGTTTATGATAATTTTGTTATGACGATTGTATCCGATCTACGTACTTCGATAATAATATTTATAACTTTAAATTTATTCATTAAACACCGTGAAATTTTGTATGAAATTTCCGACTCGACGATTATTACACACGCGACGAATAACGAAAAGAAACGTTATATAATAAACGCTAAATTCGTCGATTAGACGGATGTACAAACAGTACTGTTAACGATTTTTCTCCATGTAAGTAACATGATGCGAGTCAAGAGCTTAATAAATCGACCTTGATGTCCAATCACCTCTGATCCGTCCGAGCGACAAAGACGAAGGAACTTGGTGCATCTGGTGCTTGCCGTTTAACAGGATGGCGATTTTATTGGTCCTGACGTCAGTATTATGGGTTTGTTATCGATGCTGCATCAATTGTCCTTTAGAAGAACGCTATTTTTAGAGATTCTTGTTAACCTCTAGCGGAACGATCTTAAATATCGCAATTTACGGATCGTAAATTTCTTCGTTACATAAATTACAATCTTTTTTTTTTTTAAACTACACCGCGTGAAAATATTCGAGCGATGAGACAATATATGTAACGTTACAGGAAACGTTCTGAGCGAATGATGAATATTATATGCGTGTAAAGCGTGGGACGTAATTTATAACAGAGCTAAAAATCGAATACACACGTGAAAATAAACGGAAACTATGTGGTAAAACGTTTTCCATCGAATACATTATATCGTTGTAATTTATATATCATATTATCGAATACGTTATTTCGCACTTAGTAATTTATTATTTTCATTCATAAACATAGATGACAACGTAAAAGGAAATAAAATAGCAAAATTGTATGGATTATTCGCGTTAGTTATGGCAGACCACGTCCACGAGGATTCCAAATTTTAACCTCGACTTATATGCAAACTCCTTTTAAATTGACTTTTTACGCGATCACAGAGCGTAATCGAATGAAACAAAATTCAAAGCTACGTGTCTATACAGGCTAATCGCAAAAATCAACTTCCCATCAAATCGATATTTACGACATTGATATGTAAAAATCGCAGAAAAGATACAAAGGTGCAGAGATCCGAGTATTATCAAAAAAAAAAAAAAAAAAAAAAAAAAAAAAAAAAAAAAAAAAAAAAAAAAAAAAAAAAAAAAAAAAAAAAAAAAAAAAAAAAAAAGAAAGATGAAAAGGAATAAAACTTGCAGAAATTTTCAGAGATAAATGAAGCTGGCATATTTCGATTAATTATCGGATACAGAATTATTCCAATTTTACTTACTTCTCGCCTCGATATTTCATCGTTATTTTTCACGTCGAACGAATGTGTCTCTCTGCAGCATGCACGAAAATAACGATACTTTGTATGATGCCGCGCGATAAATTCCACGCTCCGCGTAATTTTGATACGCGCCAGAGCTCCAATTAAATCTACCATTAATTATGCGCCGCGCCGCGCTAGAAATCGATGGCCACGCGCGCGTTTTCAAACCGATTCGACGACGACGCCGGAAAATTCGGAATCGTGCCAATTATAATCCATTTTACAACGAGCAAGTAGTAGGAGATTTTATTTGCTACCGCGACACGAATGTCGCAGCGCACATTGGGAACGTTAATTGAAGGGCCAGAAAGATAGACGCATTGTCGGTCGTATTTTTCATTACGGCGAACGCACCAACGCAACGTTACGATGCCCTTTGTGATTGGACTTTGCCTTCACGCTGCTGACCACGTGCACGTACACGCGAATAACGTGTGCACGCAACGACTAAAAGTGACTTGTATATTCGTTTTTTCTTATGTAATACATAAAAGAATGGAAATTGCAGCTTCGAGTTGTGACACACTTCTCTATATTCTCTGTGCTAAGGGGATTTTTCTTTATCCCCACCTTTTTTTTCTTTCTTAAAGTGTTTAACCTTGTAAATCTGTTTCGAAATTTCCATATACGAATTCAACGAAAAAATAAAATTTCTTGCAATTTCTAGATAGCCATTACGATATATGTATGTCGAAGCTGGACACTATTATAAAGATACTATAAAGATTACTATAAAGCATTACTATAAAGATATATTACTTAAAAATGTTTCTTCAATTTCGTTACGAGATCTTCGAATAACCCGATACAATCGAATGAAAAATGACCGAAAGAATGTAGTAGGGTTAGCACGCTCTCAATGGGAATATTCCAATCGAAGAAAAATGATTAAATCGATTTTTAAGGATAGAATTGAGGGAACGAGACGTGAGACGAGAGGAGACTCGGATCCCTCTTTCGATGGCAATATATTTCAACGATATCGATAGAAACACCGTAATATTCTTTATAGTATAGACAATCAAACGATAGCTGAGAAAGAAGCCTTGCAAAATAATACTAAGAAAACGTAAGGAAAAAATTTCTATCGAGAAATAGTCATGCCGATACAGAAATTGTCGATCGATCGATTTACACGTGCTACCTGGTGGAATGCACGTGTCGGCATACGTACGATTTCTTATAGCTCGTACCGGTCGTCACGTGAAACTATGTCGATAACTTTTTCCTGATCTGGCGACCATCCTGTTTCAAGGTGAGTCTCGTAAGTATAAAACGATGATGCCCCATCCATCGTACTAAACTAAACATCAAAAATAGAAGATTCTATCATACAAGATTGCATCAGACAAGAAGTTAGATTATTGGTCGAATGGCTTCCTCTTCGCCGATGGACCCCGCGTGATTTATCAACCACGTCATTATCTGAAATAACATCGTTCCGGTACAATGAATATACATTCGGAAAATTAACAACGATCCCAGAACACCGACGATTTTCGATGCAATCGCTGCTCGATGATACAATTTAAATCAAAATTTCCCACCGATTGCGAGATTCAATTACGCCGTTGTAATTACCACGGTAAAGCTCTCCCCGCGGTGATTTACGTGAAAATGAAAAACGAAAAAAAAAAAGAGAAAATCTTAATACATATCGACATGCGTATATCGTATTACAAACGAAACAACCCACACACGAAGCTTCGTTCTAGCTGTCCAGACGATCGCGATCCGTGGCCAAGGAAATCCAAACACAAAACAACACGCACGAATACCGTACAGTGTACAGGAAGAGAACAATCTGGCGGACAGACGTTAGACCTGGATTAAGGCAGCATGACGCTCCCTGACCTGGTGCGCTAATTGTGTTCCCGAACTAACAACGAGACAATGCAACCGGCATCGAGAGGACCGACGAACCGCGTAAAATTTCCAGCGAAATCGTTGCGCGAGTCCCGTCGATCAGCCGAGCGTGGAAAACACCTCGGAGAAAGAAGACTTTCCGGCCGTTTTATTGCGGGAATAAATCTCGATCGTGGCCATCCCCCTGGTCTTGATTTGCAGAAAATTCACGGATCAACGGGAATTCCCACGATGGACGATCGGCCTGGCGAAACGTCGGGGATACGAAACGGGGCAACGATGGGTCAGATTCATGGCAGCTATTAAAATCGTCGCCCGATACCGTAGAAAGGTTCAACCGAGATTTCACGGATCACTGGAAATATTCATTCGGGGAAGGAACGTTCACGCGACCGATGTGTTTCGAGTCACGTTCGTCGAAGACGATAAAACGATTTTTAGGGCGCAAGGAATCATAAACGATGCAACCCGCTGAGTCGTTGAAAGCCTTTAAGGTTTACAGCCTTCCGAATCACATCGATCTCTCTCCCGGTTTTTGATTTCATTTCCTCATTATTTTTTAGGAGTTTTCGCTTCCAAGCGCAGTTATGCTTTTGCGATATTACTCTCAAGTAGAAATAAAGTCTATAAACGTTAACCACAACTGTACAAGCTAGTTACCATGTGTGTGTAACATCTTACTAACTAACAAACTTTGATTCGAAAATTCACTCTTTTAAATACGATTCTTATTCGTATCTCTAAAGTTCTTATTAGTTTATGATCCTGCGCTGGTTATCCTGGGTTGACAGTGGGCGAGAGTGACCTCGCAAGATAAAATCAAAAAGGTGATCTTTTTATAAAGTCGAGGAAAGAACCAAGGTGAAAGCCAATACACAATTCCTGCTGTTTTCCTTTCCTTCCAGCATTCTTTCCTTCGACATCCTTTTGACAGCCAATGTTTTATTCAAATATTGGCACAATACCACCGCGATACTGCATACAGAAATTCAGTCTGTCATTCCAATATATCGTACATACGTTCCACTTCTTACGATCATTTCCAATATTTCGTTTGTTTCTCATAGAGAAAATAGAAAAGTCAATTGTATCTTTATGTAATTTTAGGATCTAAATTTTTCGAGAATTATTTAAAAAATTGTTTAACAAATTATCGAAATAATCTTGACTAGAACTACTTTTCAAAAATATAACTCAATTTAATTTAAAACTTGTCTCTGATAATATGTTATCTATATTTATTTACATACGTATGTATTTAACTTATTAATGTTTACGTCATGAATTAGCAGATAGCTGTAGCTTCTAATTTGTCAATAAATCGATGAATAAATTAATCGAGAAAAAAAGAGAAAAATAAAAACGCTACGTTTTAAACAACATTACCTAAATAAGTTATTGTACATGTTACCGTAGCGTAAATATTTATTTTGAGTCCAATCCTACCTATCAAAAACATGATTGAGAAGAAATGTGTTCTGTTCAATGGAGTATGTCGAATAGTTTTAAAATCACTTATTTCATAGAACTCTTACTCCATAGCAACTCAAGGACACTTTGCCTGATTTATATCGATCAAGGCAGTTTCTTTGACGTAACCTTGTAACTAATACGGATAGGAGTTCAGTGTCGATAACGTAATCTTTTCATCGAAATAATCAAAATCCGATAACAATAATCGTCGCATAATTCTGTACGTTTCTACTTCATCACTAATATCAGAATAAAACGTTTCAGAAATAGAAACATCTGAGACGTTATCAATATTATATGCAAAAATTTCTTCTGTATAAAAGCAATAAAAGATTTATATAGAGTACAATGAACGTATCATAAAAGTGTTACCGTTATCTTAGAAAACCTAACATTTTCCCTACAACAAGACACCTTGAAAGGCCAGCTCTAGAAAAGATTGCAATTCGTTAAATTATACCCAAACCAAAGTTTCTCCGGAAGGCCTCACAGCAAGTATTATCGAATCAACTTAACACCCGATAGAATATAAAGCAATATAAACCAATAGAAGTAAGCATAATCTAAGAAAACTTGTAATTTTCTCATCAACAGCTAAGAACTCGAAGAAAAGCCAGGATTCATTAGATCTCTCTCGATCCGATATTATACTAAAACTTTTTTTAAAAAATGAGCTCACACCGAGGTCATCGATCCAACACGAAGAACCGTGTTCTCGCATCGAACAAGGTCGTTATTACCGCGAGTGTGCCAAAAATACCGATCTCGGTCGGGAACCGTACAAAAATCTGTAATTTGCAATAATTTCGCGAACGGTTCCACGGCCGCATTACTCGATCATAACCTGTCCGTCATATTTCTACCTTCTTTGCCCTTCGCAATACCGCTTCTTCATGAATATTAATTTCACGCTCTCGAAAATATAATGCGGTAACGCCTTTATCGTTCGATCGGTCGCTGGACTCTGTTGCAACTCGCAACTCTACGCGGCTTTGCTTCTCTTTTTCTCTCGTTTCCTTTCCGCTACCTTCTGCATCTCCCACCCTTTCTACCCTTTCTTTCGACTCCTGTCGTTCGGCAGGAAGCGCATTTTATCAATATTTATGAACAGCCTGAGGTAAGGTCATTCGGAGGACGTTTTTTCGGGGCAAACATTTTGACCAAACACGCGGCCTGTTTCTTACCTGCCGCTGCTCGTCCAGGTTCAACGTATACCGAGAGAATATTAGCTTGAAATCGAGAATAGCGAAGATCCAAGTATGTCTGAATAATTTTAGGTGCCCTGTCGTTTTAGTGGAACGCGTAGATAGTCTAAAGCACGTTCAGTGTTCTATCTAGTTCGATCTAGATTCCGTTTCGATGAAACTTTCGACGCTCTAATGAAGATTTTATTGTAAAATTGGAGTAAAACATCTGGCGGTAATAGAAATTCTTTTATATTTTTTCCAAGTTAAGGAACTTCTTTAACGATGGAAGAATACGATTGGGTCGAAAATGATCCGAAAGACACAGACGATTTAGCTAAATTCTATCAAAATCTACTAGTTGAATTTTATTAAGCTGGCTCAATTATCAAATACTTTTTTACTTCTAGTAAGTACAAAAATAAAACTATAATATCTAATTACAAAAACACCGGCAATACTTTCTCGTATAGCGAGCCAGTGAACTGAAATACATAGAAAACGTTTCCCTATCCAGTTTCAACAGTGCCGCACGCTAAGTGCCAGCAGTTAACTCGATTTGCTCCGAAACCGAGCAACGAGGGTCTGCTCGAGCGACAGCTCGGCCGAAAGTCCATTCTCTACACGTTTCCCGAAACAAATTCCACCGTCGCGTCAAGAATCACACTCTTCAATGAAACCGGACACTCGTGTGGAGCAGCGTGTACGTACACGAGGAGAAATAACATTTGTGGCGGAATACATCAGAGGTCTGTAGCAGTTAGTTGACTAAAGGTATACAAATATCCACCGATTGATACTGTAATTAAGGCAATTAGGTAGATATATTAGGTCGTCTGAAAAGTTTCTTTCGTTTTATAAGGAAATAATGAATGCACAACAATTTCGTTTTATATTATTTTATCGAATTACGTATGATCCATTTTGTTCTATCAAGATAAAAGTCAAAGAGAGACACTTTTCGAACAATTTAATACGACGACTGCAAAAGGTAGCTTTTATTTCCTGATGAATCGTTTTTTCATCCAGATTCATTTTCACGCTATCAAATTATTAGAATCGTACGAGAGTGCTCTATCCACTAACTACAAGTTTATAGAAATACCGATTGCTCAGCTAGTTGCAGATTTTCAAGGGCTATTCTACTTTTTAAATCGCGATATCTTCGAGAGCTACTTTCTAAATAGAAGATATCGCGATGATAACATTAAGATATTTTAGGGAAATTGTCAAGCACCGAAATTTCGAGTAAAACCCCACATCACAGAGTGAAACGTAGTACGAAAATAGTTGTGAACGATGTCACAGGTGTCACGCGGCTGTACAGGCAGTCCTGGTCCGGTAGAAATTTCGACTGTATTCTTAGAAACCAGAATAGAAAGAGTATTAATAACGATAACGATACGCTGGGATATGGGACCATTGGCTAATCTTTATTTATAACTAACTATATTATTACGAAATCAGTAATATACATTTCTGAAGAAATTTTTAATCAGTTGCATTTTAATTGCTACTTTTGTTACCGTGATTTATCATAGTTATCGACTATAAGGCAACCGTTTCCATTTTATATTCGCAGTAAGAGAAGTAATTACGAGTTATTTATCTACAGATTATGGTAGTAAGTTTTGAAAATATGTTGAGTGAATTTTTTGAACGGCTACATGGAGGGGGTATGATTTTCAATGAGTAGACTATATCTAAAAGGAGCAAACAGTCATGACGTTACTATTTGCTAATTAATACAGTTGTCTGAAATTATTAAGTTCCCAACTTTCGATTTACGCAAAATGATAATTATAAGAAGTAAAAGCGAAAGTTCAGAAGTCACGAATACGTCAAAGATCTTTGCAAGTTCAAAATGTTAAAAGAATTTAAAATTGTAATAATATTATTTTAGATAATTTTAAAAGACCCGATCAATTGTCTTAGATACGACATACCATCGATGTAAAAATAGCATTTCTATCGAAGTAACCCACAACTTGCTAAACAAAGGAAAGAAATTCTAATTTTTGCAAGTTTCAAATTTTTCAAGCAACGTAACAAAGACCATCGTACAATGCAGTCCGAAAATCGCAACGAAAACAAATCTCAGCCGTGAGTTACGCCGGCTGGCGTTCTAACTCGTATCATAAATATCCTCAAGTTAAATCAATTTGACCCGTGGAAACGCGTGGTGTCCAACCAAGTTTCGCCAATTTTCGAGAAATCGTTATTTACAATTTCGACGCAACAACCGGATTGAAACAACGTTCCGTGAGATTACTTTTCTTCGTTACACGAAAAACTTTTGGCGCGTCGTTTCTCGAACTTTTCGTTTGTTCTGTCAGTCAGCGAGATCCGGCTTTCCGTGGGTTGTTACTGGGAAACGCGAAAGAACGTAAAAACTGAGAAAAACTGAGAGAGGCGAGCCATGTGAAAAGTTATTTGCGTTCTTCGCGCACCTTCGTTCGACGATTTATGCGCCCAGTTTCACGTAGGCTGTTTAAACCAAGTGTATTGTCTTTCTATCGCGTTAAACCCACCTTTTTCCTTTTCTCTTCGCCTTACGTCGGCACGAAAATACATACACTCGTTAGTGCGTGACAATTTTTAAACGTTTTAAAATTTCCGAGGTACAAATTGGTGCAATTTGTCGTTCGTAGTAACGACGTAGTATCGTGATCAGTTTAAATAATCAAAATTCTATTGTAACACTTAGAACGATAGGAATTATAAATTTTTTCCGTTAGATATTTATTTATTTAGGCCGTAATACTGTGCGAAAATCTATTTGCAAATCTCTTGAGTATTCGCAAAGTTATTATGATCTAGCAGAATGTAAAAAAGAATTTGGTTTTATGGTACCCACAGGATTAATATCACCCAGTAAGAGTAAGAGTAAGAGGTATAGCGGAATATTTCACAAAATGATGTACAAAAATAAACCAAAGGCGGAATCGTTTCTTCAAAATTTTGTTGAAAAAATATTGAATTTGAAAATTCTTTGAATACACATAAACCATGTTTCGATTATGAAATCGAATGCTCTCAGGAGCCGGTAAGCGACACGCGTAATCGTATCAAAATATTTCGTTGAATATTTTTCAAACATTGGACGAAATAAAAATAAAATCGAAAATAATACAACGATATACTAACAATATCCGTTTCCATCGATAATAATCATACGGTTGATGTTCACCTCTAACAAAAGAAAAATTCCAATTTTCCAATTTTCCAATACAGAAGTATCCCCTTTAATCCTCGTTTACGTAATTCTATCCTATTATTTCAATATTCCATCCCATTCTGCCCGTTATTCTCTAGTTTCCGTTCTCCGCTTATATTCTTTCTTGTCACCTTAAGAATCGTGATCAAGGCATTGTCAATATCGTAGCAAAGAAAGTTTCTTTGTCGTGGTGCAAGTGATATTTCTTTTCATCGTCACAGCGACTCCTTTTGTCCGTTAGATCGAGCGCGATGTTCTTGTAAAAAAAATATCAGCAGACGATGATGGAACGGTGACTGCGCGAACTTGATGTACAGAGCTCGATCGGTTCGCGCAGTAGGGACCGATTGTTCTGGAGAAAGTCGTTCGTAAACAACGCCTCGAACCGTTTTGCAACGTTTGTTTTAGCTTCTGCTTTTTTCGCGTCACATTTTTATGAACTCTAGCGACTACAATCGCTCTTGTAACGATCGTACGATGCTAAGAATAAAAGAACGAAATATCGTAGATCGTCGACTGGGTTCTGAAGAACTCTTCGTGTCTGCTTGTTCGTTCCGAATGGCTTCATTGTTTAGCATCGATTGAAGCGAGCCAGATCTGAGGTAAAGATATTTAGGTCAAATTTTATAAATAGTATTATATGCACGTCTAGTCTATGCACGATGTACTGACATAAAATTCCGAGAGAAAATTGTACATCGTTATAGTTTCATCGAACCGTTTCTCGTTTGTAACTTTAGTATACTGTATAGATCGGTAGAAACCTAACTTTCGTGAAATTTTGTGCACTATGAATTCTAATAATTTGTTTTCTTTCAAATATACAGGTTGATCGAATCTCGTAGGAAAACATTTTTTCTGACGGCTGTATTGTTACTTCCTGTCGCGTATTAATTTCCTCGAAGCTATCCTCGTATTAAAGTGTCTCGATTTCAATTAGGAGAAATTTATCTAGTGGATAAAATACGTCAGTCTTTCCAGTTTCACCGAGCCACCCTCCATCGAATGAGAGAGATCTCAGCGAACAATTAATCCCCTCAAAGTATCACGTTTAACCCGTGTTAAAAATCCATCAACTGAGCCTATTAATTCCATTGTCACACACAATCACTGCTCCGAATCAATTTTTATTACCCCGACTAGACTGCTTTCATCCATCCATTAACTGTAGGTGCCCACCCCAAGCATTCTCTCGCAACTCGCAGCCGTTCGAAATAACTCGACGCCCAAAAAGAACCCTGCATCGAATCTCTCGTTAAACCATTCCAATTGAAATTTAGGTAATATCCAAAATCCCGCCTCGCCATCTGTCGTTATTCGAATAAATTAAAACAAACATATTAGCGAGCGAATAAAATTCCATTTTCTGATCATCTAAAGCTACGTATCTACCGAGAAGCTATTTGCAGCATCACAAAAGTGATGCACGAACGTTTATGAACAGTTGAAACAGTTAACAGAGACGATACGCATGAACACAAATGATTCCAAATTTTTACTAAAATTCTTCGATCGCGTAAAACGTTCATAAACGATTAATGTGTGTTCTTCGCTAATACGTAGTTGCTTGTTGTGTATTTGATCAAATTTCTTGACAAATTCTCTCCAAACATTTACAAACGATCGCCCACTTTCTGTATAGTCGGCGTATCTATGTATTGTAGTTCGACAACGTGGTTACGCTGTATGTAGACCAACGAGAGACAAAGCGAAAAAGGAATGAAGAAAAAAAAAGAAACTGGAGGATCCCCTGAGACGGACGGGTCCCAATGCGTCCATGGTGATTTACGTCTCTTTCTGGTATCGTTATACGGTGGCACGACGGCATCAGTGCTGCACTTCGCAGTCCATTGCCGTGCGGCGCGATAAGCCGGTCGGCCATAAAACCGAAATTTCGCAGCCTCCCAAGTATAACGCCGCCATAAATCGCAATCGTAACTCTCCATTACCATTCAATAGGAATGCAGAGGGTAAAAATGGATTGCCTGAAACCGGTGTGCCGGTACTGATCTTCACGGGACGAGACGAGCATGCTCTATTTGCCACCAAATCGAGGCAGTCGAGGTTACTCGCTGTTGACGAGTTATGCGAGCCGCTAAGCGATGGAATGCGTCACTCGCGATCTAATTGTAATATTACGTAACGCGGATACGCCTGTTGCCGTAGCGTGAAAAAGGCCGATCCTCGTGGATACGCAGCCTGCTCGAGGTTGAAGCACTTCAGTGACCGTGACTCGGGTGTTGGATCGCTGGTGATCGTGTGTAAGTACGTTGGAAAAGAGTCAACGCGTCTAAGTTAATTTGGGTTTAGAATGTCGGCAACATTTCGAGTTACTAAGCTTAGATCTTACGTATTTTTTTAAGTGGCAGAGATCGAGATTAGACTAAGAATGTTTACGAAATTTTATATACTTATGAAGATAGATAAATTGGCTTCGCCTGCTACGAGATATTTTCTATTTTGTACATATCACAAATTTCCAGAGACGTAAGTGATTACGAATCGCTTAAATATTATATTATATAATATTATAACGTATTTACGTATATGGAGTGGTACGAGCAGATAGAATTAATTTTAATCTAATAGATTACTTAGAGTTTAATGTATGAATTTAGTAGGATTAATTAAAATCCGAGAACATATCTTATTGTTAGAGATCGAAAGATTATACGTGAAAATGTAATTTACTTTATTAACTATCCAAGGTCTTAAGCTTGTTAGAGTAAACTACCGTAATGAATTGAATTATATTGCAGCTACCAACCAAGTGACTAACCGAGTGAACTTTCGGTATAAATATGCATTACTAACTGCCAAGTAATTACCTATATAAAGTATCTAAATATCTACGTACATAAATATATCAGCGTAGAATAACCATTATCCTATTCAGTGGATTGTGAGCTGTTCTTGTTTCAAGGATATCGTAGCGAAGGAGCCGAGAAGTTTTACCTGATCAATCTACTAATATCTTTACTTCCAACTATAAAATTTCGATACTCGCTAAAATCATACCATCTGTAAACCTACAAAAATGAATATCTAACTATCCAAGGAAACATTTATAGTCAATCACCAAAGTTTACACGTATTCTACGAATTTTTGTTTATAATCTGGCTCATCGAAAGAAACTACAAAATGCATTTTATGACAATGAAAGAATATTCCACGTCGAATCTCGATATGAATTCCTCGTTAAAAATCAATCAAAACATTTGTCACGCAGAGTCGATAAAAAGAAGAAAACTTAACCGTAATTTCAGTAAATAACGTTAGAACCATTGCAAGTTACAGAATATAAAGCGTCTAACTCGCGAACGAACGATAAACTTTCTTCCACCGCGAATGGAACGAAATCGTGACATAATTAACAAGGGGGACATCGAGTCTCGTTGCAAGGATAATACGACACAGGAGACAAAGTGCATCGATCATGGTGAAAGCAAAATGATCGTTTGGCTTTCCACGTAGTTATCCTTTGCGTTCGATCGTAGATCAAGATGTTTATCGTTTCGCGTTAAAAATCGCGGCGGAGAACACGCGTAAATTCACCGGCGCGTCTCGTTACATTTTCCGAGGAATAAATTCGAGAGAATGCGCACTATAAATTCTGGTTCCTGAGTACAGCTTCGCTCATAAATTCGGAGCACGGCACTGCTTTAGCATACGCGCGACAGAATGTGCGAGGGTAAAGAGGATTTTTATGAAAGAGAACGTCAAAGAATATAAAAGGCGGTTCGCAGCTCGTACGTGCACACTGTTGCACCGACTCTTCCTAAGGATGTCAGTTTACCAAATATTTATGCGTGGTCACCGTTCTACGCTGTAGAAAATAACCATCTTCCTTTTAATAAGCGAAAAAGCGGAAGCCGTTCGATATACGCCGTTTATGGGCACGGATTTCTCATCGTGAAATAATGCAAAACTTACGAACGAAATGATAGAAAATATTTACGTTACATTCGTGATAATCTTTGAAACGAATACAAATTAAAGTATGAAAAATGGGAAACTGATGTCAAAATAATCGATATGTTTAGACAATATCTATGCCATAAATTAACACAAAACAAAACTTATCCTTTCGGTGCCAACACAAACTGCTTGGAAAGAACTTCTTCTGTTCGAATCGCGGATTTTTTAGCCGCGGCTGAACCGGTCCGCTTTAAACGCATCGTGAAGCCGCGTCAAGGATGCCTTTGGAAAGGGCGAGGCCGAATTTAACCGCAGCAAAGGACAGGTAAAAGAGTTACACGGAAAGAACCCAGCAACGTTCGCGAGATAACCGGTACACCAGCACACGGTACCTATAGGTATATAATGCTCAGACCATAAACGTACTTTTTATTCCTTTGCCGTGAGGGTAACGCTTCTCGGTCCCGTTATGTCGGCGAACTGCCGAAGGAGGGCCCAAAGAGTACCGACCAGCATCTTTCGGAACACTCGAATCTTTCAGAAGCACCAGGCTACGTCCGAAACAACTTTAAAATTAACCGCATCGTAATTTCTTCACGATCGAATCCGCTTCGACGTATAGGGAGAAAAAGGTGAGGAGGAGAAAAGGTTTCGTGGAAATAAAGAAGCAGCGTCTAGATTGCGAGAACATCGATAGTTTTTTGCTCGATCATTGCTCGTAAAGAATAACGTAAAATTTAGAAGGTGTTCGATGATTACTCTATGCTTCAAATTGTACGAGTAATTCTGTAACATTCATGGCCTTTTATAAAAATTCTATGACGCTAATAAAATTGTTGCAGTAGAATTCAGAAGAAATGTGTTTAATGGTATTTGCTGAAGAACGTAAATGTCTATCGTCGTTTTAATATCAAGTCTTACGTAGTATTACGCAAGAGTTGTAACAGATTCTTCGGTAGCAGTAGCAGAAAATTATGATCAGGACTGAAATTACAGCCAATCTCTGCATCAATTAATCGCGCATAGGCTTCCAGCTAACCAAAGCAATAACACGGCGCATATATCTTATGAAATACAAGTGAAATAGTTATCGCGAAAGACAACGTTTCCAAAATGAACCACTCACAATCGTGACAGAAAATCGCTTCGAAACTATAAAAGGTCACGACCAACGGCAAAAGGTCGGCGCGCGAGGATTACCAAAAGCACGCTGTGGAGAAGTGCTAAATATGATCGGTGAAAGTTCATGCAAGTTAATCCGGAGGACGTCAAGCTGGAAGAGTGGCGTTTTCGAGTCGGATACGAACGTAGCCCGAGACAGGTCGTGGCTGGCCCGTTGAATGCGGAAGGAATAGCGCGCGACCGACCGACCGACCGGTCCCTCCGTTGGCAGCCGCGTGTTGTTCAACATTGCGACACGACGACGCAATTGGGTCAAAGTGGTGCAGTCACGAAGGTGGCCGACCGAGGTTTCAGCGATACTGCAGTAATCGTGCATTTAACCGTGCACCGGGACCTCCATGAGAATAGTTGCGGCTGAAGGGCTGTTTCAGAAACGGTGCCACGAACAAAGGAACCACGTGCACGCTTGCTGCGCTTCTGCGCTCGTGTCGCCTGACCTCTCTCTACTCTGGATACCCTTCCCTTTTTCTCCTTTATTCTATCTCTCTTTGTCCGTCCATTTCCCCCTCTCGTTTTCTCTCATTGTTCGCCCATTCTCCGCTCCAGCACCGTCTATAGTGTCTATATCTTCGTCTATTGTTCCTTCACCGGCTGTTTGTCCCTGATTCTAGCTACACCAGATGGACACGCGTGCATGTACGTGTCCCACCGGACAGTTTACAGAAAGCACGCGTGCACGATTAGGTGAATGAAGCGCGTCAGCGTGTCAAAGCAAGCACCGCAAAGGTGTCACGAAGACAAAGCTATCTGGACATGATCGTAAAACCGCTTTCGCGACCGCGACGCAGCCAACCGACCTGGACCTCTCACGAGTTCAGTTCCAGCGCTGGCTGTCAAAATGATAGGCGACACCGTGTAACGGACCAGCGCCCAACGAGTTCTACGTACGATGACAATGAGCTGCCTCGGAGACCTTGGAAATCTAGAGTCTCCGAGAAACTGGATTATCAACTGTTTCAACACGTTCTTGGGACGTTAACTAGAGAAAGATTTGTTTCCTAACTAGAAAAAACTTTGAATTCGGCAATTGAAGATGAGCTGAAAATTGCCAGACCAATCGAAGAAGAGTAATAGAATATCGGAGTTTCATTCGTTCGAAACGTTTGTAGATGCTTAATAGGAACAAATCTTATCTGTAGAGGGAGGAAGAAAACGCTTGCGAGATGATAAATTGGAGTGGAAACCTGTTTATACTTAATGACCCACTCTTGGAATATTGCGCGAGCGAAATAATCGAAGGTTCTGGTATCTTTTATTCTCCGTCCATAAGTTACATTTGTGCCGTATGCAAAGACAGTATATAGCGGGATCTATGAATGTTTCGAGACATTCTAACAGAGGAATGTTCGAATCATGGTAAATACTTACGAACAGACCTGTCGCTCATAGATTGGGTCCTTTGGAAAAATGTAAAAAAGTTGACGTATTGACTTTTCTTATTTTCTCTCATAACTTTCGTCCTTTCCCTGTAGACTTTCCCCATTTTAATCCTATTTTCACTGTCACGCGTACCTTACAAGCGATCTCTTTCAGAGACAATACCATTGTCCTTCTTCATTTTGTTGTTGCCTTTCAGTTTTAAGCTCTCGCATTCTTCCTTTATTCTTTTGATCCAAGTACCAAGTACTGTCTTCTTTTAAGTCCTTCTCCCTTCTAACTTCTTCTTTCAAGTTCTATCGCAATAATCTAGAAGGCGTGCTGTCTACTACACTTTATCCCTCTTGTCTCTCTATTCCTCTTTCTTTCTTGCTTATTAATTTACGCTTTCTGTATAATAATTCCTACTTAGACGAATTTAAAATTCTCTCCGCATACCGTGGCAAAAATTATGCAACATCAATCGTGCGGCATCGTTCGTTACACATTCAGCGTGCCTACACTGGTATTAATTACCGTGCAGTACGCGGCGAGCGAACAGTAACAATCACCGAAAGATAAGCCGGTGGCGAATGCACGAAGCCGCAGCTATCCGCGAGATCGCGGCTACATGTATCTATGTATGTATGTATGTGCATATATGCTGTTCGGGTTTACGCAAAGCACGCTCGCGCGATCCAATGAATGAAACACGTAAACGTGCCAGGTCGCGGAGCCACGAACGCCACGCAGCTATACGCAATCGGATTCTCTTGGTGCGCGAAAGAAAGAGAAATAGAGAGAGAGAGAGAGAGAGAGAGAGAGAGAGAGAAACAGCAGCAACTAAGGGAACGACAACCGGAGAAGATCCCACAAGATCCCCTGGCCATTAATGAATATAGTTACGCGCGCGAAATTTATGATCTCCTCCTCTCCCTCTCTCATCCCTCTTTACTGTCGTAATACGCCAAGCATATATTTCTCCATTGGCTAGGTGCTTAATAACGTCGATTTATAATAGTTAGCCGACCAGACGACTTTGAGAAGCGTGCAACCGCTGCCTCGATATCGCGCGACGAACATCTAATAATAAATTTTGAAGAATTACTCGGCCCAAGGTGAAGTTCGGCAAACGCCACGAGGATCGTTCGCCTCGCATCCGGCCACACTTTCCGTCCATTTTTCCCTCGACGATATAATTTATCGCATCGACCCTCCTCCGTTCCACCGATTCAATGTAATATCAGCAGTCGTCTTAAATCGTCGGGGAGCCACATCGTGATACCAAGAGACGTGGTTTCGAAGAAAGTTTCAGGATGGGTAGTTTGGTTAATGGTACTCTGATTGGGAATTAATCTAATCGGTGCTCCGGGCATCGGAGAGTAGAGATACTCCGAAAGTGATTTCATCACAAGTTTTCGAACAGTTCATAATATCGCGCGGATGTAATGTATTTGTTACATTCTTTTAGGATTTAAGATTCTTTCGGAAAATGATTGAATGAATATATGAACGTACAATCTGAAATCTATGTCTGAAGAAAACTTGTTTCAAGTTTAGCCGGAGGAAATTTCCATATCTTATGCGTATTCTTGTTATACTTGTATGATCTTTACCACGTTCCATAGTTAAAACGTTCTATCTACCATTTCGAACTATATCGTGGCATTCCATCGATAGAACAAAATTTCTTTTTTGATTCATTAACATCGATCATTTATATACTGGTGCTATTTGCAATTTTTCTAATCGTCAACTGTAAATTTGCATACCCTGATACAGTGACCGTTACATTCTGTCTGAGAAATTCAAAGCGCAAAGTAAGAGACAACATTACTATGAAATGGCCTGATAGAGCTAGAGTTATCGGTAAGTACTTCCTCGCGAACTTCAATGAAAAAATTCATTCGACTATCCCTGCACGGTACTACGGTAACCTCCACGTGGTGCGGTAACTGGAGCTATTTGAAATTTTCAAGCATACATTACGCCGACTGGTATCAGGGCGGATTTCATAAATATTAATATCAAGGAAAGAAAATTCATCCCTCTCCGGCGCGATTTTGTCCGGGGATATAAATATATTTCCGTGTACGTATTACACGTCGAGGCAGACGTTAAGGGAGGGTTGAGTAAAAAGGAAACCTGTCCCTGGCGGGAAATTTCTGCGATCTCGAGAATCCTTGATACTGGCAGCAAGTGGCAGCATTAAACGAGAATCCTGTCTGACGATGAGAATAATTTCTGTCCCCCCGGCCCTCAAAGAGGTTCCGTTACAGATGGATCTCCTCGCATTACCATACCAGCAGCCGTGCCATATTTTTCCGTTATCGTAAAACATTTGTTTAAACACCTACCGTGGCATTCTTCCCATAGCTATTCATCTACGTCGTTTATCGAGGCGAACGTAAGCGATAGATGACGAACATGCTCGACGATTTCTTTGTAAGACGCTTTAATAGCTGTGAATGGACTTTATCAAAAGCTTGCGTTCGTGGTCATTTTATACCATAGTAATTTAACACTCATACGTAGTGATAATGTATTCTCGGTACGCTATTTGTCGTTTAACAGGATGTTAATGTTTGGAACGGACAACGTTGTCGTTTTACAGTTCGACAAAAGAGAAACGAATAATTAATTAATTTTACTACGTTGCTTCTTTTAAAATATCAAATATGTTATCAAGTGACAGCGTCATTCGAACGAAGATAATATATTGAACATAATACCAATCCTTATGGAATCATCGGAATTTGAACAACGCTTTTGATAAATTTCCACAGCAGTGCCACTCGAATCCGGATCTGTCATCGTTCGTTCTAACCGACCTACGTAGGTCGTTGAATTCCCCCTCGCTTACGTCTAACATCTAACGCAAGCATCGTCGTGTAAGCGACTTCGAACGATTAAACTAAAAGAGGGGGGAAAAAAGAGTGAAAAAGAAAGGACAGAAAAAAGGGCAAATGAAAAGTGTTGGTTTTTAAGCAATCAAGTACATCGTTAGCGGCGCGCAAAAAATCCTATGAATTATACTTTCGCGATAGATAGCGCATGGCGGCGCCGCGGGCCGCTTGATGGAGCATTAATTCGCCCTCGCTCTCGATCTCTCGATAAACGATGAATTAAGAGGAACGCTGTCGTTGCGGAGCGAGAAAGATGAACTCACCCTATGAGGCGCCCGTAGAAGTCGATGCACCGCTGCGAGCTGGTTAATTAGTGGCAAGGTCGCGCTGAAGGTGTGCACAGGCGGCCTAGGTGGCTCCGGATAGGAGCTCGCATAGGCAAACGGATCGACGTCATTCAGATACTGCACTCGGCACGTCAGAGACATCTCGCGGGCCCTCTGTATCTTGACCGTAACGGCCGATTGTTGTCCGATAGGGTCTTTTTTTCCACGATCCAAAGAAGGCAACACACAGGCTTGTTTCGCGTCGCGAGAGTCCTTCTCCTTCCTTCTCACTCGCACTCTATACACGTCTTTTCTTTCTCTTTCCTTCTGTCTCTGTTTTACCGGACCGCACGACCGCTTTACGCGAACGCACGAACCAGTTCGTCGTACCGCCGATTTATTTTCATTCGAGTCGCCGGCTACAACCAACCGAGAAAACGAACCTTGCTCTCGTTCCTTCTTTCTCTAACGCGCTGTCTCCACCGTTCACGCCAGCCCTCTGTTCCTTTTTCCCCGTGTCTCTTTCTTCCTCCTCACGTTCCATTCGCGTCTACCGGCTCGACGACGAAACAGAGGCTCACGTGAATACCTTGATCGCGGTGAACCGATATTCTCTTTCTCTACTCCGACCACTTCTCATCCGTTCGTGAGTTTGTTTTATGAGAACAGGAGAGAGAAAGAGAGAAAAAGGGAGGCACACCGCGAGCGACCGTGGAAAGCTGCCGATTTATTTTTGTCTGAGCGACGATGGAGATTCGTGACGGAGGAAAAAGTGCCGCTATTTTGTCTCTGCAGCTTTTCGCGCTCTTCCATCGATCGATCGGTTTGAAGCGTGTATCTGGAAATTGGGTTTTTAATGGTAACGTGAATATCATTGACATTGCGATGGAAATATTAACAAGGAAAATATAAATAGTTTTATATCTTCCTTCTTTTTTTTTTTTTTTTTTAGTTACATAGTTTCTTAAAATTTCTTTGTAAAAATACATGTTCAAGAACGTGTTACGAAATAATAAAAAAATAAACTCAATAAATCGTATTCGACGTTTACGGTTCGTACGTGCAAAAGTGACAATGTAGAAACTGTAACAACCTTTGACTCCGGTGACCAGGTGAATAAGAAACCGCGTCGTTTTCAAACGGTCGATGACCTTTAGATTTTCCTTTCACTCGTCTGTCGGCTTGTCGGCCGAAAGTGGAATGATCGGAAGAGGTAATTTTCATTTACCTTCAAGGTTACGAACGTTCTGACATACCGTGCGTTCTTCGACCTTACTTTACGACGCGATGAACCAAATTATCCCATAAAATTCTGATATCCATCAAAATTAATAAATCATACGCATTTTCTTCGCTATAATAGGGAACAGTGTTGACAAACAAGATCTACGAAAATATTTACGAAACACACTAATTCCCCCGGAATTTCTATATACACAATTCAAATACATCTACGCATACCAATATATAAGATTCGTCGCGTCGTACCTATCTCGCTCGCGAGAAGTATTATACAAAAACATCGATCTTCCACGCTCCGCGCATGACGCGAAATTTCTACACGGTGTCCAGTGAATCGCAATACCGTGCCCCGTCGATTCGTTCGTGTCACGAAAATGGATCAAACGACATCGATTCTCGCGTTTTCATCTCTACGTTTCACACCGATATTCAATTCGAGGAGGAATCGCGAGAAAATCAACGTTCGTACGGAACGAATTTACGAAGTGTCAATTATCCACGCATGCCAACCAGTCTTGTCATCCTCTCTTATTCGCATTGTTCTTACCCGTTGCATGGGCTAGCTCTTCTGCGAACCGGCTCGATGGTGCTCACAGGACAGAAAAAAAGGAGAGAGATGGAGAATAAAGAGAGAGAAATACCGAATAAGCGAGAAAGAAAGATAGTAGTTAGGGAAAGAGAGAGATGGAAGACGACAGAGAGGAAGAGAAAGAGAGAAAGAAAATGGCGAGAAGGGAGAAGGGAAACGCGGGGGAGGAAGATAGAAGGGAAAACGAGTCTGCGCCATGCCACGAATGTAATCGTGCCTGTAGTCGACGAAAGATTCACGATCAAGATGCGATCGTAACGTAAGATCGTGCTTAAGAGGATTTCCAAACTCGTCTGCATCAACAAATCCACGATGGACCGATGTTTTCGCGCGGACCCGGCGACAAACTCGACCGTTCCACGGCCGGTGCCAACTTTTCGGTATGCTCGCCGGTATGCCGCTATCAAAGGAATTTCACCGACCCGGCGTTGCTTTCTCTGTCTATTTTATATGCGAGTCGACTTTTCGTTAGAAATACAAATTCTCTTTTGACAGGATTCCTGGAACGGCCGTGGAATTCGGACTGTTTCCAGAAAGCATTCGAAACGGTAAACAGTTTGAGTTTGATTCGGCTACTTTCATAATAATGCGAGAAAAAATTGAGCGTAATAGATTTATAACGTATGAACAAATGTGAAACTTAAAACGGTCGGTAAACTTATACGAATCAAGCGAAAATCCCCGAAAATCGTATCGAAAGTTTATACGTTTCTTGTGTTTACGAACTACGACAACTAACTGACAATCGTACACGTTAGATCCAGACAAAAAAATCGAGAGAACTTCGTAAACCGGACCTGTGGTCAAAGGCTACATAACTAACCTAACCTCCAAAATAAATAACACGCCCCAGTAGCAGCGGTAACCTATCCAAACTAGTCGAGACATTCCAGAGAAGTATCGATTGGAGTGCCCTTGTGACTCACGAAGAAGTTTCATTTATGCTATCATCGTATAATATTCGTAATAAATTGACAGCTCCTTCGATGTCACTTTCGAACGTACGCCGAATTGATAGAATAAATTTCACGTTACCTGTGGCACTGACTGGTCAGTTATCGAACGACATCGCTCGATCGTAACGGCCAGCCGTTGGTGTTCGATTTTTGGAGCAGTGTCTGGACCAGGAGCCGGGAGGAGAACAACGATATATACAGTAAACGAACTGTCGAACCGGAGTCTGCGCGACAAAAACTCAGCTCGAGTGAGCGCGAACGACACGCGCGCTTCCCGCGCACGGAAACGCGCGTCACCTTGATCCGTAATCGCGTACGACACTCGTCAAAATACACACATTAATCGACGATACGTGAACGAAAATAACGCGGAATCATAAAACTGGATAAGAGAGAAAATGAGAGAAAAAATGCACAATCAACAATATATCTTACCTCGCGAGCGGCCGCCGCGACACTGAACGCCACGGACACCTGTCGCCACTAAGGCGACAGTGGCGCCGCCGTGCGGTCAACCCCCTCCCTATTCCGTCCCGGCTACAAAGGACACCCTGGAACGATGCCGTAAGACAATATTTGCTGTCTTTATTACCAAAATCGCTGTTTACCTCTGTTGCATAAATGAAATTATGTACCGATAACAATTTGGTATGATAATTGAAATTAATCTCCTGTTATGAATTGTGTAAATATCGATTAGCCAGGATTATTGATGCGCGTTTCTCAGAAGGTGAAAGTATACAAAATGTTTGAAAGACGATTTGTTCACTTATTCTTTATGTGTAGATGATTACGTTTCTTCATCATTGACAGAGTAATTTTAGATCTACGTTAACAAATCTTTATTATTAATTGATTTTTTTGTTAACGATTAATTCATCATCGTCGCGCGGAAGCAATTTAAACGATGATCTGTTATATCTTACTTTTTAATGAACCAACCGATGATTCATTATTTCGCTGATGTAATGTTTAATTTAGATACACGTATACATAGAGTAATACTTCATTCGTGCTAAATGTTTTGAAATAAACGTTCACACATCTAAATTTCGAGATAATTGCAGATTAATGTCGGTATTACGTTAATTTATCGATACTTGAAAATGTTCCAATAATATTATTACAAGCGAGAAAAAATACAGTAATCGATAAATTCATTTCAAGGTTCTTAATGTGTCTAATCGCACTTTACATGATTGCTGTTTCAGTTATTACACAAAAACATTTGATTATAAGCGATCTGCGTAATTTCAAATTATTTCATGCAAAAAGGTCGGAACTCTATAATTTATTTAGATATAATTCTTTTGCAATATAACTACGACAAGAATAGAGGAAAAATTACCTAACATGATGAATATTTTGTTTTAAAAAATTGAAAATAAAAATACTACCTCGTTTTCTGATTTCTTGAAGAAAAACAAGCATGGATCTAAATCGTTTTTCTTATGAAGTGTACAGATCGAAAGGGAGAAGTAACCACAGAGTAGCTAAATTTTGCAAGGAAAATCGCGGATTTCTGCGATAAGCAAAAAAGAATTAGAAAACAGACGGCGGGTTCATTCCATTTAAGACGCGCTGAACAAACCGAGAAACACACGTTCATATCGCAAACGAACCCGTTACTTTCTAACCCAAACAGCTAAAAACCGACAATATTATCGTCAAACAAACTTTATCCAGCCGGTCAGACTGACCCGTCTTCCATGGAGCCCATTTAAGCTGTACTTATCTTACTCTTTTCCTCTCTCTTTTCGATTTTCCGCAAAGATAGTCAGGGAACATGGGTCCACCCTGTGATTCGTTGTTTTCAAGGATGGAGCTTTTCACGAGAGGAAGAGAGACAGAGGTTTGCGTGGGTACGGAGAAACCAAATGAAACGGCAGGGCTGGTAATTGTGCGGTGAAAAAATAATCAGCTGGCGCAGCACGTAGAGCGTAACCGTAAGTGCGGCTGTGCTCATTGTTGTCCCGCTACTACGAAACCCCACAAGGGTGACAAGCTCACAAAAGGGGCTGCTGGACCTATAGAAACGTGATGGGAGGTAGCTCGTGCAAGAGGGTGCCACCGTTGCGATAAAACTCTATAGTGCTCCGGGAAAATATGAGTGACTCGTCGACTGAGAAACGAGAGGACAAAAGATTTCTCGTTCTCGTTGTTGTTGTAAGTTAATTCTTTTCTATAATCCATAGTTTTAGAATTTTACTTCAATGGTTTTGGCATAGAAGCTATATAAAGTCTGCGTAAAATATCGTTATTCAAAGACGTATGCACGAAACTTTCTAGTTTTGTTCGAAATTTATAGTAAATGGATTATTTTCTCGATTATTATACATTATTTGAGGCTGATTATTTTTCTAATTGCATTTAAAATAGTTTACAAGCTTTCACGGAATTTTGCAAATTACCGCGACGTAATTGAGAATTTGGTCTGTTCCGAGACGACCGAGGAAAGTTGCGAGCAAAGGGGAAGTGATTCCAGAAGACCTCTTTGTTGTTAGCACTTTACGTGCAAAACGGAAGGAAAAAAAAAAGGAAAGGGAAGGGAGTCTGGAGTGAAGGAGGGTCTCTTTTCGCACATCCCTCATGAGAAACAATAATGTCGCGCGCACTAACACTCCTCCGGGATAGCGTCTACCCTCTTCTCGTCTTTGTTCGTCTGGCTTTTTCGAGTACTCGTCCTCCTATCCACGGCTACCTACACACTACTTTCCCTCAGCTACTGATCAGGATGAAAAGAATTGCACGCGAATAGCGAGAGCGAAGAACCGCGTCTCGCTGGAAAGCTACAGAAGAAACGAAGAAACGGAAGTTTTGTTGCTTGTTTCGCGTTCCCTTCCGTTCTTTCGCGTGGAACGGCAAAGTGATGAAACTTCAAACAGTATAGAGTATACCGTATTGTCCTGCACGCTTTTCAAACTTTCCAAAGAATTCGTGATAAGAGAAATGGTTGAAATGAAGAAAAGTAAATGAAAGAATACCATGTTTGTTCGATGGTACAGCGTCACCTCTAATTTGACGTCGTAATGTTGACAAAGCGAAAGAGAAACAAAATTGTTAGAAAAACTTACCGGAATGTAGCCGTCGGGTTGAGGTCTCTCGTTGTCCCTGAAGAAAATTGCTTAATTACAATCAAGCATCCACGAGTTTCGGAATTCACGTTCGATTATCGACATGAAACGTACCGATGTCGTCGTTGTATCACCGGTGTCTGCGGAGTGCTGTCGTGGATGATCACTTGGGTGGCGTCGATCTCTTCGCATTCTGAACTCTCTTCTGCCGAATCTACACAGGCAACATATCAAATATATCTACCATTCGCCGTACTTTGTACGCCGATATTTCACGAACATTGCAATTCCCCTCTACAAGGCAGATCCGAAACTATCTTCTTCAATATCCCTGACAATAACGAACGATCTCCAGCTACGGTTGGCTACCCGCTAACCCAAATTTCTTTCCAGCAGGGGAATTACAATCACTCGAATGTGTTCATACCAACTACTCTCTAATCCTATCAGCTGTCCTTTAAATAGTGTACGTATCTGTGTGCACGGGCTTATCCACGATTCAGCACCCATCCATCGAGCTTACCGCAATTCCCAAAAGGATGGATGCTATTGCTTCTCTTCAAAGGGACAACGTTCTCTCGTTAACAACCCTAGTCTCAAACTGCTCTAAACTCTATACCGACACACAATCCGTAATTCAAATAACAGTCGCTCGCATACGTCTACGATCGAACCTAAATCGTGTTACATTCATTCGGAACTCACCCTCGCCGATGCGTTCGCGTTTACGAATTCGAGACAAGACAGGACTTGGACACAAGGTGGTCGCGTCGCCCAATAAATCGTCGATGTTGGTGTGTTGGCCGATGAACAACGGTAACGTGGAAGGTCGTTTCCTTGGCGACGATCTTCGGGGTGTCGACTGAACATTATCGTAAGGCGAATCGCGTCCGCCATAGTTGTCAGGCGGATCTGGAGGATTTTCCACCTGCAAAATACATAGGCTTACTTGAAATAAAATAAAATAACATTTAATTCATGGATGGTAATTGAATATTTTCCAGCTATTTTGTCTGATAATTTGATTTTACTTTAATTGAAATGCCCTCAAAATTACTGTTGAATCGAATTTAGGAAATTGGTATATTATCCGTGGCTTCGATCATGATTTTAAGTGTTCATCTTTTGGAGAATGTTAACGAGAATATTAGCAATTATAATTAACAAGATAGTTAACATTAAAGTATATACAAAGAAAAGAAAGGAAACGATTATTTACGAATGTATACAATATTACATTAGACGGAAGAAATTCACACGATAATTTAATGCGCATATCCTAAAGACGGAACAATGTAAGAACAATTTTCACACATTATCCTTTTTAGAGCCTCTCACGGAAGCCACTCGATTTCTTAATCAAGGGATCAATTAACTTAAAGACTTTATTCTCTCATCGATGTAAGGCACGCAACGTTAAAGATTTACGACGTCGCGTATTATCGAGTTCTATATCTATAGCATAGTCAGTTAGGGGACCGTTAAATGAATAATATACGATATATGATCAGTTTACCCCTTCAGGACTGGCACGATCCCCAAGCGGCTCATCGGGCGGTGGTGGCGGAAACTCGATAGGGAATCTAGAAAGGTTTCTCTTCCCGTATATCTCAGGTTCAGGGTTAACGCCAATATCGATTTTCTCGAACGATTCGGAGGAATCGGAGGTGCTGTTCGACGTTTCCATAGGGATCTTAACGACACCGTCAGGAACGTTCGACGAGCTATCCATCCACCACGGTTTCTCACCAGACTCGATGTGCCTGACTTTATTTATACTTCTGTTGTACGTTTGACTGTCGTCCACTTCATCATTGTAGCTATTATTTTTTTGCGTGGGCGTTGTAGCGACAGGAATAATTTCGACTCCTTCAGGTACGTTCTCAGGATTGTCGTTCATCCACCATGCTTGTTCGCCGGATTGCTGGTGCCTGAGTCGATTTCTTCGTTCGTTGGACCGAGTACTGGAACGACTCGACTCTCGTTTCGAAACAGGAGACGCCATAGACGATTGTTTCTTCGATTCCTCCGACGGAACATTATCGTTTGCATCCAACCACCAAGCCCTTTCCCCCGATTCTTGTCTCCATATCGTCGGTCGAGACAGTTTTTTGGCTTCATCCGAAAGGACGGCGTCATTTCCGTCCAACCAACGACCCCTATCTCCCGAATCGTGCTTCAAAACTGTTGCGGAAGATTGTCTCTGCGTTTCTTCCGACGGGACGTTATCATTGGAATCTAGCCACCAAGCCTTCTCTCCCGATTCTTGTCTTAAAATCGTTGTCGACTGTTTCCTCGCATCTTCCGAGGCCGCGCTGTCGTTTGAATCTAACCACCAAGCTCGTTCCTCCGATTCTTGTCTCCACACTTTGTATTTAAATTTGCCTGGGAACATGCAATTAGGGGAAGTGGTTTATCTACGCGAATCGCACTAACCTACGTTTCTGCTTTCGAAGCTGAGAAGAACGAATTATATGTTTAAAAATGATTTACAGGGGGAGGGTGGTAATTAAGTCGTTTTGGTGTACACGAATCATTGGTAATTTACGATGTTTGCGAAAATATATAATACCTCTAAGGTAGAAACAACAAGTTATGTCTTCTCTTTTGTAAAGGAACAACATAAAAATTCAATTTTTCGTCCACCAATTCCACATCTCTGTATTTGATTTTGCATTTCTTTAGCTATTTAATAACTATTTAATATGTTAATAGATTTGGTTTAATAACTAAACAACATGAAAGTAGGCAATTCAACAGAAATAGACTTATTATATTTTTCCCGCGTGGTTATGTTTATTATATTTTTCCCTCGCGAATTATGAACGCGTTTTCTTAATAGCTTTTTCAATACGATCTCAGGTGAAAAGGAAACTTTAAAAAATGTATGTTATCTTTCTTCATTCGCTTGTAACATTTATAACATCTTCAAACTTGCAACGGAAGTTAAAAACGAACGTTTAAACGAAGTTTCGAATGAACCGCACATCTCTTTTTTTTTTGAAATCGTAATAATATATTACATTCTGAAAGCTCTTTCTCATAAGATTTGAAATAGTATGCGTAGGCACGTAAACACTATATGTCAGATAAATATAGCTTCCATCCAATTTCTCAAACCAAATCCCCCGTTTACGTGTATCAAAATAAAAAACCATGTTTAACCGAAAATTTATTTCAGATGTACAAGTTGGAAACGCTGACTTACCATCGTCAGGTAAGGTACTACTGACGGTCGTTTCTTGACTGACATCTTCGTTGCACACGCTTCCCGTTTCGATGCCTTCAGGAACATTGTCGGAGTTCGGATCCATCCACCACGGCTGCTCCCCGGAAAAATTCCGCCTGATCCTCACGCTAGAATGTCTCTTGTCGTCGTTCTTCTCCGAGTTCGTGAAACTGAAGCTCTTCGATAGACTCCTCGATAAAGCCATCGTACCGTTTTGCTCCGACTTCTTCGCGTCCGTGCTCTCCTCGTTGGAATCCAGCCAACCACCTGATTTACCCGACTCGCTGGAATCTTGATGCTTATTCTTGAAAAGATTCGTCACTGGTGCGAGGGCCCTCATCAGGAATGATTTAGCCTCCTCCGTTTTCCCTGAACGATCGCTTTTCGATCTCGGGCTGGACGGCGGTCTGGGCGGCTTGTCCATCGTCAAAGACATTTCGTCGGTGGATGACGCCAAAACGCTCGTCCTCGATGACCCGGCGCTTATCTTCCCTTTTTTCTCGCAGAAAGGAGATTTTGACGTTCTCCTCTTACGACGTCTCGATCCTGGTCTTGTCTGTTTACTATCGTCTTCCTCCTCGCTGCTCGACGAATTCGAAGAATTCGATTCGCTAACGCCGCTGGAACTCGAGCTTCCGTCTTGCTTGCTTCTCTTGCCGGAAGGGGATTTCGAGCTGCTCCTCGAATTTTCCGGCCTCAACGAACTACTCGACTCGCTTTTCCTACCGATGCTCTTCGACGACGTACCGGATGATGGCATTCTCAGCCTTGATCTATTCGATTTCACGGAACTCGAGCTCGATTCCGAGGGGACAGCTGGACGATGGATATTCGGTTCGGAGTTCGGTTCGGACTGCGAATCTTGAGAGCTGACGGACATGCTTCGTTGATTCTTCTTCTTTCTGCTGTACTTTGATTGCGACGGGTCGCCATTCTCCATGTTTAACGTCGACTTTCGAAAATCCTTGTTCACGTACTTAACTGGCACGATGCTCTTGGATGCGGACGCCGATGTGGCATCGCTCTTCGGTACAGGTGGTTTGCCACGAGCATCCGGTGATCCGCCCTGCCTCAGATTCACTGAAGAGACGGTCGACGTGGAAGATTTCCCTGGCGATGGTGGCGGCGTCGCCTTTATTTTTGCACCCTGACTCGTCACCGAACTGGCTGACGTCGATTTCGATCTGCCAATTGGCACATTTACAGCGGATCCTTCCGACGAATCGGTCCGTGTGATTTGGCGGCAGAGACTTTTCGTAGAACCGCTTCGCGACTGGGGTGTTGTGGATCGGCTTTGGGACGAATTGCTATTTAATCGAAAAAAAATAAGAAGAAGCGTTTCAGAAAGTGGAAATAGTGTATTTTTAGATGTAACGGAGAGGAATCAAAGAAGCAGAATTGATTTGTGCAAGATTTGGTCGCCTAAAGTCAACAAAAATAAATCTTCTACGTCGTTTGGCTTCTTATATCGTTACGTTGATGCTGCTTTTCCGTGGAAATTTGCCTCAATTGTGTACGCTAATATCGAGAAAGAAATCTATATATAATATTAGAGAAATATCTTGAATGACCAATTAATTTTTGGCATCCTCGCTCAAACGTGGAGCTGTATAAACTATTTTCGTTGACATTAAGAATACAAAAAAAATTTCGAGAAAACTTTTTCACTTTCCTACTATTTATTTGACAAGATCGAAACATATCTCAGCGGTATGAAAAATTGAAGATATTTCGAAACGAATAAATTTGAAACGAAGTTACGTGTTGTAAAAGTTTTGTGCTCTACTGTAATCGTTTGAAAAATTGAACAACTACCTTTGGAAAGAATCTTTCGTAGAAGAAACACTATCGCTTTTAGACGCGGAGACTTCTTTACTCTGTCCCTGGCAGTGGCCCTCGACTATCCTAGAAGATTCATCTAGTTTCGATAACGAGCTAGTGTCAGATTTAGGTGTCGAGCTTCTTCTTTCCCGCAATCCATCGGACTTAGTCGACGAACTCGATGATGACTTCGTAACCTTGCCTTCGTTCTTCATTGCGATACGACCTAATCTCGGTATCGATGGTCTTCTCTGGCTGCTATCCTCGCTCTTCGACGTCGAACTTTCTCTACTACTTTGCTGTTCTTCGCTCTTGGAAGTATTTTCGCGGGAATCTGGTGACTTGACAGCACCAGGCTGGTGCGGTGAGTTGTCTCTCTTTAAAACCGAAGGATTCGCTAAACGACTGGTTTTCACTTCGATCTTGCCGACGCTACATGGACGAACCTCGCCATTGTGCGCTTTAACCTCCGTCTGATTGGAATTGCTTGGATCGTTACCCGTAGACGCTTTCGAATCCGTTTTCGTGACCGCGAAACCTAAACCGCCGAACGCTTTAGTACTCTGTTCGTTTTGATTTCTATTGCCGTGGATTTCTTGACTAGAGCTAGGCGATAATTTTGAAGTCGAATCGTTTCTCGAAGCGTCGTTCGATCTCGAGAACGCGAAGCTATTTACTCTGGAGTTGGTCGCGCCTCCGTTAAAGCCCCTGGCGTACACGCCACTTCCGCTCGAATTCGAGGAAAATTTGTCCAAATACGTTGACCACGGAGACCCTGAGATTCGTCCACCGCCTCCAAATCGCGAAAATCTCGAAGCATCCTCGAGCCTTTCGCTCTGAACTTCTTGATTCTTCGTCTCCGTTTTCTTTCGAACTCGCGCGACTTCCCTTTGATTCGCGATGCCTATGTCGGCTCTTCTGCTCCTCACAAAGGACGAAGAAGCCGGTAGACTGGGCGACGTACCTCTCGTAACCATTGTAACGGTCTCATTGTCCTGAAGTCTGTTGTCGACTTTTAATTCTTCCGATTTAACAGGAGTGGAACGTTTTTCTTGAGTCGCGTTCCTTTCCACGTTGGATTTAACGGTGTCTTCGTCCTTTAAATTTGCCGGCATAGGCTTACTGCCTGAAGTTCGGAACCTGTCCGATCCGGAGTAGCTTATGGCTGCCGGTATTCGGTCGTTGCTGCTTCTCGATGAAAGGAACCTGCTACCAGCTGTCGAGCCGAATCTCGAGGAGATTGGCGCCGAGCTCGATTCGGAGGCACCTGCAAATGTTTTCGTACGTTGAGAATCGTTCGTCGAGCAAAATATATTTTTCTTAACTGGTAACTTTACTAACACATCATCTTTTCATCATGATCTTTTTGTATTTAAAATTATGTGTTTTAATGTTATGTGTTTTAATGTTCGATTCTAAATGATCAGGATAAAAATAGACACGTTAAATATGACCTTAAATATGATCTTGAGCGGAAGATTAATTTTGGACAAATCAGTTCCATTTCTCGCCAGATACATTGCTTTCAAATGCGAAAATCTATAGCCATAAATATCGCGTGAAAAGCTTCTCATTCCGTTTTACAATTTTCCAGAGCATAACAAGAACTACTATTTACCGATTCTTGTCGCGTCTCTACTAATATCGTAGGTCTATAAATTTAGAATTCGCGTAAACAAACTGCGAACTGCGGCAAAAATGAATTTAAATGACATTCCGTTCTCGTAATAGGAATTTTATTATTTCGACGTTATAAGACAAGGATTTGAACAATCACCGGCCATAAATATGGTTTTCGTATGATACACTGTATATGTACGCGTATACTTTGTCATATAATAGCATTATATGTATATGTATACAGGATAAGTCACCTAAGACTGGAAATATCAAAACTGCTACTTGAACCATACAACGTCCCGTTTGAAATCGTTCGACTCTTGTCCGAACCATTTTTCGATATAATTAACGGTTTCGAAAATATTTCAAGTTCTCGTCTTAGGTCATTCGCCTGTAACTAACGTTTCTGTATTTGCTTGCTCTAAGCACGGAGAATAACATCATCGTAATAACAATAAAATTTATATAAAAACCAAAACTATTCCCCCATAGAACTTTCTCCGAAACTCATTCCTTTTCCATTCCCAACTTGAATAATAAAATCCAATTTCTAACAAAATGCAAGGAAAAAAGAGGAAATTCACTCACTAGAAGTGGCACTGGATCGACCGTAGGATGGGGCTCTCGAATACATTCTGAAGGAGTTCGATTTTCCGACGTTGACTTCCGGGCTAGGTTCGCGTGAACTTCTCCCAGAGTTCGGCCGTAATCCACGGTAGGAAACCGGCGGATGATCGGACCTCTCTTTCTTCTCGATTCTACTTTCGTTTCCATAAGTTCGAGCCAAGCTCGATCCGGGATACGTGTTGGATCCGTATCGCGATACTCCGTCTGGCTCTCTGGTCTTCTCGCGGGAAGTGGCACGGTTATATCTGTCCAAAACGGAGGCGGGCCTCTCTGAAGCTTTAGTAGCTGGAAACGAGTACTTCTCGAACAGAGAAGATCTGCTGCTCGATAATGGACTTTTCGCCCCTACGTCCTCCGTCGACGACCTACTCGGGTGCAGTCTGTTTTTGTCCGCGTCCTTGTTAGCTGAAAAACCATCGACCTGTGATTCTTTATTTTCTAACTTTTCTTTATTCAATTATTTAACGCGCGAAATGTCGCCGACTGAAATACGAAACCTATACCAAAAAAAAAAAGAAAGAAATTAAAATGAAAATACATATACGAAAAAATACGTACATAATATAAGGATACAAACAAATTTCTATCCGTGTGTTAGATCGTTACGTAAATTCGTGTTCTATTTTTTTATTTATTGCATAAACGCAGGAAACATCGAACGAATATATATTATAGTCTAATATTTTACAAAAAAATTACTCGAATCTCCGGGAACGTATCGTTGTAAATCTATAAAATGTCTATGGAAAATTACGCAGATTTATTTTATTTATCGTTCCTAGTGGAATAAAGAAAAAAGTATATCACTAACAATACTAAAATTGCTCTCTCAAATACCATAATAATGAGCAACAAATGCCAAGAACCTGAAACGATGAAGGGAAGACCGACACACGTCATAATGAGCATATCCAAAGTAACTTACTGGAATATTTAAAGGTAGGTTTTTCCTCGGACTTGTCTTTCTTTAGGAACGCGTTTCCGAAGCCAGAAACCCTCTCCTTGCCGTGCACTCGGCTGGAACCGGAACCGATGGACGACGAGTAGCTGTTCCTGCAACCCGGAAGACCGCTCCCAGTCGACGTGGTCGTTCTTCCAAATGTACCTGCGGCGATGCCAACATTGCCTCTGGGTCGGTAGGCGCCAGTGTCACCCTGGAAACCGTGAATCGTTCAATTCTCTGTGAATGCTGGTGATCTCGTTGCATTTATCCACGGTACCGTTATACGAGCGACGACAACGACGGCGACGATCGATCGAAGGCGATGAAAAAGCGGGCCGAATGCTTGAAACGTCGCCGGTTCGATCGACTGTTCCACGAGCCGGAGAACAATCGGACTACGGCGAACTTCGTGCCGCTTGCGAAGTAAAATTACCGATCGAGATTGGCCGGCAAACGGCTCGATTTCTTTTTTCACGACAGATTTATGCGTCGCCGTACGTCGCCGCGATAGAATCGCGTGTCACCGTGCGTTTTATTGCTGAACTGCGTGTCATCGATTACGCGACTGGTAAGCAGTGAAGTATTGTGAATGACAATGGAGCGGCGTGCGTAACACGTGTGATTCTTTTTTAGGAAACGGAAAAAGGGCGGTTTATCTTTTAATGGTAATTTTTTCTTTAATTGCAAGATTTACATTTCATAAGATACGAATAAATGTAGATACTGAAAGTAAATGTTAGAAAGATATAAATATTAGATATAGATATTGGAAAATATAAATATGAAAAGCGTGTAGAATACACGTGAGACGCGGTCGTAAAGATTTGAATGACAATCGCAATATGTAGATCATGTTCCGCGGAATATGAATAAATACAATGAAAGAATTTAACAAGGGAAATACAACTGTAAAGTCTATCTCGAATGAGTAATGGTATTAAAAACACTGCATTGTGAATGTGAATAGACAAACATCTGATGAAGAATATCTAAAGAACATCTTACAGAGGAAGAAGATCTTTAAGTAACCCGAATGAGGATAATATACATCATCTACGGATGGCCGAAGTCAAGAAATGAAAATTCGTACAATTAACATAAATTTGGCGAATTGCCCTAAGCTTGAAATAGATGGCCCGACCTAACCGGGAGGAATAACCTTCCTGTTTCTCTGTCGTATAACGGGTGAGTCAAAAAACCCATTCTTTTTTAGCATTTAGACTGTGTATACAAATAGTTAAACGCAAACCTGTTATTCCTACTTCTTCAAAAGTAATCAGAATCATTTTACATACTGATTAAAGAACCGTAGTCAATTGTGCACAACATAGCCAAGATAAACTTTTGTAGCTTCATATTTTTCATTTATCAAACCGAGATTCTTTAGATTACACTTGCATATGTCTCGAGAAATAGAAAGGGAAAATTATAGATGTTGAGGTTATTAGATGTATAATGAGAGAGACGCGTGGATAAATTATAAGGTAGAAAAATATATTTGAAATACGGAAGTGAAAAATACAAAATTGAAATAATAATATGAGCTGGTCCAGATCCGCACGCTAGCAGTGTTACTCTATAACTGAAAAACCCTGAAGCCAACGTCGCCTTTCGACTGTTTATGGCCTGCCTTCGTCACAGTCTTTTGTCTATGCGCTGTCGATGGCTTCAATGCTTTAGAAAGCTAAAAAGACCAGATGTAGAGTTTTCTCAAAAGCAGTGACCTTCAACAATAGAAATAAGTATTAAGTTTGGCAAATAATTTCAACGGTTTCGTTTAATGCTGATAACGAATATCGATAATCGTTTTATAAACAGGGAGAATAACGAGTAATATAGTTTCAAGAACTCGCAGACTCATCGTCAGAATGACTCGCTACCTGTTGTTGAAATCTTTTTACCAATATAAACCTGCTTGTTTAACTGGAAATATCCTTCAAGTTTCTACGATACTCAAATCACATGACTCGAAGTCCTTCGAGTTCAATGACTATTCTGAACAAGATTCATATGGTGGTTCAAAATCGATTCGTGATTACTTATCTGTAACGTGTTTCGCATGTACGAAGCATTTCGCATTCATAAAATTGAAAGAAATTAATTTTCCACCATACGATTCTCGTATTGTTCGTGTTTCTTAAAATTTTCATTTCAGACGAACCAACGAACCACGTGCAGCAGTCGTTGAACGGAGCATCTAAACATTGGTAGATGTTTCCGTAATTAAAACTCGTTCGCGTAATTAATTATTCCTTGTCCGAACCCGCAGGTATGGGCCGGCGTTTATTTTTCGTATAGTTTACAAGTTTCCGTTTACGTAGAGTTCGCGCAACCTCGACTCGAGCGAGCTTACGCGATACCACCCGCGCGATCATAATTTCAATTTAAATTCAATTACATTCTAAAGCTCCGACATCTTGCGCTATCGCGTTCAGATGAGATCCCTTCTGAAAGAGAATGAGAAAGGGGTGAGGGGAGCCTTCGTGCTCGAACTTTTAAAAAGTGCCGTTCGTTATTATGCTAATGCTATTCGGGGGGGTGGGGGGAGTGATAATGGAATTACAACGGACGCTCCTTAAGACCGCTAAACCGATTCTTTTCAGCGGAAGTGTCGAAAACGGCCGGAAACGATAACTCCTTTCGATTCGTTCATATCTGCCTTATTATCGCGTCTCCGGCTTTTTGGCTCGCGGTCCCTTGTTCCTAATACCGAGTATTCTAAGTCTCGTTTATGAAAAAGAAGCTACGATTACCTACTATCGATTATTTCTCCTGCCAACGTTAGATACTTGACGTACAATGGCTACAAGAAGTATTTGTACAACGCTGTATTTATTATAGCATTCATATATCAATTAATTAAGTTCAAGTACAATAACTTATCTTTTTTTTTTATAGCCTCGTGTTTCTTCGATTTGCTATTGCAGAATAATACTGGAATTGATCTCTGATGTAACATAGCCACATCTTAAATTCACTACTAATCTTACAGTTGTTTAATTTCAAAGATATCGATAAAGAAATTGTTTCATTTTATTCTATGATAATAAATCAAAATCGATAATGAACGAGCTTCAAGATCTATTCACGAATAAACAAACGTAACTGAGAGGTGTTCAATGCCTCCTAAAACACGGTATCAAAACTCCTTCGATATATATTTTTTATTACTAACCAAAGCTTGCAAGATGAAACATCAATTTCTTACCTGGCAGCAGTTCATTAGCTATCTTAAAATGCCGGTCGTGTACGGTTCCAGGGCTGCGCCTCGTTGCCGAACTTCGATATTAGTTCAAGAAGTCACCATAAACATTTTGGCAAGCAGCCTCGACGGTCTTTGGCTAAATTCAGAAGGCAAAGGTTTGCCAAGAAGTCGAACGAGAACCTGTTACGACGTCCATTATCGGCTTTGCCGTGGTTTTACTGGACGATCGCAAGGTAAAGCAAGAAATCGCGACCACCTTGTTTCACCGGACACGGTGAAATTTTTATGAAATTTTTTCGACGTGCTCGGCCAACTGTGGAAATTTATTCTCGTGATGCTTATTCCTCCCTCGACGAATGTTTACGATACATAACAATTTCGAAAGCTGATTGTTCCTCGAAAAACTCGCGATCTTTCTCTTTCTGCGATGTTAAATTCCTGCTTTTTATTAGGTACACAGATTATTATTATTGGCTTATCAAAGGATTCTTCGTTGTAATAAATTTTCTAATGCTTAGCGATGCAGGATTTTTTCTGAAAAATTCACTCTTTTCCATTGTTCCCGTATTTTTGACGAGACCAAATACAAATGGTATATTCTTTGAAGTTGAAAGGTAATAAATATTCTTTTTGGACATATATTGCACGGAATGTAAAATCTCTGTTTTTCATGCTCGAACACGAAGAAATGTTGACGTATACAGAGAACGAAGCAATATTGATCAATTTGTGTGAAAAGCGCGCTCTGTCAGAACAGATACGACAATACTGCAAAAGTATTAAAAATATTTTTATTATATGATTAGATTTCTAAATATGTTATAACTAAAGCATAATAATTCCTGTAGGATAAATAAAAATATGCAACCACTGTGCGCTATACTGTCATAATTTACAGATTAAACGGATATTACATAGTCACAGATAATAAATAATTACATTTGGTATTACGATATAAGACGCGAATTATTCGTATCCTTAATATTCGATTAAATGATTTATGAAGCGATTCGCTGATCGTTATTGTATCTGATCATATATTCTTATCGCAAGACAATACAAGTTATGTAACTACGCTTCGTTTAAATCCACGCATTTCCTAATCCGCCTACTATTTCTTAACCTCGTCCCATAATAGAAAAGTTCATTTCAACCTTGTCTTCTCAAAGCAAATGATCGACAGCCACCTATCAACCGACTTTTGCAAATCACCGTGAAATACATCTTTTGCTGTCAAACAGGCTTAGAGATCGATTCCTATGCTGAAAATATTCGAGGACATTGGCGAAATACGCGGCTAATATCTACGCCACGCTTAATGCTAAAAATTTCAAGCGCCACCGGCCACGACGACACGATTTGTCTTTGTCAGAAACTTTGAAGCATAGAAACGATAAAGAAGCGAGTGGGGCCACATTACGCACGCGACAAGCCTCTATTTTCATTTACCAGGTTTCTGGAAATTCCCCGGGAACTACTTGGGAATTCGTTGGATTTCCGTCGAGAAGAGAAAAATAAATGAAAAAGTCGCAGAGAACGGTCGATGTGGAGTGACCGGAATGGAGAAAAATCCGAAAGATAGAACGTACGAAAAAGTAGATGAGTTTCGGTGTGACAGGAATGATAATCCGAGATCTCTTTACAAATGAACGATATTTTCGAAAGACCGAGACGATCGACGGAATGAAGCAGAAGAGTAAAAAATACCAGGCAAGACATAAAAAGCTTTTAATGAGAGAAAATGAAAGTGGATGAAAATTGTAAAACGTGGAAAATTGATACGAATGGCGTTCGTAGAATTTTCACGGAAAATCGATGAAAATCAAGCGAAAATCGAGCGGCAAAATCGTTCTCATCCAATTTGTCCAAGATCCATCGATAGTCACCGTCCATCAGCTAATCCATCAGAGCAGCTACATTCTGTCTCTCTCCCTTCACGGAAATCCAGGGTTTCCTACCGTCAATTTAGCCTTCTCGATATTTCGTCGGCGTGGCGAAAAGCTTTCCATTGGGCTGGTCGAATTGAAAGCAGCTCGACCGGGAAATCTTTCGATATTGCTTTATCGTCCATAAAAATGGCTGTTTACAGCTTGGCCATCCCTACTCAAACCCTGCACGCCAGCTTTCTACCCTTGATCCCGCTTTATCGATAGATAAATCGTACAGCCGCGAAACGATCGTTTCTCACGCGCCGTTTTACCGCCAAGAGCCGACTTTTGTTTCGTGTAATTGAATATTTGCCGGTTAAAGTTGCTAATTTAAAGGAAAAGCACGTATCGATAGACAATTCGTTTAATACGACAAGGATCGATTGGGAGAGTTTGCAAATGGTGTGCAGTCCAATGTTATATGTAAAATGTTTGGTCTTTGGAGAGGGATAAGGGTAGTTGGTCGAAATAACTCTTGGAACTTTAGATTTTCTTTAGAATCGTCTTTCCTCCTTATACATTCTGGAAACGCTGAATAGGGGAGGATTATTCGAAGATTTATAAAGCTGATTGATTACGTGACTTTCGTAATAATTTGCTTTTACGAACGATCGCGCTGGGTGAACTGTATGCACAAAAATGAGAAAGAAAGTTAGTACAGATTTGTGTCATCTTGTGAGACAATATCCCGATGTCCATACATGACACGCGATTGACGCATTCTGTAGAAATAGTTTCGCAGATACTAAAAAATTGATGTTACCGTATCTCTAAAAACATAAAGTATTTAAATTACTTGATAATCTCACGTTACGATCGTTGCTTATTTTTGTAACGACTATATTGCATCATGGACACGATTAAAATTTATCGTTGAATAGTTTGCACATATTACTATTACGTTGTATTATATTGCAACGAAACTTATGTGGAACCATGTTCGACTAATAGAATCTCCAAATAGTAGCGTGTTTGAATAATAGAGTGCTGGAATAATGGAGGTTCGGGTGGCAGAGGATCTACTCCAATTGGGACACTGTTTCTTGACATAATAATACATCTTGTTGTTAGTAAAAGACAAGAACTATTAACTTAACTCTATCTCTATTCGTAACATTCATGGGTTTTGATAGAATGCTTCAATGGACGGGTAAATGCCAGTAAAACCGATTTCTATCGTTCACACGATATTCTCGAATAAAGCGGAGTTATTGCTGAAAAATTCACGTACAGTCTGTAATAATAAATTATTATTATATATATAAATAAGATATATTGTATATAAATTATTATTACAGACCGTACGCGAATTTTTTAATTTAGAATAACATTGATTATAACGTCTGTTACAATTTTGATTTAAACGTTTTATAACGAAAATAATTTGATTAAGAGAATTCAATTTTATTGCTTGTATTTCTTCGCGTCAAAGCCGCGAATATATTGCACCTGATTATTCCGTAGAACAAAGTAACAGGTATAAATATTCATCAGAAATATTTACATAATTTATTTAACTACCAGGTGTTATTTGCTACTTACCTTTCAATGGTTATACCGATATGATGCGATATTTTCCGCTGAAAAGCAGGAAAACCTCGATTCGTTGCAATTTCCTGGCTAATGAAAAGAAAGAGCCACGTTTATTTGCTTTCACGAGACCATCAACATCATCCGTACAAATTGCGATTGCCTATTGACACGAGTAAAATAAATATAATTGAGAACATTTCCAGGAACATTTGAGCATTTATTTTTCTTCCATATGATCATCCAATAATATTTTATATTTAAAATTTATAAACATTGAAAATTATCGCGTAATTCGTGTACGCGTGTAGCTTTTCAGAAACAAATGTTTGTATTTTAACAAGCGAGGATTGTGTTTGTATCAGATCTGTACGATCGACGCGTTACTGATGAGGATGTGGGCGCCCGATGCGGCTCGAGCGATAGCAGCTCGAGGGGAGGCCGACTAATTGAAGAGTGTCAGTCTGATTTAACCTCTGTCGACTGGTCGCATTATTATAATTTACGACGTGCCACCAGTTGTCGTGAACTCCGCGGAACGAAAACGCCGCTACGTCTTTTTAAAATTACAAAGTGACGTCGATACTTGACCATTTATAACAGGCGCTTGTTGAAGGCCAAAGTAAATGGTCATAGACAAAAATACATCGTTCACGAGGGGACGAAGAAAGATATATAAAATATCACGTCTCTTCTGTTTCTTATCGATAAACCGGCTAGCGGATCTTTATGCAAATTCTAATTTTTATAAATAAAAAGTTGTGACACGATATTCAGGATGAAAAACACGATGGAAAATGATAGATCCACTTATCGCTGAATGTTCGGCGACGTACGTATAATCTAATAAACGCTGTATTCATATTTTATCAAACCAATTCTGCATTTCCACGCATCGAACATTGAAATATATTTTACATTACAGCACATTGCGCAATGTAACGCTCCAGTTATAATTCGTTCAACGTTATTTACAAAAACACCGCGCATTCCGTATGAGAAACGCAACTGTGCCACTTCACGATTTAATAAACATTTGCATTTTATCGAATTTACCCGTTTGGTATCGCGGAACGATATGAAAACTTGGAAGCTCGTTGCCGGGTACACAGCGTACGCGTGAACGCGCCAAAGTAATTGCAAATTTAATATTACGACGTGTACGTACGTCACACGGTTGAAAGGGTTATTAGTGTAGCCGGTTGTATTCAGACAACTCAGATACAGAAAGCTGGTTATATAAATTTAATCTATCTTCTATCCAGGACAGACGCGTTCTCTTCCATAACAAACCATCACGTTGCTTGGCGTTAGTTTGCCTTTTGTATTTATTCTGCTGTTCTTTCGATGGAACATACCGAGGAAACATTGTATTCGTCTTTCTCGGTCAACCGGTTCGTATGTAATTCATCAACCGACGTTAACTTCGGCTCGTCTCCACGAAATTGCATTATGTATTCCATCATAAAGGTGAATCCGATGAAATGCTGCGACGGGGAAAAATTCGAGATGTAACGTGGCTTTTTCTATCTTTCCCTCAGACAGGGTACGTTAGACGGTATTAAATGCAGGATTATTCGACGATAGAAATAGAAGAGAGGAAGAAACCTGAAAAGGTAGAATCTCTAGAAGTAGTTTCTCTTAAAGTATCTGCGCTATTTGGTAAAATACAGTAAGACTCCATTTATTGAATTGTATGAAATTTTGTCGATTAAATTCAAAGGTCCTCCCGGTAATATTATGAATTAACTCTTGATAGAAGCGGAAGATTCTCTTTATTTTCTTTTTCGATGTTTCTCTCTGTTAAGCAGTGGATATTCATTAGAAATATCATTTCAAAAGCTTTTGTCCCGCCTCTGCCTTTGCGATTCTCGTAGTTCTCTTCGAGATGGTTCGCTCGACGATCAAAAGAAGCGAAATTAAAAAAAAAAAAAAAAGAAAATATAATTTGTCGCATATTTAATACAAAACAGTTCGTGAACGAATGAAGAAAATTTTCGTGTCGTCTCTACAGAAATAATTTCGCTCGCAGATTTCATTCTGGTTTCCGACCACGCGCGGATTAATATGTCGAAAGTAATGCTTCGTTTTACGAGCACAAGAACACCGAGGAAATGGGATCGGGAAGGCAGGAAATTTAATTTACCGCGGTATTATTCGTCCGAAGAAAATACGTGATTCTTCTGGGTTTAGACTGAATGAACGTTGAAATTGCCTTTCACAATTTCATGGGTTCCTAAGCAGCACACTTTGATGTTTGATTTCAGGATGCGTTATGATTATAATTCTATATATTTGTTACGGTTGAAGAGTTCGCAGGAAAGCTATGCAAAGTATTGGACGAAAATGGCAATTATTGTATTGCAAAAACGTATATCTTATTTCCATGCAAGAAACATTCGGAATAAAAATAGCGTATGAAGAAAACGATAACGTGTTCACGTTACAAAATGCCGATTAGGCCGGTTCGACGATCCATTTCAACGGGTTGTTATTTCACGTTTCACGCGTTGGGCGGTGGCCAACTTTTTCAGTATTTCGATGCATGAATCAAGGAAACGATTTCAGCCTCTCTGGATGTTCGCGTGACACGCGTATGTCGAAAGTGAATCGCGTATGACATTTGTGGAGCGTATTTTTGGCAAGAATCGTATGCACCTTCAATTTCACTTCCTGGTTTGTCTTCGTTCTTACGCAATCTTTATCTCTATTTGTGGACAAAATAAATCGACGCGTTTCTCTTTCTGTCGCAGCAGATTCCCAAAAATTAGTTATTTTGTAAAACGTATTTTAATCCTAAAATATAGACGCACCACCTGTATCGAAATAGACGCATTATCGTGCCAATGTCAGATTAAAGTTTATACTCCATTCAATTTTTTAACATCTTGTAGCACATTCACATTTAATACGTACGTTCACACGTAAATGAAAGTCTTCTTTTGTTATAGGAAAGAAGTATCTTTTAAATCGATCAAGATATTAACATGAAAATTTAAGAATAATAATTATTATCATATTCGATCAGTACATGTATCTTTTATACACCGTAATTTACATATGATTACTTCACAGAAAATATCAACTAAAGTGCCTCGCCACTAAACCGTTAATTGCGATAAAGTTTTATATTAAAGTTAAAAATCCTTCCAATTACAGAGAAAATTTTATTGACTATGTCGTCATGCAAATCCATTACGAAAATCGTGTACTGGTGTATCCAATTAATTTCAATCGCAAGTTGCGTGGCAAGTCATCGGAAGCTGAAGATATTTAATGAAGTTTCTCGAGATCCTGGCGAGTGGCTCGACGCAAAAGTCTTTCAATGGGAAGCCTTCGTCGCCGCGAAAGTGGCGACGAGAGAATGTCAAGAACTAAACGCTTCGACGGGGAAACAGCAACGGCTTCGCCGCGTAATTGGAAAACTTCCGGTGCCGTATAAGTTGCCGGAAGTTGCGGCCAAAGACTCTTATGGACTCCGGTTATCAGGGATGTCGAGTCTCTCGATGCAGTTACAAACCGATAAATCACTCATTGTGAGCCCGATCATACTGTCATTCTCTGTAATTGCTAAGTTATAATTGTTTCTCCTTTCTATGAATATTTGAAGATTTCTAATGGCGTATAGTTAAAGTTTTACGATTTAAAATTGAAGGTATACATTATAAACTATAAAAGATCTTTGCTCAATGAAACTAGATAAATAATTTGAAAGTATTAAAAATTCAATTAATTTCTGTCATATATTGAAACGTGGATATATAGAAATTAAATAATAAACTGCAGGCAAGTGATTAATCCTTAACTGCTATGATGAAATGAAAATATGAAAATTAATTACAGATATCGTACGGAACTCTTACGTTACGAGTTTTCCAAATTGTGAAATGTTGCATCTACTGCATCGATTATGAAAAATGGAAACGTTCTTTTACGTATAATATATATATATATTAAATTATATACTTACATACGACAATGTGACATTATTTAGATCCAATAAAACAATAAAAGGTTTGTGAAGATGTTAGTGCTTAAAATGCTTAAACGTCTGTGTACTAATTTAATCGTTTGTTGTCTATAATTTAAAATACAATTTATTTAGAATATAGTTAGTTAGAATATAACTTAAAAAGAAAACAGAAAAATTATGTCATACATCGTATCTCGTACTTGGTCGAGTTCATAAATAACAAAGCAGATAAGAAGTTTCCCCGCGATTCTATCTCGCGATATTTTCAACTTCACGAACTCTAATATTTAATGTTATCCAATGTTTCCATTGCTGCTACCGTTTCTGAATTATTTATTTGTCACGAGGAGAAGAAACATAACGTCCACCACTATCCGGTATATTTTCAACTTTGTGCGCTGTAACATTTAACGTCCCACAATATTTCTTATGCAACTCAGTTCCAACAAATTAATTTTTTATACCCGCAGCTTTATTTTTATTGCCTTTGGCGTATGCGCCGTTCTTGTTTCGTTTACTTTGGCCAGTTATTATTCAAGGTTAGCAAAGAAAATTCTAGCACGATACTGCAAAGGGAGATCTGCAATTTACAAACGTGGCGCATCATACTCGAGGGAAAACCATCTGAGACTTGTCCACTTGCAAGATCATTCGAGAGACAGGGAGATATGTAGCTGGCAATCCACCTCTCGAGGACAAATATTTGCAGACATGGTCTATTAAAGCGTCTGCATAACACAACGAAGTGTATAAAAAAGGAAAAAACAGCGAGAAAATAGGGACCATAAAACAGCAAGAACGGGGAAGGTAGAAAAGAAGTAAAATATGTAGAAATTATAATCGATGTTCGTATAAAAATGGTGTAAAATGTTAGAACTTTGTGCAATTAAAAATACACCAATACTATAAGTTACTATGATTTCGATGCTATTGCTAATATTATATAAAATTAATATTGTTAATACTGTTAACATACAAGTAACGGTCTATAGTGCAGTTAAAAAAATTTATAAGAAGAAACAAAATTGTCAAAAATGTAAGGTGTCTGTGACAAGTCGTTCGGTCATCGTTGAATCTTTGTCAGTTACCAAAATGTTGTGAAATGTTGGGATTATTATTGAGAGGTTACTATACGGATTACGAATTCTTTGTGTAATCACCCTTAGGTGGTGGAACCTGGTAATTACATTCTACCTAAGTTTTTCTAGTTGCGATAATATTTGTAAAACGATACTCAACTAAGAGCTACGTAATATCTTCGAACCAGCTACACTTACACTTTACTCCTATCATCTAGAGATATTTGATCGTCTAAACTAGACTACGAATGCTACGTAACTCTTGCCGTAGCATGAGAGAAACTCAGATAAATTATCACACGTAGTACTATAACTTTCACACCTTAAATACCATTGCACATGATGTAGTTATTTGTATTTATTGTCTGCAACAAGTTAGAGAATGTGAGACCAAAGAAGTAATTTTCTGCATCATCCATTCTGAATTCTTCGTCATTTGATTACACTGTCAAGGGGTGTATACAGCTTTCTTCGAATATCAATCAAGCAAATTAAGAACTAGGCGCAGAGAATGCAATGAAAACCGAAAAACTTTTTAAAAATTATAAATGCATATTAAGGTATTCTAAGATATGGAAATATATGGCACGTCTCCTGACTATCCATCGTAGATACGCGAAAAGAAACTAGGTCCTTTGGTCGGAAATACAGAGCTGAGTGGATCAACATCCACATCCTGTTCCCGCAGAAAATCAACAAACCTAGCAAACGGCAAACTTACGGTATCGTGTTCCATCAAAACGTACAGTTAACGAATAGAAAGTGGTCGGCTCGAATTTCGGCGACTCATGGGAAGAGCAACGTACTCGCACCGATTCGTGGTGCTCTGCCAATTTCAGTGGCACCTAGCGCAGTCACGCGTAGCTTTTAGTTCGGGCTATTTATTTTACGACAGAATGACAACGGCTCGGAGTTTAATTAATACTAACTGAAAGCTCAGGCTGAAACGAAAGATTGAATATCCCCGGCACGACGTTCTCAAGAATCTGCGTATAAATAGAAATGCACTTAAGTCTCTTTTAATGGAGTTTAAATGCGAACTCTTTCTAGAATTCGTTGCAAATTGGTTACCACTGCGATGGATGTCAATTTTTCTCTTTTTTCGACGTTCGCTGCCTTTCGTCCCTTGGATCTTATAAATTATCTATAAATTTATATGGTAAATTAAATGAATTGCGCGACCAAGAAATCTTAAAGTAATCGAATAATAACTGACGAAGCTCGCAATTAATAATTAGAATAATTATCACGTCGAATAATATGGACAAATTTTCATCTCACTTGCCTATTACAAAGTACCATGAAGAGAAACGAATTTAATCAATCAAGTTGTTTTCTAGCTAATTTGACAAAATTTGTCAGCGCATGTAACAGCACACGACGAGGTATTCAAAACTAGAAAGAATAGCGAATCGGATTATGCAGAGATGATATCTCGAGTTACATTAACTTATATAACACTTCGCATATCCTATGCCAACGCTATGTAAATCCATAACCAGATCCATTAATTCGAATTAGGTGAGTACACGTGTACTCAATGACATTTGAAATCTATCTCGGATACATTAAGCTTTGTATGATGGAGATACAGTGCGCTGTATATATTATATTTGTAAATTGTACTTATATAATTCAAATGCTAAAAATTGTTCAATCACAACAGATAGTGTAAATATATAAATGCTGGTATATCATTATGATCTTAAAGAAGGAAAAAGTCTATCTTTAATTAATGCATTGAAAAGTTCAACAAACCAGTTTAGCGAAACGTGTCCAATCCAGTTAACAGCCCACCAATTTTATCCATTTTCAATTTTATCCATTTTATTTTAATCTCGAATTGTCAATCACAATTACGAAAATCCACTGAGAAAATTCCATTTATTCGAATGTGTTTACCATTCGCGCAGTAGAAAAATCATCGGTAGATAGATGTAATTCAAACGACTAGGTTCAGTGACATCGCGCAATAGGCCGATCTGTAGTTGGGCCGAGTCTCAAAATTGATTTCAATGCGGGCAATTGATCTGCGAGATCAGCTGTGTTTGCGGACCGCGTTGTTGTCGTTTCTGGCGGCAAATATTGGTCGTCGCTAACAAGACAGCGACGTTTGAACGCTTCTTCCGCCCCGGTTTTCAAACGCTTGTTTCATCGACCAACGTGCACGATGCACGCTGCACTGCATCAATCCGATTTCACAGAAAAACGTTACGTTTTGTATATTTTGTGTCCCATTGAATTCTGAATTGTCAAATTTTCCGCGAAAGATATTGTCTACCAGCAGTAATATTAATATTTATCTTTCGTATTTGATTGCTTTATTCGTTTGAAAACAAACAGAGGAAACGGTAATTCGATAAAATTGCAATTTATTTTGGATTATTGTTTGTCATGATCGTCGAAAGGTAATCTTTTAATTCTGAATCTGCATTGTTAACGATGATCGGGAATATTATAGGTACATTTTTGTTTGAGCAACAAATACTTGTTATATACAATTTTAACAGCTGTAGGCTGTAGGTACATCCGATTGATCACTATCAGATCACTATCTTATCTTATGTATATTTGAATTTTATTTCATTTACGTTAATGGTATTACAAAGAACAAAGAAATATAACGAAATGACAAGAGTAGTCTATTAAGTTATCACTTTCCTTTTAGTAACTGCCGTGTCAAATAAGAATCTCTTTTCCCTTTCGTCATGATCATGAATCACCTCTACTATTTAAGTGATTTCAAATTGTAGATGACAGAAAACTTAAAGAAAAAGTCAAATGAAAGTTGTATCCTTTGTAAAATCTTATAAATTTGCAGAAGAAAATTTCTGGAAAGATCATTGATTCGAATTGGTGATGCAATAAACAATTGTTCAGAGTTTCATCAAAATATACAATTCGTAATAAAATTAATCCTACGGCTGAATTCAAATTGCTATGGAAAAGCAAACAAAACGTACAAGCGAATAAATAAAGCTAGGAGAATTTTCGCAGCTTTCCATGACGTCTGGAGTCAGCGAACACGGGTGAAACAGCGAGAAAATTGTGTCACGTTTTTCTCTGCGGACTTTCCGCGATTTCCAGGAGGACGCGACCTGTCATAGTTGTGCAGTTTTTCGAAGCCAAGCTGCAGATGCTTCTTCGTGGCATGTTGGATGGAAAAAAGAGACTCGAGGCGATGTCTACGAGTCCGTTTAAATATAGCCGCGAGGTCTTCGTCCATGTTCCCTCTGGAGTATCCACAGACATGTTCTCTCTTCAAGTGTACACGTACGAGAAGAGAGAAACAGTGAAACAAGGACGGACAGAAACAACGAGCAAACGGAAGGAAGGAGAAACGATATTTTCTAGAATACTACGGACTATGGTGCGCTGCCTTAAACAATACAGTGAACGGATTTGAAATGATACTTCCTGGTAGAAGCACGCTTTCTCGATTGGAGAAATCCATTAAATCAAACAACAAATGCTCCTCCCTTAAGTTATCTGAAGACTGAACTGATATTTTTCGAACATAAGGTGGCAGGTTTCATGTATCTTTCTTTTCCCTTTTCTTTTTTTTTCTTTTTTCGACGTAAAAATAACTTCATTGGAGTGGTGGTTTCGAGTATTTTTGATGAATGTGAAGCTTGCTACTCTTGTGTTTCCTCTTAGGTGTGGTACTTATAAAAAAATGCACCTTGAGACTCGAATTTGTAGATTCAACGCTCGAAACTAGTATATGCAGTTCGATGCAATTTAAAATGCTTTTTACTTCAAGATGCAAATTAAAAGTTACGTACCATCGATAAAAATTTGTTTGTCACGAAACATTATGTTATTTTCTGTATGTAACGTAAAACATGTGGCAAATGATTTTTCTCAAACTTGAGAAAATTTTATAATAATACGAAAAACACGATTGAATAAAATACGAATCGAAGGATGCGCAATAACCGTCATTTAACAATTCTGTATCCTGTTTCTTCCACTCGCATGAACATCGTGTACTTCCATCCTACTGTGAAAACCAGACACAATGAACATCGCTGCTAACTCGGCGAAGCGGACGAGCCAAAATATTTTCCACGCGACCATGCTAGCTAAGCATATTGTTCCGCGTAAATTCCATGGTAGGGTGAAATGTATGCGATCGGATCGGAGCTGCACCACGGCTATCGGAAACACCTGTATCCGATAGCAACATCGAGGCATCAAATGTGGATGCGACTCGACTCGTTAGTCGATTATGCATCGTCGACGTTCAACATGAGCACAAAGCACTGGCCAAATACTGGCTAGCCTCTCGGCGAACATAATTTATTGTCCCGGTATGGCGCAATGAAAAGCCCGGGCATTATCACTGTGCCGCTTTTATCACAAGCATCTAGTATTAACGTGCAATTTGTCAGAAGCTGTGTAACACGGTGAACGTGCTAACGTTTAGAATATTAAGGAATGGCGCGCCAATTGGGATAATGGTACCTCGATTTGTTTATTGAGATTTATTGATCGAGGAGCCGCGTACGACGTTTTATTCGAGAAACGGAGAAGAAAATTTGACGTTTATCGATGGGTAATATAGTTATTGTTTTTATTTATTCCTTTATGATGTACTATATCGGAAAAATTTTTGAACGTTTATCATACAGCATTTTCACGGACATATTTTATTCGTTGCTCGAAACATTTTGAAATTTCATTAGCATCGGCTAATAAATCACGGCTATCACGATTGACAAATTGTTATTAAGGCCTAAACTATGTACGTACGAGGAAACTGTTGCAACAACAGCCAAAATACGTATATAAATTAAGCAACCCGATATTAGCTCGTAACGTAAAGACAGGATTAACGAAGAGTACCACAATTGCATTTAAAATACATCAGCTCGTATCCTAGATAACCCTCTAGACATTTCAGCCAAAACCATGGGGTGCGAATGAATCTGACGAACATCGAGGCGATCAGGAAAGCGTGTATTTTTCCATTTAACGCCGACTGCAATTGGATGCACAGCGGTTGCTCGCGAGCCACGGATGCATATGCATTTCCAGTTGACGTTCCTCCGGAGGGGCTGTGCACGGAGCGTCGAGAGGGTAAGAGGAGAACGCTCAATTAAATCGTCCCGCGGCAACGTTTCGCCGTGGCAACAACTCGTCTTGAAATATTCAGAAGAGCCTTTAAATCTTTTTCTCTATCTTCAGACCGAGCCACTTCTCCCCTTGCCTTCGTCTCCCTTTCGTTTCCCCTGTTCATATTCTTGCGTCTCGAAGCGTCTCTTATCCACCGTGACGTTGGATTTTCCTTCTGACGTTTAATCGCGTTCAAGCTGTTTCGAGCGCGTGTCTATCTTTTGAAAGAAGAGAGAAAGTTATTAACGAGCGATATTACCCTATGATTTTCCACCTAGCGACGACACCGATTTTCCAACCTTCGGTTCTCGCTTTCCCTTTAATTTAATCGCCGGTTTCATCCGTCCACGACGATCTTCGAATAAGCTTGGAAATAAACGGTGCGTTCCAGTTGCACTATTTTTAAGCGACGCCGTGGGCTTCGACGCGATATTACGAGGGTTTTGCGTTTTAACGCGACACGATTTGTTGCTTCATCCTTGTAATGCCCGGCCTTTCTCACCGTCACCGTTTCCCCCGCAGATTCGCGAGATTTATCGTCGCCTCGGGGACAGCGATGAAGATCGCCCTCCTCGAACACACCCTTCTTTCTTTTACCGCTGTTTCTTACCTTCTGCTCTTTCCACGAACAACAAGCTTCTAATATTTTCAATATGTTGTCTAATCTCGTTTGGAAACTCGTCTTTCAACGTACATAGTTCGATAACGTTGAATGTCATAAATATGAAGATAATAATGTGAATAATTATCGTTATTTACAAATAACTATATCGAGTAGCGTCTCCTATTCTAGTCAGTTACGCGTAAACTTATCTTCTTATTATCTGTCTAGATTTTGTTATTCATTTAATAAATTGAAAAATCAGTGACTGTAATTGTATATGGAGCAGAGAATTTAAAATGTTTTACATATTCAACATTTCGGAACAACTTCGTATTAAATTTCATTTATCTCGAAATCAGGTAATAAATTATTAAATCAAATTCATTCGAACCAATTGCAGCTAATAATTGGTACGAAAAATACTAAAATGTTCTGAAAATAATTCAATAATAATAATAATAAAATTGAGAACGCGCGATAACAAAGTTGTATCGATATGATTTACAAAATATGATGCACGAGATACGCACATAACGAGATATCGTTAAAGACGTATCATATTGTACGGTGAAACGTAATACCACAAAAATTAAACAATTATAAATGAGAAATTATACATTCGATATTTGCGACTATTACTTAGAAACTTTCAATCTCTTTTCTCTGTAAGGTAGCGATTAATTCCACCTGAAAATTACAAATCGCAACGAATACACGAGATAATTCAATATCACCGTAAATACATAAATATTATTAATTACGTATGTGAAAGATCGCAATTAATTCCGAGTCGAGTGTTTACGATGTTGACGAATCGCAAGAAATGAAATGTCTCCATTTGCCCGAAGTTCACGCCGCGTGTAAATGTCGCGGGGGAATCTTAAAGACCAACTTGTTCGATTTCGCGTCTAGGAAGTGGAACGCAAACACGTTGTACCCCGGCTAAATTTATCATGCGTCCCATCGTCGACGTACCTCGCATCGTTTACTTACGCCGTTTCAGAGATGCCCGTCGATCGACGAAATTGTCGTTATTACGTAAAATAATTCCACTGAAGTCAACCACTGGCAGAGGTTGCAAATGCTCGTGATATCGATCCTCGTTCTTGAAATGGTTATATAATCGAAATAATGTCGTAACTCTTGTGAATAAAAATGGTTTTGCCTGATATCGATTATATTTCTACAGCCAGTTATTATATCGGTTTCGAAGTGGTTTTACATCGATCCTATAATATTTTTGTATCGGTTCGAAGTGGTTTTTAAATCAATTCTGCAGAGAAATTCGTTCGTCTTTTCAAAGTCGTAGCTCTTTTATTAGCGCAGGTAGAAAAAATGTCATACGAAAACATTGTCGGTGTAAAAAATCGCGTATTAACACAAGCATATACGTGTAGGCTTTACAAATGCGGCGATGTATTTAGCTGTTAGATTATTAGTTCAAATTTATTAACAAAAATAATTTAGTTGAAAAGTTTATAATTTATTTTATCGAGAGAAAGAGACGAAAAGGGGAAAGCTATATACCGATCCAATAAATTTCGATATCGCGAGTTCATCTACGATCCAGCGGCAAAGCCAGTACATCGCGCACATTAAGATTCACCCGTCCGCAGAAATCCTCTTCGACCGACTCTCACTCTGGAAAGTTCGAAAAGGAGAAGATATCGTACACCCTTGGCTCATCCCCTGATGCAGCCGTGTTTAAAGAACTCCAATAGACGAGAGCAAAACTGTTCGTTCCCTCGAGAGCTTTCTTAAAGCTGTCGGCCGAAACGACCAGGGATATTCTTTATCGGGCTTCGCAACGAAAATCTCGCAGGAACGGTCGATAGGTTGGTACCTATCGGCTCTTTTTGAAACTTTACACTCAATATACAGGATATTTTCACGGGTAGAGTAAATCGCACGGCATAAGCAGCTGACCGGATTATTTTTTTGGAATTTCTGCTTCCGTACGGGATATTTTTATTCGTTATGATAGATACGTATAATGGATAAATTACTATCAGATATAAATGTTATGTTCAAAAAATGTATACAAAGTACGAAATATACGTTATAATACATTTGTTTCTTTTAGGGAATTGCGATTGTTTAGTCAATAATCTTTTTCTAGATTTTCCTTCTTCGACATTTACCCTTTCGCGTTTCAACGTTCTTTTAACTTTTATAAACTATTAATTAAACAAATGACGAATAAATTAAAAAAAGTGATTCAAATTGTTGAGAATTGTGGATCCTAATCGCAGAAATAAAAGCAAAGGAACACTGAAATCACACTTAGAATTCATATTAAAATAGTTTTACATTTATTTAATAAACGATTTGCAGGATCTTCGTCGATATACATTTGCACGCGTCTCAGCACTCTCTTTGTCCAACGGAACAGTTGCATTCATCCGTTTTTCGAGACGCTGTGCACACACATACTCGCGTACGTGTGTCACTATTACACGGCTAATCTAGTCTAGCACACAAAATTATACATATCTCAATACAAATACATCAATTACACATACTAAACGGATTAGACGAAATTGTAAATTAAGAAGATATATTTATTCGTTTTCTTTCTACTCGATCAAATAAAAAAAAAAAGAAAATTAATTCATTAACACCCACGGGGAAGCTACAAACACGCTAATTGCTTGAATGAAACACTGCGTATACGTGTCGCGTATGGTGTGCGTATTCATATAGGTATAGGCAGATGAAAGGTTCGCATGAGTAGACCGCCGGCGGGCATACGTCGTCTGGGAAAGGCCCGGCTAATTTTGCTGGCCACGGCACAGGCGACCTGATGCCGACGTATGAACGCGTTTCCGTGAGGTGCACACCCGGAATTCGTGCCCTGTGGCTGCCGAGCCCGAGCTTCTTCGGTAAATGTTTACCTCCGCGCCGCTGCCAGCCGATCTATGTATTATTATCGGACCCTTGCAAGTTGGCTTACGACGTCCAACACCGTCTGACCATCGGCCGTACTCTATCTACTACACGGTTTACACACTATATCTACGTACTAAGATCCGCGTTCGGACGTTTACGATGGGACTGCTGATTTTTAAGGCGATCTTCGCTTCGAGTTTTATTTCGAGATAATTGGCAAATTAATGGAAACGTGTGTTTGGAAAAGAGGAGATTGGCTTACCTGTTTTATGGTATAGTAAATGGAATATTTCATCGTTTTAGTTAAGCATCTTTCCGAAAGTATATAAACACAGAGACTGCTGTGAGTTACTGAAATATACTACCGACGTAGTACAGTGTCCTATATTGTACTTCGAATATAACTAGAAAAAGGAAACATAACTTGGAACAAAGTTATTTCTTTTCGCTAGAACATCGACTATGCAAATGAGAAAAGAAATAGCCTGCCGATCAATTTTTACAGCTTCCTGGAAATAGTAATCATACGAGAAATCATAAAACAAACCCACCAACTTCTCGTTAAAAACTCGAGAGCAAATAATCAAAAATTCAAAACTCGATATAAGATCCGAACTATATGTACACACGTGTGTGTATCTGTATGCTGTTGATATTCTCAAGAAAATCATTCAGCGTTATCTGTAAATTTATTGAGAAATATGTCCAAATATTTTTGTCATGCAATAATGAAACGCGATTTTAATGATCTTATGAGGGAGGTCAGTGTGCTCGATCCCTGAAGCACGAATATGTGTAACACGTGCAAGCGATCACTGTCGAAAGAAATCGGGAAAACGGCGGAGGGGCAAAGTCTCGTCAGCGGCGTGACTGGCGAACGGCGGTCTTAAATTCTAGGTATTTTGTAAACAGCGACGCGGCCTGCGCGAAACAGAGGATCGCGTGCGACCACGGCCTTCGGACGATAACGTTAATGGACTTCATTTACATCGCATAATTATAGCGGGCGGACGAGTCGCGTATAGATTACGCGTGAGGTGCAACGACCACAAGGAATCAAATACATCCAAAATAATTGTTCGTCGCTTACTTTGCTTAAAATTTCGGAATTTCTACTTACGATTAGTCAATTAAATTTGTTATACATTATTTGATCAACCGAGGGTCACGATTGTGTAGGTTCCCTGTCATTTGTCATGAAACCTAGCGTCTTAGGTTTATCATTATAAGAAATTTAATATAACATTCAGGTTATGAAAACGTATGACGTAACTAATCGAGAAACTGAAATGACGATGATCTACGAATCGAAATACGTGATTAAATGCAGATTCTCAAAGTCTTCTCGCTTTATTATACGAGGCACATAGAATATACGAGTAATACGATATGTTCGTTGTTTTATATTCGGTTTATTATGGATTAGTTACTGTTAGTTTGGATCAGTTTTGGATTAGGTTTATTGCTACTTCGTTTATTACTTTATGTTAAGATTTAACGTCTTCGAGTTCTATGATATAGTTTGACGATGTAATAAAGTTGTATGATACATTGAAACATTGGATGGGAGCAGAATAGGGGGTATTTGTACATAGTAGATCATCTTGATCGAGATCAATTATTGTTGATCATTGTATGACATGGTTGAACTATCGTCTGAAAATATCAAGGAATATATCAAGTACAGGTCGTCGGAACAATTGTAATATATTGTAATAAATGTTGGACAAATACTGCGTTATTAATTCTAGGCAAAAGTATAATTTTATATAAATTATACCGAAGATAAAGAGGGAAATAAGCATGAATTCGTCTATTTTTGTTAGATAATGAAACTTGTGAAACATCGGCAGGAAAAAAGTCATTCTGATCGTGAGAATGATAGAACGTTATAATTAAATTGATTTTCATTCAGTGTTTATTCGAAAGGAAGCAATAAATGCCTGTATTTACGATTTATTTTTCAAACAGTGTTTTTAACTGTAAATTAATTTTTTACGTATTTGTATTATATAAACCAAAAGAATACATTTAATTAAAAGCATGAAGTTTTATAATAAATTCAGTTCTCTTTTTCTAGCTCTACTTTTTCCTCCAGCTGCATTTTTTTTATAGAAAATAATGAAATATTTCCTTGGTTATGATAAAACTCATTTCATTCTCCCTTTTCAACGCAGTAAATTGCCAAGCTAATCAACCAGTTCGACAACAAACCAGACAAACGACACTGTCTACAAACGAATCACGAATAGCTCGCCTCAGACACGAGCACAGTCATCAACGGGTTAATAATATCTGCACCATGCACAATAAATACTAAACATCATCTCGTCTCTTTATGCAGGTCACCATAAGACACGGTCACGCCGATCTTCAATAGTTAAATTCTCAATAAAATCGAGCGATAATATTAAGCTTTCGAATAGTTTAAAATTATTATATCTGACGAATCGGCTAGATTCTCAATTACTTTTTCAAGATAACACGAATCATCGTCAGCAAACGCTGTTTCTTGTTCTAGATACGAGATAACGCGCAACTAGTGTCGCTTTGCGTCGTTGCACGCGAATGCAATTGCGACGATGTATCGCGTTGATTAAAAAATATATAAACATAAAAATATTTGGTTTCAAGTTAAATTTGTCAAGTTACATTTTAGCGAACAATTATATATTAATTCGTGTTATACACAACGCTAAGTGCCTGAAGGAACTGCAGTTGCATTTCAACAAAACGTTCATTCTTCGAGAATGGCTTGATTCGTTGGAAAGCGATATATACAGAGAATTTATAAAAAAAAAAATAGTACCGATCTTTCACATCTTTTCACATTTTCTTTCAGCATCGATGTATCATTAAAAATGTCACGTCTCATACCGCTTTGAAACCGTGGAATGCGTATAAACCATATAAACGAGACGTTAAAAATTTCACTAGAAAAAGAAGCAAAGAAAAAGAGAAACAGAAACAGCCTTTTGCTCAGAAGAACGCGACAACGAAATGGAGGAAACTCGTCGTTTTCTACTTGCCCGGTTCCCAAAACGCTCGACAACATTAGGGAGAACGCGTTTCAGCGTGGTACAGCCGAGCGGCGTTACTCTGCTTCTTTTTCAGCGTCGCGTTTGCGAAAATTCATCTCGTGCGATGACACCGCGGAACACCAATTATAACTTCGCGTCGTTTTGCGACCGGCGTCGATTTAATGAAGACACCGCGTCGCGTAAACAACGTTTCACCCGGCCGAAACGAACTTCCCAATTAACCGCCGGTAAAATTACGTTCTCCGAACCTGCCGCGCCCAAAAACGTTGATCAAACCCACGGTTTTCGACCTGTACAAGTACACACGTGCATCGAAATTATCACATAAACGAACTACGATATCCGGTAAACGGCTTCGCTGAAACCCTAGTCTCAACACTTACGTAGCTCCTGTAGGACGCCATGATTCGAGCAGCCTCCCCTCCTCGATCGAGCGAAAGCGCAAGGTTTCCAAGGGTGAGATCTCCTGATCGCTCGAGGCGGATTCACCGATCACCATCGACCACCGACACCATCGACGACACCAAAACAACCAGCACCACCACCACCACCACCAACACCAAGCACCAGCACCACCACCCGCAGCGTGCACCACGTTCGCTTCACCGTGACACGCGGTTCGAGCCGAAAAGACAAGAGAAGAAGGAAGCTGCGGAGCTAAGAAGAGGAAGAAACCGGTGAATCGAACGATCGAGATGGAGAAAGATGCAAGAATACAGACAGATAAAGCGAGAGAGAAAGAGACGGAGGCACAAGAGACAGATAGAGAAAGATACAGGAAACTAGAGAGGGATTAAACGAAAGAGGGATAAGAAGAGACGAGTGAGGCCAAACGTGGAGAACCGATCGAACGACGAACGGTTCGACGAAGCGTCGTCCCCGACGGCACGTTCTCATAAGAGAAGAGGAGGAGAACGGAGGCGCTTCGTTTCGGACGAAGCTCGGACCCTGAAGAAGAGCCGGCGACCCGCGAGGCACGCCGTATTCCCTCTCTTTCTCCGACTTCTCTTCCCGAGCCTTCGTTACACGCTCCTCTTTCGACCATGCTTTTCCATCTTCCTCTGATTAACGCGTACTGACGTCCCGCGCCTCGCCCTACCCTCCGTATATACGTATCGGCTTCTCTCGTTCATTCGCTTCGTTCAGTCGAGCCCTATTTTAAGAATAGCTTCACGTCCTCTCGCTGTTCGGCCGCGTCGGCTCCTTGATGCTTCCGTACCCGCCCAAAGAGACGGTCGCAGCTTCGATCTTGCAAGGAAACTCGAATGTTTAGAAATTTTAGGAAAGTGGTGTTTACCGGCCTCGATGATAACTCGATGGTGAACGACAGATTCTACGGTGTTTTGTTTATGTTAGATTCTTTATATTGCTTATGCTACGTGCACGTTGTTGAACAGCGACGATACGTTGTTTCCCGATGAACGTATGCAGGTTTTCTCTCCGAACAGTAATTGATATAATATCTATGCTCACAGTGTAAATATGTCTGTTTTCATTTTCCACAGTCTTCTTGGAGACGATTAATTAATGTTTAAGTTAATGATTAAGATTACATAATTTAACTTTAGATTTTTAGCTTTAATTTATTAAGACGTATAAATTTTATTTATCATTTCCTGATACATACAACTGCAATCGAGTTAAGGACTGGTAACTTTTACGAATCTCTCCAAATCTACTTTGGCAGTATATATGCGACATTTTAATAATATGTTGTATTTGTAATTTGTTTAATAACGTATAACGTATAATGTACGACAAAATAATCCCTCCACAGAGATTTAAATTATTTTACTAATAAGAAAACAAGTGTACGATATGTAGTAAATACGAAATAAAAACCACCCTCGAACTTATGAAAGAAACATTCCACGAGACATCTTCTCGAGCGAGTATAATTGATCTTGTACGTGGAATAGTTGCACCAACGCAATTTTAAAATGAACGAACAAGGCTGGACCGCGGTAAATCAGTAGCATGGGAACGATCTTTGTCGGTGATATGCTATCTGACGTCGAATCGGACGAAAGAGGCTATTATCGAGTTAACTCAAACGATCGACCGACTGCCAAGTCAAATATGGAGTTTACCTTCTAGTTTTCAATACAATTCCTCCTTTTCCTTCCACTCGAACGTTCCTGTACCTCTAAAAGTATCGAGGAAATCATGCTCTGAGAGAATGTTTCGAGAAAGGATGATAGTAGGTAAGGGGTTTATTCCGCCGAAGAATATCTTACGACGATAGACGACGAAGGTATTCTTTGACGAAAGGAGGAGAATTATTCCGCGAAAGAATATTTTTAAGGGAGTTGTTCCTTGTAAGCACTTTGTATAGATCGAGTTGTTCCTCGAGAGGATTTCGAAGAGAAGGGAATTATTCTTCCGAAGTATCGGAGATACTCAAAAGCGATTACACTTTTAATAAGAATTCGAGGTGAAGGAACCGGTTGCACCGCTGGACGTATATCGAAGAACAAGCTGCGTATTAGGTTTTAACAATGGTACAATATTGTACCATTTGATAATAACACGTAAATGGATTGAAATGTAACGTTATATCTTGGTAGTAGGAGTTTATATATTTAAGAAAATCGTTCTTATTTCTTCTATCAATTTAAATTTTCCATAATTGCATAAAAATCTACATTTAAGTATACTGTATCCAAGTATTCTAAAACTGAAAAATAGGAAGAAATTGAATTTCATCTACCTAATTTCATTCTTTACCCAAAGACGATCAACCAGCAACACAAAGACTTCTGCAGCCTCTGCCAATCATCGTTCGCCAAAGCGTGAACCGCGAAGTTTCCTCGTCGGCGGCGTTCCCCTGCGATAACGAAAGCGGCGCCAACCACGTACAAGCGCGGCTACAGTAGCGTGCCCGTGCAAGCGTATAATATTCCACGAGGAGTTGAGATGGAGAGGGGTCGGACGCGGCGGTTCCGGAATTCTCCGAAGGATTCCGCGGAGGAATCCGGCGGACGGTGGAGACAAACTGCTGGCAAAACGGGCGTCTTTGTCCAGGAAACGAGGACAGCGCCGGCACGGTTAGCGTTTCTCTGGCGACTAGATTCTACAGACCTTGTCTCTTTGTACAACAGATCCGCGGAACTGCTCCTCGAAATGGAAACTTCTGCCCAGAGGAATCGGTTGAAGTATCCTTGAAACCATGAAGCCACGGATTGGCTAGATAAAGCGGACGAACAGGAAAAAGACGAAATAAAGACAGTGAAATGGCAGTTCGTGCGGCAACCGGCAGGAAGTCGAGCGAATCAAAGCGCCGACGATTGTTTTACTCGGAGACGAAGGACGTTTCCTTCTCCTCGAGTACGAACCAGTCAGACTGCAGCTTTCGCTGGATTTCGAAAGCTAATTACAGTTCGAGTTCGAGGGTTACTCGAAACCGAACCGGTGACCCGAGGTGGAAATCCAACCACGCCACTCGACGGAAAGGGAAGGATCTCGTGCGTCGAGATCATTATTAGCCGGTGCATAATGCGAGTTGATTAAAGTCTGAAGGAGCAACGATTATTAAAGTGGCGTTGATAACGAGGGACGTCCCGTATCCTGAGGAAATCTCGTTGTCAGATTGTTGAATTATTCCCGGGGATTTTAATTGCTCCGCTATATCAGCTGGTAGTAAGATGGTCGGATTTGCCTAATTGATACCTTCTTCCTTCCATAACGAATTAATCTCGTAACGTTAATGTTATTGTTGTTGTTTTTATTATTATTACTATATTGTTTCCAGCTTCGATGCGGAAGCAGATATGAAAAACGAAGTAGGTATTGGGACTGAATTAAGCGGATCGTTGATTTGAAATGAAAGTACTCGAGCGTATTATTATTTATTGAAATTGTATATCTGAAAATTAATTGGTCACAAGAGAAAACATCAAACGGAAAACTAGAATGTTATAATACAATACAAAAAGGTGAAACAACTTCCCAGTTGCTAAAACTTCTTTTGTAAATAACAATGAATCAGCCATGAACGACGATAACCCTGTAATATTCAGTTGTTTACGATGTCCACTTTATGTACGTACGTATGAGCTTTTTCATTTAAATCAGTAGATCTACTATAGATAGAGCAAGGAGTAAGTCTTTCTCCGGGCACTCGCGTCGCGAATCTGATGTCGTGCTGCCAACTTTCGACACACGCTAGAACACGCTAGAAGATAAGCGCCAGACTCGCTCGTATGCAGTAATCAACATATCCAGTAGTTGAAAAGCAGGGACCGACTACAAAGTTATCGGTCGAGGTTTTACCGAAGCTTCCAGGAGCTTAAATTCACGGCTCTTGGTAACGGTGGCGCCACGACAAAGCTTTTAAAAGCGTTTTCAGAAAACATTCTCAAAAGTATTTACCCGTGTTGCGCTCCACGCTTTCTATTTACGTATCTCTTATACCGTGGCTATTAATATTTCAACTCAAAAATAATCAATGTAGACGCACACACGCACGCGTTTCTATCCCTTTTCGCTTCTAATATCGAGCTATCCTTATCCCAATCCCTGCACGGCCATCCTAATCCCAACTGATGCGTCGAATCTATATCGATCCGTGTCAGACTCGTGGTAACAACTTTGACAAATCGTGTCAAATCTTCGGGTGGCAGTGAAAACGAACCGTGGCCGTCTGACCGGTGTCGCAGATTAATCTTAATCAGGTCGCCGAAATCGCGGAAGGCGGCGACGGAACACCGCTTCTTGCATGGGTTCACTCTTCGCAGATCCACCTAGAAATATTTTCGTTCTCGATATAGAAGCACCGGCGTATAAATACGCAGCGAACGGGCAATAAAAATATCGACGAGCAGCCACTCGAGAAGAGACGAGCGAGGACTCGACACAACACCGCCATCACTTTCTATTTTCACGGAGGGGTACACTTAGGACGATGGCACTTTGTCATCGCAAATGCTATTGACTCTACTGACAGTCGAATGGAATCGAGTGAAAGAACTCTATCGGATTCTGTGAAAGGTGAGAAGGACGAACGAAATTGTTTGTCTGTACGATTATGAAAATCGTGTTCGTCGAACGTTGTCGAGCGAAATCAGAAGAGAAATGCATACGATTAATGAACTCGAAACTAGGGGCGAAGTTAGTCCAAAGTATCGTGAATTGAAAAGGGAAATTTATTGAATGGACATGAACAAGCAACAACGAAAATGATAGCAAATCGCTTGGGTATTGCGGAAATTGGCTGATCTAAAATAAATTGAAAGCATCGTTGATTAATCTGTTTCAAACGCTTTGTTCATTTGGCTACGTAGATACTACGAATATATTGAGTTGATTTGAGTTGAGTAATAGAGATTTTGTCATTAGGTGGCAATGACAAAATCCGCAATCAGTTAGTTGCCAATCCAATAATAGGCCTGAAATAAATATGGGAACGTACAAGGCGAAAAATAGACAATTCCGTGAGAAAACGAATCAAACACTAATTTGCATATTTTTATTCTAATGAATGACGAAACTTTAAATATTTAATATCGAACGGAAATCAAATTACGATATTATTCAACGATTCTAGTGATACAAAATAAGGACTAAATAAAAAATAACAAAAGTGACGAAACAAAACTTGATATAGTCGAGAAAAAATACACAAATGAAAACCGAGAAAGCATGGTGCAAAGTTTAACGCGAGGCCGAGGAGGGATTGATATTTCATACGTTCTAGCCCACTTTCCCATTGGATACAAGTGTATAACGTTCGGACAAGAATAGAGCGAGTTAGTCATCTTGAGTTTCTCCCGGTAATGTCGAAAAGCATCGACTAAAAATTTTCCTGACGATTTCGAACGATGAGTCAATATATTTCTTCCCTTGTCACGGGGCGGAAGTCGCGTCACGTGTTTATCGGCCGTTCATTCCATATTTTCTGATTCTGATTCTTTCTTTATTCGAACAGTCGAGGGATGCTGCTAAAAAAGATTCCTTTCGATATGCGTCACTTTCTACAAATGTTTCCCATAAAATATTCACGATCGGTATTACCTTGCATGTTACGAGTTAGATATATGTATTTTGCTTGGGTATTTTTATTCCTTTTTTATTTCCTTAAGAAAAACAAGAATTGGTTTTTAATAAAATTTCCTGAATGTCGTACAATTTTTGACTACAATAAGGATACAGTTTCTATTAAAATTACGAGCGTCGTTTTTGGCAGGAAGGAGAAACGTCAGGATGATTCATTGGAAATTTTTGGGCAATGTATTTCCTGAAGCGAATCAAAGTCAAGTGTAATTCAACTTTTCAATAAATATTTTTATTTTGCTTTTCAACTGAGAAATCGACAGGTCTGAGTGATCAAGATTAATGATACCATATGTGATATTCTACATACTTAATAATCATAATTATTTGTTGAGTAGAAGTTTAATGGAGCGTCACACCTTTGAAATAACATTCAGCTTTAAAATACGCTTCTTATTTCCTCCGGACGAATTTTCATGCATAGTATCAATTAACGGTAAAAAGAACTAAACATGAAAATACTGATGCTATTAGCATTAAGTTCACACGCTACATCACTTACACTTACCACCTATAGAAATTCTATAAACTAACTAAACTATGTACTTTAAAAAGTAAACACATTAGATCCACGTAAAGCAATGATATATAGAAGAACACGTATCGGTATCAATGTCATCCTCCAATTTCTTAAACGCATCAGCCGCCTGCGATAAAGATAAAATAAATCTTCATCGAATGATAAACCGAATCGTATTAGTTTCCTTCACATCCGAAGCTTCTGTCCCGAACAGAATTCAGATCGTTTAAAATAACCGATCAGAAAGTAGCACGGCAGTAAATTCGAGCAGACGATACCGGCCTGTGTATCGCCTTTCATATTTCCACTTTGCGATGAGGATACAATGTTTTCCCTTCTGGCACACTACACTCACGCGGGCAAAAATGTATTAGACCGATGCATACAAAACAGTTCTCTTCGTCTATACTGATAAAATTCATTTATTTTTGGGAAAAGAGCGTGTGATATTTTCAAGCAATTAGTTGTTCTTTATAACCTTATTTCAGGGAATGACATTTTATGCGCGATCAATTTAACGCGTACAACAGGGATTACAAATGTGTCTGCGTCCAAGATGCGATTCCTATTTACATCTTTCGAATCAGGCCAGATCACATTGTTTATGGATTTTGTAAGGTATTCTCGGAGATGGTATTGTGCGCAAAACGGAACAAGTTAATGATCGTTGTCGACCTGAATACCGTGTGTCGATACCCTGTGTAATTCACGTTAACGAAATGGGACAAGATCGATCCGCTTTTCACCTGAACAATTCGTTCTTCGGATAAATAAATTTTCATCTTCGACGCTATTGACCGAACGAGCATGATTTAATGTTACTCTGGCTCCTAATATATTTTTGCAGTTTTACAAACAGTACTTTTTTAAACGAGGAAGAGCTATTTGATTCGGATCCTCAAAAGTCGATGTTCTAAATCGTAGAAAGTACCAAGATCGTTACCGAGTAATCTCTAACGAGCGTTTTAGAGTCCACCTGTTGCCTTCTTCCTGACTCGATCGACGCCCGTAATTATAGAATAGTAATGGGTATAACCGGAGATACATCGAATACAACATTTCACTTCAGTTCCTGTCGAGCTATTGCTATGTTATCGAGTTCTGAAACTTAGTTCGATGAGAAACTCGACCAAGACTCTGACTGTTTTACGTCGAAGCCTGTAACCGGAAAGGTGTCGTTTCATTAACACGGAAGAGGGTAATTTTTATTTAGAAACTACGAATAACGGTACAAAACAATATCGATAGTATTAAAACCCTAAATTATTTTTTTTTTTGCTTTTGGTTTCACGCATCTTCCCTCTAAAAATGAGAAAAAGAGATAGGTACAAATAATATCTGTTTCGTAATTCAGTTGGCAACCATCACCAGCACAATATTCAACGTTATAAGTATACAAAATATACTTGTAACATTGTGAGTACCAAGCTCTTCAATAGCAACGTGTAAAAGGAGCACCAAGAGTTTCGATCATCGAGAACATCGATCACCGTATAATCGACTCAAGTGGTCAATGTTTCCCAAGCTATCCAGCGACTCTGTTTACAAACGTTAAACTCACAATTGAGAAGTCAAGAACTTTCAACCTGCGATACTTAAGGGAATTCAGTCGAGCGAGAGAGCGAAACCGTTGGTATATTTAGAAAATTGGGGCAGTGTGCTCATCCGACGACTCGAAGATCATTATAGACCTTTTTTACGCGAAACACAGAAACCACACGGTATTTTTCTATCGTTCTCTTTTTACGATCTCGAATTAATTCGTAAACATTCAGGAATAGGAACATCGAGCGATTTACCAACGTGACAAATTAATCACGATGACATTCGTTAACACCGTTACATAACCGAACCGCGTACCAGCGAACCCAAATTAATGCGAGTCCAGCTTTTCGAATGACGGCCAAGAAAAATTATAACGATTCCATTCGGCGTGACATACATCACGCTGTTGACAACATCTAAGATCGCTTCGATTCCCCGAACAATTTTCTGAAACACAATTCGAAGCGATTAAACCCTTAGGCGCGGAACAGTGAAATTGTGGAAGTTCGTCCACTTGATACACGAAGCTCCATAACTGGGTTATATTTCATTTCAAACTTTACCTCCTGCTGGGTAACGATCGTTTAACTGGACAGGATTAATTAGGTTTGTGACTGGTTCGAGTGGATCGCCGTTTAATGCATAAAATTGTCAAAATTATTTTCAATTGCTCTGAGCGTTCGTGGGAATATTTTGTTGAAAATGAAAGATTTGTTCGTTTATTCGCGAAACTTTAGGCAGAAGGTTAGGAGGCTGAGTTTTGTCGCTAGAAGTAAAAATACCCGGTTAGTAACAGTCTAACTATTGTTCCTCGACCATGCTACAAGCTTCATCCTGATCGTGTTGTAATTTTATTGGAAAATTTGTCTGATAACACTTGGCTTCGTTTTCACATGATTTCAAAATCGACAACGAAGAACAAAGACTTGTTGGTTACATCTTGTAGCGTACATGTTATGTTTGAAAACTACGTGTCCTAGTTTTCATCTCAACTTGGTTTACAGTCTTTGGAATATAGCAACAATTATATTTCGGTAACAGTTTCTCGCTACAACACAAGGACTGCTTTAGGCTTAAGCAGACAAATTTTTCACGCGAATCACGTGATCTGAAAGGGATAACTCGAAGAACTACGAATCCTTTGAATCCTTCAAATATCCTTCAAATCCCTGTCTCAGTTGTAGAAAATTACCGTTTTTTACTCTAGGATCTCCGTAAAACTAAGTTTTCTATTTCTCTTTCAAAAAATCCTTCCTACGGTGATATCTATTGTCTAAAATTCAATTCTCCGAAAGACCACATTACGTGACAGCTAATTTAGTAAATATGGCAAAAGTGTATTTGCGACGAGTTACTCCCCAAATTACTCTCAACTCGTTAATTCGCCCGCTTATGCAAAGATTAAAAGCCTACAAACTTCGAAAAGATCGTATCGCCCGTGTCGAAAATTTCTCTTCGATAAATACCGTTCTCTTTCCACGCCGTTCCACAACCTCCGTAAACAGAGTGGACGTAAAAAGGAACAGTCGGTAGGGATCGTGGCCGCATATCCGGCGAAACATGCCGCCACGAATTGCAAACACGGATACGAGGGAGTTTCGAAGCGATAGGTGGTGTGCAGGCCGATGAGATGGCTTTCGGAACTCTCTTTCGAATGGAAGAGTGGCCGGAGGGGCGAGAAGTCGGTGGCGGTGGGAAAGAGAGAGAGAGAAACAGAGAGACAGAGAGAGAAAGAGAGCCAGTTATTCTGGTCCAAGCTCTTCCGATGCGCTTTTCTCGATGGTGGCTGGAATTCTCCGCCAGGCGGAGCCACGTGGCCGTCGTCGGAGGATGCGGAGTGGGAGCAAGGTGATGAAGAGGACGCAGAAGAGAAGGGGCCAATCTCAAATTACTTGGTGAGCTCCCGGCTAGGCTGAACGAACATCTTTGCCCACCATTGCCCGGCGACCTTTTATAGACACTCGACGGGAGTGGGGGAGGAGCCGGGAGGTCGAGGAAATTTGGTGAAAACTGGAAGTTTCTCGCTTGACAAAGATTTCTTGAATTTTAACATATTTTCTAGCTACACGTCTGTTCGTGTTTTTCTCGATCGAGGAAAGACGATGGGCGGATGATGATTTATGGATGAAAGTGGGAAAAATCGAATTCGAGAATTTGGAAGGGAAAGGAGGTGGTTCGGTTGTCTCCTGTTGCTGTTTCGAGTGAAGGAAAATGGATTATAAGATATAAATACGGGAGGAATTCGCGGCGGTGGTGGGGAAAACGCTAGTAGAATGGGAAGCTCCTGTTTCAGACGGCTGGCTAGTAGAATAGGTAAATGATTAAGCGTAGAGATATCGATACAACGGAATCACGTCGATGTATGTTTATGTAAAATCAGTGACGAGTATCTAAACATTCTTTTGCCGTTACACACTATAGATCATAGTGTATGGTTTTATGTAATGTTAATTAAAAAGTGTTAAAATCAGAGAAAGATATTTATCTTCTTTCTTTTCCTTAAATTAATGATTTAATTGTTATTTGCCTAAAGTAGTGTCTCTAGTTTCTAAACTTACTTCGATTATTTTACTTCTTTCACCTTGGAATTCGCTTTTATCAATTTTTGTTTACAAAAGATTCAAATGTGGCAACAACTTCTTGATTTGTTCTATCTACAGTAGTCAGATAGAATATTTATTGAATTATTATAACTAGATTGCACGTGTTCGTGTGTTTGTAGATAATATAAAGATGATACATATAAAGTAGAATTTCTTATTTCAGTTACATTTCTTTCTTTATTTTCCTAAAAGTATGTATTTATATAAGCATCCACAGCCTAATTATAGTACACAAATTTGCCTTACACGAAATGACTCATTCACCAAACAATATATAAAATAACACATGTGTAAGTAAAAGATATAAAAATAAAGAACACATCGCTTGGCCTTATACCTTACCATTTATTAGAAGATTATTGATAAACAAACAAGTAAATCAACATGAATAATAACATATCACTAGATACGATTCATCAATAAGGTTTCTCTAACGTTTCTCCCGTGTAAATGGAATGTTAAACAAATTTCAAGAACCGGAGACCGCAATGCCAACGTCGATGGAAACACGCTCGGTATTCTTGTTAGGCATCGTCGCAACGTCAACGATGCTGTGAGTGTAAATAACGAAAAGCTCAACGTTTTACCGCAGCTGTACGAGATAAAGGTGAACTTTCGACAGATTTAAAGAATTCGATTTGGAGATAGCGATTTTGCATCGTCAACTCTTTGATCACCTGTTGACCGATCGATCAACCTCGTTCAATCAACTATTACGCGTTGTTATTTATAAAACAATTCGCTTTTGATTTGATTCGAGGGCGAGTAAAATTATAAAACGTGCTCCTAACGCGGTGAGTGGGCGCGTAAAAATAGTCGTGGATGATTCGACGATTCTAAAATGATTTTTGGCTTTCATATGACACTGGTCGGTGACGTAGCGCGATCGTTACGTAGTACTTTCTTTTACGCCCATGTTGTTATAGATTCGAACATGTCAACGACTCTCGCTCATCGATGGTCGATCCACGAATGAAACCGATGACCCTGCAGCTTTTCAAGTACGGCATATCTAAATCGGTATACGAAGTGAGACGCGGTTGCAGAGGTCGAACGTTAAGCGAATAATTCTACGAAATGCGAGGCGTGGGACGCTAGGAGACGATTCTGGTTCTACTCGTCCAGAGCTACGATAATTTCGTACTCGGAAACAATCTTCGATCGGAGATGGTACACCTGTTGAGCTTAGAAGCTTCATTGCACTGAAAATTATTCCGTATTACTTCGTATGTGATGGACATTTATATTTCTCATATAAGCCGAATGTTAGTCACGTTAACGTTTTCAAAGTTTTGGTATTTATGTTTCTTAGTTAAATTTTGAAAAGCTTTCGAAACGGAAGAAAAATTGTGCCATACCTGAAATAAATCTTTCCCAGAAGAGATAATATTTTATAATATTTTATAAACGATCTTTTATAAAAGAAGATACGCGCTTTTTTCGCTATATGGTATTATTTTTAGTGTCAGTTCATTACAGCGGAGAAAAGCACAACATATAGTATCTAACTATCGAATGTTATTTTGTGAACATGCCAAGAAAAATAGGAGATGTTGATATCTCAATATTTGGAACAATATGAGACGCAATAAGCATAAGACGCAATAAATTTACAAACTGACGCACTGTATTATAATAAGTAGAATACAACTGAAAATAAGATAATATGCAAACTTCAACCTTGCATTAACGAAATTGCTGGCTTCAGCTCAATGACACAGCAATACTACATATTTTTCTATTCTTTTTGATCCTGGGAATATTCTGTACTTCATAAAAATACGATTTTTGAACAACATCTGGACAAGTGATTTATAAATACAGTTTTTAGCGCGATGACTGGCTGAAATGCTACGCTCTAAATCAATCCTTTCACTGACATGAAATATGTATATTATTATTTTTCAATATATCGACAGTTGAGATGTTTATGGAATGGTAATCCTGGCTATTTCATCATAATTCTTTCTTCGACAACAAATTCGTTATAACGTTTTCTTTCCCTTATTATCAACGATTGTCAACGTTCCCTTCTTAATTTATCAATACACGTGTAACTTGAGTTATAAAACTATTTACATTCTAATAATTACTGCCTTTTCCAAATGAAAACAGAAATGAATTCTCGTTAATTAGTCGCTATTGTTCGTCGATACGTCGTTTACTATAAAAAATACTTAACATTTGACCCTACAAAAGCAAAATCACGATGTTTCAATTATCATTAATGTAGTACAAGATCATAAGCCATCCAATGATAATGACAACGACGACGATAATGACATTAGATTTACCAGATACCAAACGAACGATTATAATATACCATTCTATGCTGTTCCACCTAAATCTTAATAATCACTACAATTTATTCCATCTCATATCCATATCCCCATAAAATTCAGCCGTTTTATTTCTTTCATATACAAGAAACACCTAACAACGGACAAGCAAATCTAAACAGGACACTCAAAACACGTAACGTTTCTAGAACGAAGCTGAGAAATAGAAAGAGAAAGATAAGGAAAAGGGTAGATAAAATGCAATTGAACACGGCATAGCCGTTTCCCTAAGCAGGAGGCCGTTTGGCAGACACGCTAGGAAACGTGGGCGTTCGAGTAACGGTGGTGGTCGTCGGTTAGTGGTTCCCCTCGACGGACGACGAGGACGAGGAATGACCACGATGACGAGTCGTCGTCGCATGTTCCTGGTGGGGGTCGCTGATCTAACGCGCCTGCGCGGAACCGTCATTTTGACGAAGCCATGGAGCCGCCGGCGCGCCATACGAACGACGACGGGTCGCGCACTACGAGTAGGGCGCTGGTCGGCTCCGAAACCCCGAAGAAGAAGAAGAACAGAATAAGAAAGAAGACGAAGAACAAGCCGAACAAGAAGCGGCGAGGAGGAAGAAAAGTGGTAGCAAAATTATATTACGACGATTATATTTTTGTTTGAAAGAAATTAAACGACTGTAACAGCCGACGCGTCGACGTAAGAGGCTGCTTTTAGGCGAGAAAAGACCGAGGAAGAAACGAATCTCTCGGCTCCATACGGGGACAAATTGTCTTGGTGAAAATAGCGAGTGAATTTAGCGAACAGGATGTCTTCAGCGGTCGCTAAAGCTTCCAAGTACACGTACCGCTCCACCGGCGGTGGTACTGCCGATGTCAGCATCGAATACAGCGCCGACCTGAGCGCTCTCTCCAGACTGGAGGTAAGTTCCGCAGAAACGAATGCTATTTTACTCGTTTTTCTTAAAAATTATTTTGATACAAGACAGTCACGTTTAAAAGCACAACGATGCTCTGTTTTTCTTCGTTGCTTTTCGATGACCATAAATAATTATTTAAACTATTATTCGTTTAGATACTGTTCTATATATCAAATATGATCTTTTTCAATTCGACCTTTTTATCTTAATTTCATCTCTTTACTTTTAATACAATAGATAGCTAATAAAGATTAGTTTCTGAAAAGCTGGTTAGTTACCATGTTGTAGAAGTATCGCTTACAACTAGTTGCTAAGAATAGGAAGGGAACGGGAGGATCGCTGAAACATACGAACGAAACTATTAATGTTCCATCCACGTAATAGCTAAGGTATTTCACTGGTAATAGTCGAAAGTATCTTTTGCGAAATATAATATATGATTGGACGTCTTACGTACCTCTCGTTAGGTCTAAATTCGTTGATCCGAAGAATCCAAGGTTTTAGCGAACCTAGAATGTTCATCCAAGTCTGCCCGATGATGCAACACGAAGAGAGCGAGACAGAAGAACGAGAAGAGGATCGAAACACCGGGGTTCTCAGAGGAAGTCCTTCGATTTATGTTTCTTTGAACGACGCGACGAAAGAACAAGAAGAAGGACAAATCACGTAGAGGAAGTGATCGCTGGTGAAAAGGTGAAATGTCGAGCAGTGACCGATTTCGGGGACAGTGAGACGCGAGAAAGTTCAGTGACCATAAGGGATATTAGTGCCAACCCTGACGAGGAACGAAAGTGTCGTAGACGGTTCTGTAGCTATCAAATTGCTCGTGTACGAAAATAGTCGTAAATATCGGCCCTAAATGACGATCGTGCCACGAAGGAGTGACATCTTCGAATGATCCACAAAGCGTTCTCATCGAGAACCTTGAGCAATGTATCCCATCCGGATCTTCTTATGGCTCGTCTTCAGCTACCCCTGATTATGCCAATCTCGTGGCTTCAACGAAAAAACTCAACGAAGGAGGAAAACTCGAAGAACAGAACCAGGAAACGTGTATTCGTCTATAGACTCAAGTAAGATTGTTCATTTTTTTTTTTTTTTTTTTTTTCTTATTTCTTTCAACTCGAGAAGAACCGTTTGCCATTGATCTCGTTATGGAACACGTACAGACGAGTGCACGTTCCTTGGTTCCTCGGTTGAGAAACGACCCCGATGAACGGTCGCTGAAAACGAAGATCCTCCTGTTCCCTCCGCGAGTCAGCCCGTTTCAGAGGCTGTCCGTCTTTCTGAAATACCTTGCGAGCCTCGGTCTGTTGGATATTCTCGTCGGCCGATTACGTAAAGCATCGACCCTCTGTAACGTGGTCCGTGATACGCTCTAATCCTTTTTTGCCTCTCGTTTCAGGACAAAATCCGCCTGCTGCAGGATGACCTGGAGTCTGAGAGAGAGCTGCGTCAGAGGGTGAGTTTTCTTTCCATCGATCCTCTTCCAGTAGTTTCCCTCTGTGAACTCTTATTCTAGCGGAGATCGTTTGATCGTTTGATGTTGAATCGTTTCTTCTAGTGAAACGTGTGGTTTCCTTGTTTCGAATTATAGTAGAATACTATTTATTATCTTTGTCTCTTTCTTTCTTGTTTTGATAACGGGGAGTGATTATTATCTTTCTTTGCCTTTTTCTTATTCCGATAGTGAAGAATAATTCCTAGCATGCAGAAAGTAACTCGTATTTTTTCACGTGGGTAAATAATTACCGCGGTTAGTTAACAGAACAGAGAAAACGTTTTGATCAATGCGTTCTCCGTTTTCTTGAATACCCAAATATCGAAAGGAATTCGAGTTAAGCACACGTCGAGATTCTATAGATAAAAATACTAAAACAGTCAGAAGTAAACGTCAATTCTGAGACTTTATGTAATCCGGGTATTGTGAATTTTGAAACTGATACAAAAAAAGCGGGGCTGGCCTGCTCTCCATCATAGAGTGGGGAGCAGTAGGTCGAAATGTCCAGCTCTCGAGTCGCAGCTATTTTTGGGGATGCGCGCCTCTTCAGCGTACGAACTCGCATTCCTCTCTCGTGTTCGGCCAACAAGTATCTACGTCTACCTGTTTAAAAAGACAGAACCGAGAAAACCTGATACTTTTATCGGAAATTTACTTCGTACAAAAGAAGTTAAAATGACGATACTAAGAAAACTTGAAATTTGTTCGAGTCATAAAATATCATTCGTCGATTAATCATCGAATAACTTTGTCTTTCAACATGACACAAAATATATAAATATAATTTTCAAATTAATTGCAGACAATACATTTCTTTATTTACGTATCAAAATTTCGAAGATTCTAAAGATATTTAGAATGTAAACTTTTGATGCATTTTAGAGTAGTAGAGTTTAATATTCTAGAAACAATGGTAGTCTCTGTTTAAATAGAGCGTTAAATCGGAAGATTCTTCGCGTTTCATTGTGCGATCAAACTTCAAGGAAATCAGATTCGTAATGCTATTTGTAATACGTGACTTGAACCGGTGCCAGCGACATTTTCCCTGCTACGAAACCGTAAAAACTTGGAAATTATGATCGTATTTAACACGTATCATCCGATGAAGTGTCCGGTTAATTATTCTTGTGAAGAATAAACAGCCCACGTTGCCTAGATCGCGTTTCTTATTACATAATGTTGCGACTTCTTCTTACTTTGATTACGATTATCGTTTGAATTGGTTTCCTGATATTCAAATATCCATACACGTGTAGTTAATTATACAAGTATCCTGATACGAGGACATAAAGTCTCCTAAACATTTAAACTATCAAATGATAGATTTTTTAATAATAAATTTTTTATCAAAAAACTCATATTAAATTTTACCACTCCGTATAGTTAGAAATTTAATTATACGAACAATACAAAAATTTACCCAACTTCAAATTCCATCAAGTTAGGGTTTCCTACTGGAAGCTATTTTTCCGATCGATGATCGATAAATCTTCTGTTACCAGAGGCAAGGTTAAAGAGTCATGGTTAAAATAAGTTCTTTATTTTCCTTTAATATTTTTCTACGCGTTCCTTCGGGACAACAAGTCGCATTTTAACAACAAGTAATATCGGCATTCAAGAACCATAGTGAACGTTAATGGTTTTTAGAGAACTAACAGTTATGGTGGTGTCGCGCGACTCTCTTTTCTCGATAAACGCCTCGTTTGTAATATGAATAAAGCTCCCGATATAGAGGCAGTCCGTACGAAATTAGATCGTTCTATTCGCGGTCCAAAGAAACCTGACGTCAAGCTTGCACCGAGCTGTTCGCATCGTTTCTCGAGGCCTCTTTCCAAAACAATGCCGCGCGTCTCGATTACACTGGACGTGTATCAACAAGAATGCCATCTCGATGAATTCATACTCGACGTATGGAAGTTAGGAACGATTCGAATTCCTTGTATCAGTGGTACGTTTCTTGACGCGTTATGGAACGTTTTACGAGGTTTCTTATGTTTATTATCAGGGAAATGGAATGATCGATCCTTGATCCTTTCTGAAGTGGCAGAGATGTTTGACGTTTGGATCGAGTGGTCCAAGAATTCGTAAATGGAATATTTCAGTACGCGAAGAGTTATTTTTAAATATTAAAAGCTGCTGAGGAATTGCAGAAATTGAAAATTTTCATTCTGTGCTTTCTATAGCTTCAGGGATTTTCAAAATTCACGATACGATTACTGAATCGATAATGATAAGCATGTCCCAATAAAAAATGTTAAATTTTCACAAAATTTTAGCTACCTTATAAACATTAGTTTTCTCTTTTATTTAAATTGAATTTAAAGTGTAATAGTAGAAATAGTAGATCGTCTATTGACACAGAGGATCACGGCCACAAAAGGGAAAGCAAAAGAACAAAAATACGTGGAAAAAGTTCAAGCTTTTGTTTCTCGTTACACGGAAACTAACGAAATGTTAATGCTTAGTTGACTCCTAAAATAATTAAAAATAATTAAAATCTCCACAATATTCATTTATGTATCACTATGTCTCTTAACTGATAGATTTTAATCTTTTCTATTTAATTTGCAGATTGAACGCGAGCGCGCTGATTTGAGCGTGCAAGTCATCCAGCTGTCCGAACGTCTCGAAGAGGCAGAGGGTGGCGCCGAATCTCAAGTAAGTCTCGGAATGAATCGTTCCAACGAAACACATAATATAATCGTGTAATTCTTAGATTTACAGATTTCATTCGATTAAATTTCATTAATAGCGCGATATTAACGACCTCTATTAAAATTAAACAGTTCGAGATTAACAAAAAGAGGGACACGGAACTGGCCAAGCTGCGCAAACTACTCGAAGATGTTCATCTCGAGAGCGAGGAAACCGCGCATCTTCTGCGCAAGAAACACCAGGAAGTTGTTGTCGACTTCCAAGATCAAATCGACCAACTTTCGAAAGCACGCGCCAGGTCAGCAAATTAATCAAAGTTATAATCCTTCAAAAAAATTTATTTTTATATATCTAAGCACAGCAGGTTAGTTAGAAGTTTAGTAGAAAATGTTATTTGTCCTTCGGTATATCAATACGTACCTTCTTCTTCGTATCATCGCACCTACCAAAGCAATTAGTCTAATGCATTCATCAAACGATGCTAAAAACAGTTACATAACCATTTACTCAATTACCTTTGGTATATCTTCATTCTATTTTCAGTACGGCATCATATTGAACACAAACACGACCAGATACTATACAAATTATACCTGACACTTCTAAAATAATCCAAAGTTAACCAAAAATATACCTCGCCGTGTATTTCTAGTAAATCGTTTTCCACAATTCCAAGCTACATCGCCGCTGCGTAAAAGCGTATTTTCAATGATTCCAATATCTAAAACGTCGATAGTTTCAAATATTCGACAAAAACTTGATTCCCAAGCTTTAGTTAACACGAAATCGCAGACACTCGACCGAACTAGATACGTTTCATATAAACGCTTCGAGAGTACACGTTACGTTCTGCTGAAACGAATCCACTGAAAACGATATTAAATCCGAGCAACGAAACGAAACGCGATAACATTCTGTCCGAGGGAGTCGAAACAGGCGTCGAATCTCGATAGGGTGTAAGGTACGCTGGAATAGGAACACCAATAAACCGTGGTTAATTATATACACCTGTGAAAATAAAATCGCGGCCTCGCGATCCCGCTCTTTGAGGTCAAAGCGCGCGAACGCCGTGCAAAGCGTCAATAAACAGTTCACCGGAAGTTCGAAGATTCGTCGAAACCCAGTTTCGTTGCTCGTGTATTATCGAACTGATAGAGAAACACAGAAGAAGAAGGGGAAAAACGACGGATTAAAATGTGGAAAGAAACGAAATGGAAAACAAGGATGAATCACTGTTGGATCGTTAATTATAGCAAGTATCGCGCGGAACGAAAGCGTATTCGAAAATTGCGGGAATTATGCTCGACGATACTGGCCTCTGGCCAAACAACGAAGTTACTCGCACCTGAAATACGCGTAGACTCGTTCTCCCAGCACTTCTAAACATAACCAACTTTTCGACGTCCCGGCGCCCCAATGCGCGATATCGCTCGTTACAAGGACGCCTCCGTTTCGAGAATTTATCGAGCTGTCATCTGGACGCTGTCTATTATTTCGCGTGTCTGCTGTCTGTATCGAGTCTCAGGGAGGTTATTAATCGAAACTTTTTTAAATCTCTTCTCTTTGGTTGCCAATGTTTGACCAAGGTCTTACAGCGTACGGCGGAGGATTGTTTTTCGAAAGAGTATTCTTATTATTAATATACGTAATATATAGTTGTAATTGTTTTAAAGTTAGGATTGGGAGCATGTTTCAACGATTAGAGTGAAAATTAAGTCAAAGTTTTGTAGGAGAGATCGTAATCAAAATTCGTATCAATTTTGAGTATACTAAATATGTAACATATTCGACGCAAGTTTGATATGGAAAAAAATCTGACTTTATCGCAAAGACTGGCGCTTCATTGGGATTTTATCAAATCGGATATATTGCGCAACGTGGAATAAACGCCATTGATTTCTTGAACGATACTGACACTATGTATACGTTTAGCTTCTATTTAATTCAATCACGATTCAAGAAGATAGGATGAACATTATTGAGCGTATAGAATACTTTCACAGTAACATATTATTGACGATATAATCTTGGCTCGCGATAATATATTGTTTGTAAAAGATGAATGAAAAATGATTATCTCTTCCTGATCTCGCTTTATTAGTAAATTAATGTCTGAGGAAGTTCATCTATTCTCGTTTCACAATGTGTTAAAAATAAACCAATCATCGCTTCATATAAATTTCAATATAAACGTTTACTTCTACTTCTAATCAAACTACTTTCCAACGCAAATTTGTATTCCAAAGCACATTACTTATTTATCTGGAGAATATGAAACTTTCGTCTATAATTCGTGTTATTTAGATCTAACTTTTCCACTCTGATCGTGCAATTTTCTTCTAAAATTCATTGATTTCCACATACTAACACGAATAAAGAAAACAAACGCAACTTAGAGCTTAGAACGTAAACGATTCTTTTCCTCGAGTTTGGTCGACGAAGCCGCTTCCTTGCCGCACTTTTTAAAGTTAAAAAAATCACGTTTCGTGGCGTGAAATATCAGGAAGCTTCTTTCGAACGTATTTCTGTAGCATCAGCGCGCACAAGTGGAATGGTTGATCAAGAATGCGGCCTGAAATTAGAGCCCAACTGGGATTCCGTTCTAAATGTACCCTCCAGCGAAAGCAATTACGACATTTATACATCAACGGTATCGCGACGAAGCAACAGCTAATTGCCTCTTAATATTTCAACCAGCGAAATAGAACAGCCCAGTCGCCATTAACGACGCTGGAAAATAATAAATGAAGACTAGTTACGACGTTATAAACGTAAAATGGCCGTTTCATCGACTTCCGTGACTTTTCAGGAAGATGCAAATTCCACCTCGGTTCCTTTTCCTTTTACGATCTTCTTTCAATTACCTTCGTAGAAGAGAGAAAAAGAAAAGAATAACGATAAAGGGAAACACGAGGTATTTAGAGTATTTGCATGGCGCTACAAAAAGTTTCCACCTGTTGGTACAAGAAGGGCCGTTTAAAATGCCTTTTAAAATAGCCCTGCCCCATCTTTCAAGCTGCTTTCGCCGCTCTCTTTATTACACAGCTTCCATTATCTTCTTGTTATTCGCTCGTTCTGCCCTTTTCTCTTCAATCTTATTTTTTTCCTCGTTTTTTCCTTTCCTAGATTGCATACACGTTCTATCTTTTTCAATTTGGTAAACTCTTTCCGTTCATGATTCTCGTTTACCTATCCTATAAACCCTTCTCCTGCTAGTTTTACCACTTCGGTTGCAATTTTTTCCTTACACACACGCGATCTTGTTTCTTCTTTCTTCGTCGTATTTGTACACCCCCTCCGCCGTTCTCTCAAAACGTATAACCTCGTTTCTGAACGAATTCCTTGGCTTCCAACTTTTTTCTCATCCCAGAATCGAAACTGCAACTTTAATTCTCTTGTCGTCGTTTCGGTTTCTCGTCGTTATTTTCATTGCCTCGTCGTCGTATCGTCATTCTGCAACTTCTAACCCTTTTCAAACTTTTCATATACCAAAGACGTTTACGCAAATTCGCATACTTTCCTGAACATTACCGAAGAAACAGAACCTAAACAAATACTTATTCATCATTACAGATTAATTTTGTATCTATCTAACGAATATATCAAGATAAACTAAAGCAATTTATCTTGCAACATTCGAATACGATTTTTATCACGGCAAAGTTAATTACCACAAGTCGAATGAAGATATTTTCACGCGTTGCATTAGGATAATAGTTAAAGTTAGAGTAAAAGTAAAAAATTGAAATAGTTCACTTGTATATACTTGTGTGTATTATAGGCGTTCTCCATATTTTTATACGTCCGATAAATGCATAAACACTCGCCAGTTTATTTATTCGTTTTCTTCTCGTTCTTCGCCACTGCCTCCACCATTTGCCCTGACTTTCGCAACTTTCCCCTTTACGACTTTCTATCCCTCCGTCCCTCTCTGTCCCTTTTTCTCGCTCTCTAGCTCTTGCTACATCCCTTCCTCTTGCTCTTACGTTTTTATTCTGCTGATTCCCCCCGCGAGACGCTTTGCTCGCACGGCCGCTACTCGGCTTATGACTATTTTTAACCGTGCGAGTCGCGCGGCAATCCACAACCCTGTGTTGCCGCGCCATATTAGTACAGGCGACCGGCCCGGATCCCCACTATCCTCGGAATCGGCCGACACCTTACACCCTCTGTGTGTTACGTGTAGGTGGACCACCGATATCGCCGCTAGCCGATCCTCCCTATCTCTTCGTCTGTCTCTGTATTTTATTTCCATCTTGTTCGTAGAGATTTGTCAACATACATGCGAAGGAGGATGCGGAGGAACAAGATACTCTTTGTATTTAAAAGATTAAAGAGGAAAGGAGAAGATTCAATCGAGGTGATTTGATCGCATTATCGATCACAAATTGAACAAATTGAAGTGGACCGTGATATTCGATTACGGTTGCAACTGTATATCGTTCATGATGGTTTATTCTTTCGTTGAAGTAAAGTAAATGCAGAAGTTTCGACTGATCTCGGGTTAAGAAGTTCGTTGCGTAAAGGAAAACGATACGATGTATTTATTGAGAATTTGGAAAAACTTTACAAATGTGGAGGACAGTGAAAATGGTAGGCGAATTCATCGATCGGTACTCTAAATGATAGAAACGATCTTCGAATATTTCGTGTACCATAAGTCGTGATTCTATTTATAAACGCTAACGTCAGTTTTCTAGCTTTTTGTTTCGAGGAAAGGACATTTGACGACAAGTATTCATCCTAAGCGTAATTTAATTGCAGAATGAAAAAGTATTTCACTCGTTTCGTAGGAATATGAGTGGAAAATGTTTTACAGGCGCAAGAGAAAGAAATTGCTTATTTCTTGATTTTCTTATTAGTTTTCGTTAGGGTTTAAGAAAGTCTCTTTCTCGTCTTTCTAAGATTAATGGTAATCAATGGAGAGTTTAGATGTCAGTTTTGAGCTCGAAATAACCAACGGTTGATGATTTAGATAAATGGACGAAACATACATCTTAGGTCGGGTCCGTTCAATGAAGTATTTTTGTAAGATGTTGTTCTTGGACATTGTTTAGAGAGAAAGGTTCCAGCTGTTGCTTTTGTTGGCACTGTTGTAAGGCGTATAGCGATTAACGATGACACCTTGTGCAATTTCGTTGGATTTCTCCTGCTTTGAAATGATTTATATAGATGTAAGAATAGCGTAAAAAGTTTTAGGGAAACAGGTCAGAAAGCTATCGTTGACGAAAGTAGTAATATGAAATGTAACATGTAGAAATATAATATAAACATTCTATTGGAAGATATAAACAAAGCTGCTGGAAGAAATAAAAGATTAAATTCCGATAAAAATTTGTCTGCGTCTGACAGAATTCTACTAATACATTATTGGCAATATTTGCAGAGCTGACAAGGAAAAATCGAAATTCCAACAAGAGGTATACGAACTCCTCGCCCAGCTGGACAATGTGACGAAAGAAAAATTGATGTCAATAAAAACTGTGGAGAAACTCGAAGTGCATGTAGCCGAGCTTAACGTGAAAATTGAAGAATTGAATCGTACCGTCATCGACATCACCAACCACAAAACCAGGATCTCACAGGAAAATATCGAATTGACGAAGGAAGTGCAGGACTTGAAGGTAAATAATTTCGAATTAATCGAAACTCGTACTTGATACAAATGCATCGGTCTTACGTCAATAAAGAGAAAAGAAGTTTTCCGAACTTCCGGGAAATGATCCTAACGATTTAGAATTATCTGCGGCACTGTTGTATCTCTAGCTCCTTTTTAGTATTACGCTTTTTTAATGATTTTATAATAATTTGTTTTATCATAGGTTAACATCGAGAACGCTGTTTACCTGAAGACTCAGCTGGCGGGTCAGCTCGAAGATGCTCGCCGTCGTCTCGAGGATGAGGATCGTCGTCGTTCATTGGTCGAGGCCTCCTTACATCAGGTATGTATTCTTTTAATTCTCTAGAAAATTACACATAAACATTTAAATTACATTTAAGTTTTATTTCATTTATGTAATAAAATTGTCAACAGGTTGAATCGGAATTGGAATCCGTTCGCATTCAATTGGAAGAGGAATCGGAAGCTCGTTTGGACATTGAACGTCAATTGGTCAAAGCAAACGGTGAAGTGCAAGTTTGGAGATCGAAGTATGAAACCGAAGCTAACGCTCGTGCCGAAGAGGTAACTAAAAAGAACAACTCGAAACTTTAGAAGCAAAAGCAGTCGTTGTATCGAATATATATAGACAGAGTTTCTGTTAGTTTGGACTTTTGGAGTAAAAGGTCGACTGAATTTTACAGGTAGAGGAACTACGTCGTAAATACGGAGCTCGCATTCAGGAACAGGAAGAGCAGATCGAAACTCTGCTCGTCAAGATCAACAACCTCGAGAAGCAGAAATCCCGCCTCCAATCTGAAGTAGAAGTGCTGATCATCGACTTGGAAAAGGTACAATTTCAAAACTTCTACTATCCTATGCTACTTTTTCACGCATAAATCATCTTACAAATTAAGCTAAATCAACTTCTGAATCGTATTATTTTCTCTTTTAATACAATTTTCGAATATGATCGATAATTCCACGATTTCGTTTAGAATAGCTTTTCACGGAACAAAATGTATAAATAAAGCATTGTCGTGGGACAAACATTGAGTTAGGCGAAAATATTCGTAAAAGGTTGAACACATTTTAACCTGTTTAATTATCTGTTTGCCAACTGTGGAAAAGTACGATTGATTCGAAAAAAGTTTACAATTTGCAACTTGTACGTAACATGATATTCCAATTTCAACCATCAGCATTTTATTTATTTATGAATTTATCAATCTTTAAGGCCAATGGAACAGCTCGCGAACTGCAGAAACGCGTGGAACACTTGGAGAAGATCAATATCGAACTGAAGGCTCGCTTGGATGAAAGCGTGGCAATGTACGAACAAAGCCAACGTGATCTCCGCAACAAACAACAAGAACTGCAGCGTACCAACGCCGAACTCGACAAGACTCGCGAGCTGAAAGACCAACTGGCTCGTGAAAACAAGAAATTGGGAGGTGAGCAATTTCATAAGACTCGATCGATCGATATTCTTTCATTTTCTATTTTCCCTCTTATATTTATCTGACATTTATATTATTACACGTCCGTAAATAATCGAGCACTTAATAAGAGTAAAATAGGGATAAGTGAAAGCTGAAAATACAAAATATCGATGGCATCCATTAACTATTTGTATTATACGGAAAAATTGACTGCGCTCGGTTTCAAAGATTTTATTGCAACTCTAGCGTAACGCGCATTATATTTAAAATTAAACATAGTAAGTGTCTGATGATTTACAGTAGCGGATAAAAGAAAGTTTAAACGCTGAACATACGAAAGAATAGCGTAACTTGACAAAAATAATAAATAAATGTAATATACATATATCTAAAAATAGAATGTATATTATGAAAAAGGAGAAGAATACACCAAAGTTAAAAGATTGCTAATATTTATACAAATACAATGTTTCAAGTTCCTTTTACCCGCTATTGCGTATCAAGTAAATGGAAAGAACGTGTGTGTAGTTAATTTCTTGTCTTAAATTGAAAAAGTAAATAAAATATCATAAATGATGTATAGAAATAATTTTATATCAATTACTGCGTTATTATTTTAGATGACTTGAACGACGCCAAGAACCAGCTGTCTGATATGAACCGCAGACTTCACGAACTGGAACTGGAACTCCGTCGGTTGGAGAACGAGCGTGAGGAACTCGCTGCCGCCTACAAAGAAGCCGAAGCAGTAAGTGGAATTTATTTATTTAAAGCGTTATTTATTTCAATATTTTTAAATTTCTAAATTTTTTATAATTTACATTATCCTTATAATTGATCGATTTGTAGTAGCAGCGCTTAAATTTGATTAGTAGGAAATTAATGATTAGAACCATCGCTTATTATCTTACAGCCGAATCGGAATTTTCTCAGTATATAATGTATTACCATTTTGAGATTAAGTTAATCGTAATTTCTCTATTAATTTAGAAGAAAATTATACGACCTGATATAATTTCACAAAATAGTAGTGGAATGATAATCAGAAACGTCATTTTCCCATATTATCTTTTAGAAATCATTCGGCTATAGTGTGGGAAATTGAAAAGTTCGAAAGATAGAATTGTTTGTAAAAGGAAATTGATCGCAGGGACGCAAGATCGAAGAACAACGCGCTCAAAGACTGTCTGCTGAGTTGACCCAACTTCGTCACGATTACGAACGCCGCCTGACTGAAAAGGATGAAGAAATCGAAATCATCCGGTAAGTAATTAAATTGCGTTCGTTGTGCTTTTCCTTAAATCGTCGATTCAAATTTCATTATAATTTGCAATATTAATAATTTACGACTTTTTGCTACTAACACCGATGTTTAATTCTACGATGTTATTATTGCAAACGCATAGCGAATATAGTTTCCAGGTGACATATTTAATATGATGTAATGGTCTCTCCGTTTATCTCCGTTTATCTCTTCTTTGAAAATATTGAACCGTGGTATTATGAGACTTATTTCCGCTTTCCTGTCATATACACACGATGATAGACGATATATGTCCTTGCTCCTTTTTATTAGGAGAGCAACCGATTCATGCGAAACATTCGTAATTCTAAAATAGCGAAGGTTAAACCAGAATTTTAATGAGAAGTAGCCAGAAAAGAGTTATTTCTATTCAATGAAATCATATTCTTTGAAGTCGATAAATCAATATTTTATGACATTTCTGACAAAGTATGCAGTTCTAAAAGTATCTCTGGGTCATATCCACAGCCGGCGATTAAATATAAAGTTAGAAAACATATGCGTTATTTATAGTAATAAAACGGTAATTCGAGAAAATCAACGATAAATTTAATAATTTTTAATAATTAAAAAAATTCAATACTTCAACCATAGATCAAGTTTCCAGTAGGAACGAAAATTTCATTTCCCAAATATTATACTATTTGTTATTCTCTAAAGTTGTATGATCTATGCCACACTTACACACGATCATTATTTAATATATATTCAAGTTACGTAAGTGTTACAGAAAATCTATAAGCCAATATTACATTCAAAACACTTTTCGAACGAACGTAGATCTGAAAAGTATCTATACGGGTATGCGAATTTTTAACTTAGCCTTGATGCAGTTGGCCTTATTTCCGGTATAACTAACCAATGATATCCACCTATTAATAAAGATACGTTTAATTCTGTCATCGATCAGCCCCATCGATTAATCATCCAAGGTATTTTTGTATCGATCGAAAACACTCAAATGAATGTCCTGTTGCGATCTAATTACTTATTTAAACGAAAATGGAAATTCAATCAGCATGGATTGACAAACGGGATTCGTCATCGAACGACGATCAGACATGACAACTTTGTTTCTGCTTGGCTCGAGTCTCATCGGTACCGAAATGCCAAATGCCCGATACACATGTATATTGATTATGTCATTGTGAATGGGGTTTGTAAGAACCACGTGTTACGAAAAAAGAAACGATATAATTCTTTACCTGAAGAGGAAAACGGCATCTGATGAAAAGTATTAATAAAAATAAGAGCATTTAGGTGATACGAATACAAAATACAATAAATGTAAATCATTTAGAAAGAAGATACATACAGTATTACAACATGTTACGTTGTATACAGTACATATTCTATTTTTCTATTTCGAAAAATATTTTTTCAAAAGGAGTGCTTAAAAAGAATTACAACAACAAAGTGATAATTCATAGTCAAAATTTGACTACGTCGAAAAAATGCATATTTACATTTTCAAAGAAATAATGTCGCTGTTACCACGCTATAATTAGACTCAAAATTAGGAACATCGTTAAGGAAATAAACGCGACGTTACCTAAATGAGGAATTGACAACAATATTATCAACCATTTTCAACGATATCTTAAAGAGTATCGTCGTTCTCTAATGACATAAAGATTATTTGGGGTCATTAATTGAGGATGATGCATAAAGAGTACGCAATCCTACTATTAATAAACGTCGTTCAACACCGATCAGTCACGATCTAATTATTAGCCGAGTGGTGCTGATTGGCCGTTCTCAATGTGGCAATCGTAAGGAAAAAGTACAAAAGATAGCAGCGCGCTTGACCGGCCTAATTTTTCTCGACCGTTTCGTAGCAACTGTCACCTCCGATCGTTCGACAATGAAAAATCTGTGAGTAAAAAAATCAGGGAATCTCCCATAAGAACGATGTCCTGTATCTAACACATTTAACTCCACAAACACCGAAAGAAATACAATACGACAATCCTTTCTATTCAAGGTAGATGTTGGATGAAACATTAACAATACCCATACAAATACTCGAAAAAATAGATCCGCCATCTCGTCAAAGTGTACATTTCGAAGAAGCAATTTATCGGTGATCGATATCTCCCAGTGAAGATCGATACTTGTGATATTACACATTGTAATAATAGCAAAGACAGAATTCGCAGAAGGAGAAATCCAAGCATAGATAAATCTGAAATATAGGTTTGGAGAATTTAGAATTAAAATTTTTATTCGATTGAAGGGTTTAATCGGTAAACAGTACGATCAATACAAAAGTTTCGGCGAAGAGAGCAATACCTCCAAGAAGAATAAAGACGAAGAATACTTTAAGACACTTCCTATAAAAGCTTCGGAATCATATGATACTTTACTCGAGAGAAATAATTTGTCAGAAATCGCTTTAGAACAAACCGAGGGGAATTTTCCTACAGAGAAAACAGCTTCGGAAAGAAGAAGAGACGTCGATCATCTTCCAAGAAATTCTCTTCGTACGAACTCCTCTGCCAATCAGAAGAAGCTTTCAAACAACTCTTTAAGTAAATCGAAAAACTTGTGAAGAATCCTTCAAAGAGAAAACAATTTCCAAAGAACGTTTAAAGGCAATCCTCGAGTGAATAAAAAGAATCTATCTACCTAGAGAAACCGAAAAGACAAACAAAAATGTCAAGCTACGTGCCGCCAATGCACGTGCCTTTGGAGCCAAAATGGAAGCACTGGCCCACCTACATTTACGACAAGAACTACAATTACGGGATCAATTTCTATCAACCGATGCTGGATCACATCGATCGGCAAGCTCGATGTTCCTCGCTGCCACGCGATTATTGCGCTCGCAAAACAGAACCACCGGAATTACCCTGGTCAGATGGTAGAGCGTTATGGGAGGGCAAACCGATTGAAACATACTCGAGACACGAGCTGATCAGACGAGCGATCGACGCGGAGGACGAGGCCAGGGATCATCTGTCCCAGTTCAAGGTACGAGACTAGATCGGAGAGCGAAAGTTAGGCCGACTCGAGCGTGGAAAAGCGGTCGATTCGCGCGGTTAGGCGCCTTCGCGACTGCTTGACCTTTTCGTTCGCTAAATTTGGCGTCACGGAAGGAACTGCACCAACGTAGACGGACTTTATACGACGCTGAATACTCGGCGAGGCTGCTGCCGTCTTTTAAACAGATCTCTGTCAATCGAACAGGCGTAGGAATGAATTCCCCTTGAGAGGAAAGTCATGGTCGTTGAAAATCGATTTGGTGACTTGGGTGGGGCTTGTATAATTCAAGTGAATGGGATTTCTTTGTTTGAGAATTGGCTTGGGAATGGTGGGCGTACGATGAGATTTCGTTTAAGCTATGTTTTAAGTTTTTGGATTTTGATGTTCACTTCCGGGGGCCAGACGTACGTATCGATCGTTCTATAAGCGTTGAGATTTTTCTAAAAGTTGAAGTTGAACTGGGAAGTAACGCAGTGCGTGGCAATGACAAGTTTTATAACAGAGGAACAAGGAACTTGGAGTCAGAAAAAGCTAGAAATGTTTATAAAAGATAAAGAAAAAGATTGATCGATAATGATCAATAGATAGTTGATTATTTGCACCTAATATATGTAGCGGAAAAACTGCATTGCTTGTGCGATTACTTAACGTTACAGAGATAGTTATATAAGTACGTAATTTTAAAAAATTCCATAATTATAATTACACAATTTTTAAAAATCAGATACATTAGAATAATCTTGAAATATTTGATTCAGTGGCAAATATTATAGCGACTACAGAGCCTAAGTTATATAATTTTTGCGATACAAATATCTATAGGTACAATAGGTACACATATTTTCTTTAATTCTAAATATATTGTTTATATTGTTATATTGTTTAATTCTAAATGCATGAGTTAAATTTAAACAGATATTATTTATTTGCTTCTATAATATATATATACTGCCTATATAGTCAACGTTTTCATATAAATCACTTTTCAATGTTCTTCCGTTTTAAAATATATCTTTAACATCCTTTTGATCCAATAGAACATGATATGGAGTCGAAAGGTAAAATCCTATCGTCACTGGAATAAAAATTTCGAAACATAAACGGAAATATAAATCAACTAGATTATAAACCGATCGTATTACTCTGGAAAGTTCTAGTTTTAGAAAGTCTTCTATAATTCATTGTCAGCCCAATAACTCGAGCCTGTGACGCTCTATTGCCGCCCCACTGTCACCAAATCTTAATTTAACACGGTCATAGCGAGTCATTGGCAAGAAATCTTCGGCGTAAAATGAAATCTATTATAGTTGCGCGATAGAAAGCGGGAATTCCTAAATTTCTTATTGTTATTAATACCGTGCAACCTCAGCCTCCGCCATTGCTCTTATATTTACAGATTCAGTGTAAGGAAATAGATATATATCGCGGAAGCGGTAACATCTGGCAGCCAGTTAGATCTTTCCGTAATTTACAATGGAAGCAATGAAACGAATCGAGACGCAACTCTGAAGGGTGCCAAGTCTCGCGGCGCGTACATTAAAAAATCCATCTCGCGTCCCGTGTGTCCCGGGGCCGGGAAGCTAGCAGCCTGCTCAGATTGGCAGTCGTTCTCGAGTCTCTAGAGAGAGTCGATCGAGAGTGTGCATCGGTCACTTTCGAATTCTGGACCGCTGCGGCTAAGTTTAGGCTCAGTCGAGACTACCCTCAGACCAGGGAACGATCGTAGGAAAGGGTCGCGTTTGTGAAAACCACGATTTCTAATCGCTTTCGCTCTTCGTTTCCACATCTTTTTCTGTTTTTCCTTATCATCGCGATTAATCGCGTCGATCGAACGTGACGATCAAAATCGACGATCAACCGCGAAGATCGTGGGGGTGATTTATGCGAGCACGGGTCTGACCTGGTGCTTTCGTCTTCTTAAAGATAGCGAATCGGTCCGACTTCAGTTTGTCGAAGACGGCGCAGGCCAGCCACGTGACTAGAGAAGTATTTCCACGAAAATTTGAAGAATTCAGGCTGAAACCGTTGCCCTTGCTCGTGGATAGTGCACGCACCAAAGTTGAAGCTAAACAGCTGGAACGTGAAATGGCCGACATCGATCTTCGATCGCTGAGAGACGTGCAACACATGTCCGAGTTACAAGACGCCCTCGATCATGGAAGAAGTCTGCGTGGTAAATCAGCTAGAGCGATCGAGTTCCATTTAAGGGCGGAAGCTCTGAAGAACTTGAACAGGAGTCAAGAATTGGCCGATATTAGAAAGTACCAGAGGGAGACTGCTTCCGCGAATTATTCCTGGGACTGCAGAGATCATCTGAAGTTAATGGAGGAGAGAACGAGGAATTTGCTCGATGAGGATAGATTGACCGCGCCGTTGAACAGCCTGAGCAGGGAGCTGAAAGGATACGAAGAGAAGTCGAGCAACTACTACCTGGACAAGAGGTATCGACACCCGACCAGACCGAGACGATTATACGGATGCCTGGGAATCAGGCCCGCTTGAAAGGATGGAAATTCTAGTAGATTAGTTTAACCGTGTGGGTAAGAGTAATGTGACACGGAACAATGAAGAGAATAAACGATAAATGAGAAGTAATTGCACTGTCGTTTGATTCTCAGAAGCTTGTAATTGTAGATTAGGCGAGTAACAAATTGTTGAAGAAGAAAATGTTTCGATCAGATGAATTTTTGTTTTACTTTTTTCTCTATTCATTATGCCTTTACAGGTTTCATTGAAGCTTTGTTTAAAACGTCGGCACACTTTTGTAAGAAAAATTCACCTCTATGCAAGATAACAATCATCTCTTTTCATCAGATATTCATCATCAAATGTTTCATCAAATATTTTTTATTTTCTAGATTTAGATTCTTTGACTCCGATTTTTATTCAATTTTGAGATTTTTTAATTCGAATTTTATTTAGAGTAGCTGCAAATTCGTAACTCTTTGACTTCGATATCGGATGAAATAACCATCGTCTTTTCTAGACGTCAAAGAAACATCGAAATAAATTACGTGCATCTTCCTTGTTACATAAATACACTTTCCACTTGTGATATGGTAATGCCTCCGAAATCACTGCATCCGTTGCCAAACTAACTATGCATTAAAGCAGCCGAACTAACTCTGCATTGATATAGATAAAGCACAAAGAATGCCCAACCAAAGTGTTTCAAAACATCCCGGTAATCTAACACTCGCTGCATTACTAAATACGTTACTGGTAAAATGTCAAACATTTCTAAACGTGTTAACCTTGGATATTCACCGATGATGCGGTTTTCTCGCAAACAATACCAACGAGAGAAAGACGTGGTATCTTCCGACGATCCAAAATTCTTGCTGTTGTCACCTGGAAACAATAATCTGGTTTGAACCTTTTAAAACGATCGAAAGGGGTAATTGTATTGTTCATACGGAATGAAATAAATTAGCAAACAGACCAGTATCGAGATCGAGCAGCTGAATGCCCGCGTGGTTGAGGCGGAGACGAAGTTGAAGTCCGAGGTGCAGCGCGTGAAGAAGAAGATGCAGATCCAGATCACCGAACTGGAACTGTCTCTGGACGTTGCCAACAAGAACAACATCGACTTACAGAAGACCATCAAGAAGCAATCGCTCACTTTGACCGTAAGTAGAACCTAATAGAGTAAAAAGAAGTTTATGTTAATGCGTTGGCTGATTATCTGGCATTCAACGAGTTAAATACGATGAGACAGATTGAAGTTAAAGAACAGATTTTTATCAATACAAAATGGTGATATTTAATTTTACTCTGCTATATTTGATTATTTAACCATTCTATTTAGGCGATTCAATGTTACGCGTATACTTTTAATCAAATGTTCTAATGCGTCTTTTTAATTTACTTTTGGAGTTTTGCCAAAGAAATTAATTCCTAACACGAAATGTATCGATAAAATTAGTTCTGAGTCGATACATGTGTGGAATTCTCAGCCACCTGTAGTAATCACATCCTTACGAAAACTTGTGCGTTATATGAGTAACAGGTGGCAGTTAAAGAAAGAATGACGCTTATTTGGCAAAATGTTGTGTATTTTAAACGCTGTATCATTATCTTGTAGGAACTCCAAGCCCACTACGACGAAGTTCAACGCCAACTACAGGTAACCCTAGACCAACTGGGTATCAGTCAACGACGCCTGCAATCGTTGACAGCTGAGCTAGAGGAAGTACGCGGCAATTACGAATCTGTAAGTATCGTATTTACTGTGAATAATTTATCATAAAAATTTAATATTTTTTCATTTGACGTTACATATATTTACTAAAAGTTAATCTATTTTATGGTAAAGTAGAGATTTCGGGCCGTAGTGAATAAAAATTCTGATTGAATCTAGTTTCAAAGTCTCCAAGTATTCCTTTCACAATGCATTCTGTTGTAAAGAAATTTTCGATGTTTTTATCATTATTTTGATTTTTTTATCTCTAAATTAAAGAATAAAGAAAATTAAGTTCAGATTAGATAGGTGAATCATGGGATGATAAAATGGATGAACGAAACGGCAGGATTTTCCATTCGATAGTTTGAATGAGCAATTGACGTTAGACAAGCTATAAATACACTAGACTAAACGGTAATGCTGAGCGGTAACTTCAGACATACCAACCAGTTGCATAAAACTTTGATTCCTCTGCCATTAAATTGATTCGTCTGTTCTTAAACTTTGTACGTTGAAATTATTGAAAAGGTTTTGACGAATTAATCGACAATTTTAATTTTCTTAATATCAAGATCCAATATTTATAACAAAACAACGCAAGGAAAATTAATTTAATATAAAAGATCTTCTTAAAAGATGGAACAAACGCTATATTCTGCTTAACGCTTCAAATACCAGTACGAGCTATCATTTACTTAAAAAACCAAATCATGTAGTATCATTGCTGTAAAATCCGCTTGTCTGCACTATGCCTATTCTTCTTTCGTCTTCACATGATAATAAATAACATAACTAACAATATTTTTAAAGGCCCTCCGTGCAAAGAGAACCGTCGAGCAGCAATACGAGGAGTCGGTTAGTCGCATCAACGAATTGACCACCATAAATGTGAACATCGCTTCATCGAAAGCGAAACTCGAGCAGGAACTGGCTACCCTGGCCGGAGACTACGAAGAAGTGACGAAGGAGCTGAGAGTGAGCGACGAGCGATACCAACGGGTACAGACCGAACTGAAGCACACCGTGGAGATCCTGCACGAGGAACAAGAACGTATCGTCAAGATCGAGGCCATCAAGAAGTCCCTTGAAATTGAAGTGAAGAACCTGTCCGTGAGATTGGAGGAAGTCGAGGCGAACGCTATCGTCGGTGGCAAGCGTATCATCAGCAAACTCGAGGCTAGGGTGAGTTTAAGATTCCTTTCGTTTGATTTATGCCTGTGGACGACATTGTTATCTTCAGAAAGCAATAGAACTAAACTCATTAAAATACGTAACAGAAATTATAAACGACTATTCATCTTATGAAAAATGCTTGCATTCTTTTTTCTAGCATTTTAGTTTCAATTTTTTAAATTAAAGGTTACTCCAACTAAATTTGTAGATCATCTTCAATTTATTATTCTTTAAAAAAAACCTTTTTGATTGGTACCAAATACTTTTAGTAGTATCAATGAAATATTAATGTAAAGACAACAAATTTCTGAAACTTTACCATAGTCCTATCTACAAAATTCACCTATTTAATTACACTTATGTTACAGAGAAACAGTTAAACATTTATAACATCCAATCTAATTTTTTATAAATTATTCCTTTACCTTTCCACACGAACGTTTCATTTCCACAAAGCAAATTCAACGTTCTTCGATCGTTCTTCTAACAGATCCGCGACTTAGAGCTGGAACTTGACGAAGAGAAGCGCCGACATGCCGAGACTGTGAAGATTCTCCGCAAGAAGGAACGCAACATCAAGGAGGTGATGATTCAGGTAGAGGAGGACGCGAAGAACATTGCGTTGTTACAAGAATCGTTGGACAAGGCGAGCCAGAAAGTGAACATCTACAAGAGGCAACTGCAAGAACAGGAAGGCATGTCCCAGCAGAGCGTGACCAGGGTCCGCCGATTCCAAAGGGAATTGGAGGCTGCTGAAGATCGTGCTGATACCGCTGAGAGCAACTTGACTCTGATCCGCGCAAAACACCGCAGCTTCGTCACCACCTCCAGCGTGCCCGGTTCTCAGGTGTACCTCGTCCAGGAGACGAGGTCTGACCTGTAAAAACGCCATCGCCATCGACACCCCATCCTTTGCCACTTCGAACGCCACCTCGTCGTCTTTAGAAACGTACGTACTTGATGAATAAGTTATGTAAGTTTGGGCGAATGTGATCTAAAATAAAGATAAAACATAATAAGATGAAACAATGGATCATTTCAACTACATTATTAGTTATATCTTAGAAATAATCAAATACACGATACACGATTGTTGATCGATTGTTATTTACCTTAATGTTCGTCTATGACTCCTATGATCATAATTTCAATTAGATCAATTAATTTTACACTATTTGATTTTATTTTGTATTCTATATTTTACAAGATAAAAATCATGAAAAATTAAAAATAACTTACACAAAATTGTTTCATAATTCTTTGCTTTTTGATTACCTACCTGCAATCCAATAATACCAGTTGATCTTACCATCATCTTGCACCACGTATCTAAGTGTACAATTAAGGAAATATCGTGAGATTTCAAACGATTATCGGATAATTCAGTAAATTTATATTTTCGAGAATATACAGTTCCACGATTGTGTGACAGGTGTCACGAGCAAACGACGAAGAAAAGGAAGAGCCTCGATACGTCATCGTTAGTTGAAAGAGCCGAGAAGAGTTTCCAACGGGCCGTACCGCGAACATCGTAAGGAAGAAGCAACGAGGAAAAGAAACAATATCGAAATGTCGTGTCATCTTATTTAATTGTATTATGACAACGGCCAACGACCCGTCGCAAATTCAAAATACTTGGCCAACGAAACGCGGTACCCGTCGTAACGAACCAAATAAATGCAAAAACCGAAAAGGCATAAGCATTAATGAACAAGCTACGTGAAGGAAGCAACCATCTTAAAACGCATAACACCGTCGCTATTCGATTAAATGGATTAATCAACCCAAAAAATGAAAATATATACACATACATACATATTATACAATATTATACACGCAAAAAAATCAACAACGATTCGTTATATCTTCCTTGTATCCGTTATGTCAGCATCACGAAGCGTAAGGAGTGGAAATATTATAAATATATAAATAAATAAATAAATAAATAAGGAAAAAAGTAAAAGAAATTAAATGAAAAACGCGAGACGTAGATTTAACTTTTTCTCTCTCTTTCTCTCTCTCTCTCCTTACGCCTCTTTGATCGCGCGTGTCGCACTTGTATTTAAATGGATTAACTTTAATTCTACTTCTACTATTATATTATAGATAGGTATTATTGCCCATACACACAACTCTCACTGTACGACATACACGATAACCTGTGTCAAACAATAATTTAATAAATAAACTGAAACACGTACGTACGAAGCCGATGGAATACATTTCCTCCCATAGTTTGCAAGATAATGATTAAACACTAATAATACCGATATATTCCTGTAACACATCCTATCGAAATGTATCGAGTTTTTTTGTAATTCTTCTTCTATTTCTTCATGTTACGATGATCCTTTAATCTATCCTCCTTTTTTAATACGTTTTATGCTGATAGAGAAAAGTTTAACCTTTCCGAAGCTGAATATCTTAGGAAGGAAAAATATTGTAAAATACCGTTCTAATACCGTGTTTATATTTTAATAATTATCGTAATATTTTATCACTGTAACTAACGAACCATAGAACTTTAACTACGAATGAAATTAATAAACTGTTGCTATATTTATAAAGAACACAAATGTTATTTATTACATTACAGCATGTGTGGTATGGAATTCTCAACTTTAATTACCAAAGTATAAGATACTCTGTCCTATTATCATGGCCTTATTAATATTAGCCTATGGACGTTCGTGCCATATCATATTCATATTTTTTATTTTTACAACTTTTACAAATATCAATATTGAGCAAATTCTGATTTTTTTCAAATTATACCAATGAATATTATCGATATAAAATTTTAATCACATCGAAGACGCGATATGCAAGGAGACGTTATCATGATCTGATAAATGAAACACATAAATTCGCTAAAAAAAATGTGATTAGGTGATCGGAGGAATAAAAATGTATGCAATTCACCATTAGATGCGAGAAATATTGTCATTAACGCTATCCTTTGCTCGGAGGAAGTTATCATGGCATCGAATCCCATAGTGATGTGTCAGTGCGAAATCTATAACAAATAACATAGAATTCTATTAAATTTACAGCTTTAATGATAACGATTGTACAAATACATAAAAATAAAAATATCGCTAACCCAAACCTAACACTAAATAAGGATATTCATATTCAAGCGATTGCCATGTCGTCATCTAATCTTCTCCGATTGACAGGTTAATTAAGAATAATAAATAAATAACGAATTGATATAATTTCAGTTCGTGTCCAAAGCTTCTTCCTTCTGTACCCCTTTGCGAACCATGATATAAGGCGAGTTGGAAAAGATGTATCCTAAATACAAAATATGTACTCAAAATTAGAAATCATAAAAAGATAGTTCGTAACCAGTTACATTAATGTAAATATACATTAAAATTTTCATTTTTTTTTTTTTAGAATATACAAAAACGAGTACGAATCATTGGCACAATATAACATAATATTCTAACAGCCGTGTTAGTCACTGTTTGGGTAATGCCTCGATTTGTAGCGTCTATGGTAATGAACAGGATTGGCTGTAGATGTAATCACAAAACAGTTGTTTTCACAACAATATCATTAAAAAGAATCAATTCGTTGAGTATCATTTACAAACAAACACAAATGGAAATAACTTTTAGATGCTCAGATAGAGAATTTTTCTGTTTTACATTTAGTTTTCCACGACGCGAATATTCCTGCACAAGATACTGAATATATAGCTTACATATGCAAACTTGTATTTTCAAAGACAAATTTGATACATGAATATTGCTCCGTGTATGTAATTACTTCCCTTTGTCTAGCAGCATGCACGTGCCAATGCATAATACAATCAATAATCACCATCCAGTCATCTAAGAACGCACGAACTAACTGTTTTCCAATAAATGCGTCTTCCTACATATTATGGATATCATTTATTAATTCGCACGTGCATACAAGACAACGTTACACAGGAAAAACTGTGTTTTCATAGGTACTTTCAAAGAAAACTAATAACTTCCTGGCTGCCAAGAATTTACTCGTCTCTTCCTAGTGTGTGAATTGAAACGTGTTTAGTAGAATTCATTAGACGTAGGGGTTCGCTGAGATTATGTCGAAACAAATAACACCGGAAGATGTAATCCAGTTTACCTGGCTCAGTGTAGCTTTAAGCTTTTGTTGGCCACCTGCTGACAACAGCAGCAGGAGCCGCGATAGTTACAAAATAGCACAAATCTGTATTGTCATCAACGCTTTCCTGATCCTCCTGCCTTCGTTGTACTCCATTTATTTGTATTTAGCCGATATAAGTTTTCACTTAGAGGCTCTCTTCAAATGTATCAACTTAACGATATACACCACGCAACTTATTATTCAAACTTGTGTATGTTGGAAGAAGCGCGACTCGCTGCAGGTAAGTACGACCTCGCGTCCCTTCGTCAATGAATTCGCGTCGAAAGCATTGATGTTTAAAATATGTTGTAGCGTATAATTGATGAGATGGTGAAATGCATTAACGAGGCGCAGAAATTCGAAAGAGATATTTTCATGGCACATATAGTAAAATACAATATCATTTACGTTGGTTACGTAGTAGCTATATATGCGTCCCTGACCTTTTTTATATTTGGACCTCTAGTCTTACCGATTCCAATCCTAGTGGAAGTGGAGTATCCGTTTCAAGTGAATTATACGCCAGTAAATTTTATCCTCTACTTGCATCACAGCAGCGTGTGCCTCGCCGTTACTGCACATTTATGCATAGGCGTGTTTGGTGCGCTCTTAATGTGGTTCGCTGCCGTAAGATTCGAATGTTTAGTCGTGGAAATTCAGAAAACTACGAACATTCGTATGTTAGTTGTTTGTATTAAGAAACAATTACACTTAAGAAGGTAAGAAGAACATTTTACCATGTGTGATTTAACTGAGACATTTGTGTTCGTTATAAACGGTTTCCCCCTATCTAGGTACGCCGAGGAAGTGGTTGGTTGTTTTCGCTTCATAATACTTTATGTGTTGGGAATGACAACGTTTACTATAACTCTATGTGGGATTTTATTAATAGTGGTATGTGGATCTTCTGATATTTTCTGTACGGTATAATGAATCGATGATAGAACTTCGCAGAATTTAAATTAGGACATTTACAGGATTCACCAGTAACTACGAAAGTGGAGCTCCTCGACGCTAGTGCTTTCTGTCTCTTACTCACTTTCATGTATGCGTGGCCAGCTGATTATTTACAAGATGCCGTAAGTATTTATGTGCAGTAACTGTAAGACAAGTAGCAAAGAAAAAGTTTATGAAACGAATAAAAACATCTCGTACGCGCATGTTTGCGTTAAAAAATATATTTCCCAATTATTTGATAACATATCGATACAAACTCACTCTGAGATGCAATCTGCTACGAAATTGTGTTCTTTGCACTCGAAATTGTAACTAACGATCTTCGAACCTGGAAACATATAAAAACGTATTTTTTCTACGGATAAATAGTAAGTAGACGTCCATTTACCATGGCGTCGTAGATATTCGATTGATTACAATTTTACGACAAGAAACGTCCGTTGCAAAAATACTTACAATACAAAACAAATTATGTTTTGTTATGTATAATTACGTATTTCGTTATGTATATAATTACGTATAATATTGTATAATTTTTAGAGCGTTAACGTTTCCAAATGCGTATACTATATGGAATGGTATAAACAACCACTAGAAATGCGAAAGTACATACTTACCGTGTTGGTCCATCAGAAACCAGTGACACTTTCTGTCGGTTGCTTTCTGCCAGAGCTTAATTTACGTTTTTATTGTTCGGTAAGGCAAATCAATATCTCCCATGTCAATCATGATCGTGAATGGATTATCGATATTTATGTACTATCATTCGTTTTGACAGTATATATATTTACATACTTTCGTGCATCCTTACTTGTTGCGTATTTACATACATCCGATATAAGTGTGTAATAAGTTCGAAGGCAAGGAACTGGGAAATAAATATATTATCCTGTTAACCAGGTCGTCACTGAGTAAACAAAATCTACGGTCGTGGAAATAAAACATAATGATGTCATTTTGTTTGGTTTTGGATCGCGTAAATGTAAATACGGGATAGTTGATAGAAAGGTTGATAGGAAGAAATATGAAGAAAGCGCGCGGAAAAATATAGAGAATCTTAAATAAAGATATTATGTTCAAGAGATTAGCAATTCGAGTGACTCGTTATCTAGCTTCCCCTGATTAACAGGTTAATTACGAATAATACGTATATAAATAACAGGTTGATATCATTTCAGTTCGTGTCCAACGCCTTCTCCTTTTGCACTGCTTTGCGTACCATGGTACAAGACCACTAAGTATATCCTAAATACGTAATATGTAGTGAAGACTAGAATATGATAAAAGGATACTCATAAAGAAAGAAATTTGTTGTTTCAATGAAAATATACATTAAAACTAATTATTTTCAGGATGCATGCGCGCGAAAAAAATCGTTAATATTGCTGTAATATAATTTTGGATACTATAACAGCCGCGTTACTTACATTATGCTTTTTGATAGTGTTCTAATTACTCGTTGTGTAGGGTTACGGGTTGTCCATTACTTCCTCCATCGATGGTAATGAACAGACAGACGACCGCGTCAAATGTCTTCGCGTTGGCTACGCTTGTAATCACAAATCACCCGTTTTTTACAACGATGTCACGAGAAATCATCCAGACTCATCCTCAAAGAAATATAAGTCGATACAACTACTAGATGTTTAGATGGAAAACTTCGTTGTTATTTTACTCTTAGCTATACATATCGTCCAAGATACTAAATATATGGTATCGTGCACATATGCCACGTTGCATTTTCGAAGAAGGTTCTGCCACATGAATATTGCCGATTGTACGTAATAACGTGCCTTTGTGCCTCTCTAGTAACCAGAAACGTGCAAATGTATAATGCAATTAATAATTCTTACCATCGAAGCATCTAACAGTACAAGAACTCCGTACTTTGCAGTAAACACGAGTTGTTCCTGCGTATTTTCAGTATCATTTATTGATTTGCACCTGCATACAAGGTAATGTTGCACCAGTAAGGCTATGATTACGTAGTTACGTTCAAAGAAAAGTAATAACTACCTGGCTCCCAAGAACCTGGACATATCTTCCTACTGTGCGAATTGAAACATGTTTAGTCTGACTCATTAGATGTAAAAGTTTGTTGAGATTATGTCGAAACAAATAACACCGGAAGATGTAATCCAGTTTACTCGGCTCAGTGTAGCTTTAAGCTTTTGTTGGCCATCTGCTGACAACAGCGACAGAAGCCGGGGCAGTTACAAAATTGCACAAATCTGTATTGTCATTAACGCTTTTCTGATTCTCCTGCCTTCGTTATATTCGATTTATTTGTACTTGGACGATATAAGTTTTTACTTGGACGCTCTCTTCAAATGTATTACCTTAACGATATACACCACGCAACTAGTTATTCAGACTTGTATATGTTGGAAGAAGCGCGACTCGCTGCAAGTAAGTTCAACCTCGCGTCCCTTCAGCAATTAATTCGCGTCGGAAGCATTGATGTTTGAAACATGTTGTAGCGTATAATTGGAGAGATGGTGAAATGTGTGAACGAGGCGCAACAGTTCGAAAGAGAAATTTTCATCGCACATATAGTAAAATGCAACGTCCTTTACAGTGCTTATGTAGTGGCTATTTATGCGTCGCTAACCTTTTTTATGTTTGGGCCTTTGGTCTTACCGATTCCAACCCTGGTGAATGTAGAATATCCGTTTGAAATTAATTATATACCAGTAAATATTATCATCTACTTACATCACAGCAGCGTATGCCTCACCGTCACTGCACACTTATGCATAGGCGTGGTTGGTGCTCTCTTAATGTGGTTCGCCGCTGCAAGATTCGAATGTTTAGTCGTGGAAATTGAGAAAATTACAAATGTTCGTATGTTGATCGTTTGTATTAAGAAAGAATTATTTTTAAGAAGGTAAAGATGATGTTTTATGTTGTTTGATTTAAGCCAGACATTTGTCTTCGTTTTAAGTAATTTCTCTCTGTCTAGATACGCGGAGGAAGTGGTCGGTTGTTTTCGCTTTATAGTACTTTATGTGTTGGGAATGACAACGTTTACCATAACTCTGTGTGGGATTTTGATGATAATGGTATGTGAATCTTCTGGTGTTTTGTGTATAGTATAAGGAATCGGTGATTCAATTTGTAAACAGGATTCTCCAATTACTACGAAAATGGAGCTCGTTAACTCTAGTGCCTTCTGTCTCATCCTCACATTCATGTATGCGTGGCCAGCTGATTATTTGCAAGACGCTGTAAGTATCTGTGTGCGATTATTGTAAGGAGAGTAACTGCAAAAAGTTTCATGGATCGGATAAAAACATCTCGTGCATATTTTCGAATTATTCGGTAACACATGAACACAGACTTATTGTCAGACGCAGACCAAATCAAAATGGAACTTCTCGTCCTCCTCACCTGAAATTATTTCCAACTGTCGTCGGATTTTAAAACACATAGACTTTCATATAAAAAGTACGCAATAAAATATCCATCGTCGAAGCTGTTCGATTGATTACAATGTTGCGTCAAGATAAATATTTCTATCTTTTACAAAATTCCTTGCGTTATAAATTAAATTATATTTTTGTCGCCTATAATTAATCTTGCATAATTTTCAGAGTGTGAACGTCTCGCAAAGCGTATACGACATGGACTGGTACGAACAATCTTCAGAAATGCGAAAGCACATGCTCAACGTGTTGGTTCATCAAAAACCGGTAACACTTTCTGTCGGTTGTTTTATGCCGGAACTTAATTTGCGTTTCTTTTGTTCGGTAAGAGAAATCAATGTCTCTTTTGTCAATTATAATAGTCAGTAGATTATCGATATTTACGTAATGTTTTGTCAGTGTATATATTTTTATATTTCTTTGCATTCTTATTCTGTGCTTGGATATAAATATATAATATGCACTGGTCCGCAGAGAAGAAACTGTGAAGGGAACGAATTAATCTCTTAATCAGGTAGTCATTGAATAAAAGACTCCTACGATCATAGTATTAAAGCTTACTAAATTCATCTTATTCGGTTTTCGACATTGCAAATGTAAACGCCGCATAAGTAATTAGAGTTTGGCGGAAAGCATGCAAAAATATATAGAGCCCTAAATAAAGGTATTATGTTCGAGGGACTACCAATTCGAATGACGGTTACAATACCTTTCTCTGATTAACAGGTTAATTACGAATGTTGTATATATAAATAACAAGTTGATGTCATTTCAGTTCGTGTCCAACGCCCTCTCCTTCTGTACAGCTTTGCGTGCCATGGTACAAGACGAGTCGAGATAAGTGCGTCCTAATTACATAATACGTAATCAAAATTAGCAGTCACAATATAGTAGTCACGAATCAAGTTTATAACTAATTGTATCAGTGAAAATATACATTAAACGTAATTTTCCTTTTTTAACAATACATACGAACGTGTATGAATCGTTAGTGTGCACAGTGGTTGTCACATATAGCAAAATGTCACATGCCTTACCGTTTTTACATAATTATTTAGTTCTAGTAAAACATAGTTGCTCGATATGCATCCGCGATTATTTTACGCTCCAATTTCTAGTCTTACCGATTCCAGGTATGGTGAAGGTAAAAAGCCTTGGACAGTTTTTTCATTTCTTAAATAATTCCGCCCAAATAACCTCGAAATTAGGATGCGAAAATAAGTGGTCGTTAAATATTTACTGTCTCCCGCACTATGCCAGCTTTATCATCTTTGCCTTGTGTTCACCGTAAAAAATGCAGAGGGCGCAAGAAACACTGCGATTTTTGTGCACGTCGGTATTTCAGAACCTCAGACAAAAAGTCTGTACGTACGTGCGACAAAATTGCGAGTTCCTAATGTGAAACAGGTAAAATGTATGTGACTACTGGTGGAAATAAAATAAAATTAAAAAAGGTAAGAAACATACTTGTTATCATACGTTCGGTGCTTTAGTACGTGTACGTTGTACCAGGTGACGCTAGCCGGACGATCAGTGGATCGTTGAACGGAGCGCAGAAGCAGGTATTATTTCTGATGGTTGTTCCTCGTTCAATGCTGACGATGACCGATTTCGTCGGTAACGTGGTACGATGTTACATAAACATCAAACGGCGGTGCTTACGTAATTGGAGGTTTAAGGCACCGGGAGAGGTGCGCATAACGCAACGAATAAACCGTTCGTCGTAAGCGAAATATTTACACGCTCATGTAACCAACCTCTTACGCGCGCGAATGGCTGTACCGACCCTCTCCTATATGTATAATGCGACGCTACAAGGTAAGAAGACCCGTTTCGTAACGTGCCGTGAACGTTTCAAAGTCAGCGATTCCGTTCCTCTCGCACATCATGTTTGATTACCAACGAAAGCCAAACAAAAATAAGGATGCGAGTTGGCCAATGGGCTCGTTCGTTTATCAAGAACCGCGAATCTTCTCGAACGTAATACCTGAAAGTAGATTAGGGATTTTAATAGCCGCGTCTTCGTTCGAATTTACATAACGTTCGGATAATTTCTATTCGTTCCTCGAATACTCGGCAAAAGTCTAACAATTATAACTCCGTCTAGGATTAAGAAATTCCTTTAGGTCCCACAAGTACTCTGATACGTTAATTCTAACCTATTAAATCGATCGTAATGTGTTCGAAGAAACGTAATTTTGATTTTAATTTTCAACGAGCATGATATTCCAATAATAACAATTGTTCGCTAAAAATTGTCACGCATCGAAATTATGTTATTAGACAGTTAGATCATAGATGTCCCCTATAGCGGTTAACAGGCGGGGAAAACAGAGCGCGCGAAACGCGAGGTCAACTTTTACCCCACGAATTGTGCAACAGTCAGCCGCACCATGACCAGTTTCGTTTATTTTCTTCACGTAACCCAGATACACACCGGCTATCGACGAATATCCTGAATATCGACAATTTGTAACACTTCTCTCTCCCTTCTCGCGCCTTGTAATCAGCAGCGTTTACGTAATGTCAGTAATATAACCAAATGTATGTAACGCTTGCATAAGGTAAACCCCTACCCTGCCTACGCGCCGACTGACGGCGCACAGCCACGGCATAATCTATTGTTTGGCAATAGTTATAGTTCGTTGTGTAACGGACTAGTTAATGGAGACGATCGATAGGTAACGCGGCGCTGCGTTCTCCGATTATGCGACGAAAGCAAAAATTTAGAGCGACGAAGGAACAAGTAGATCCGCGAGATGCGCGCAACGAAGAAAGACGTATAGAGGGAGTCCCGAGTCTTGTTTCCACGAGAGGCGTGTTAATAGAACTGTATGTCTGTAGTTATCAAATCGCGAATACGATCCGTATAATTTAAAAAACCACGTAATCTGATTCATTCGAACAGTTTAAAACTTTTCACCCGATACATAGTATCTTTGCTTCAAATATCCTGTTCAGATATTTGAAGTTCCTCGTGACTTTTGTCTTTTAAATAAGGTTATATCGCAAACGTTTGAAATTAAACGAAGACAGACAAAGATAGCAGGAAGAAAATGACGAAACCTCAGCTTCCTTCGATCTTGAAATAATAAGACGTTTTAACTAAAGGGGAATAGTACCTGTGACGTAGCAATAGGAATAAGAGACTTCTAATTATCTGTCCTATTCTTTTTATAGGAATCTTGTTTATTTTTCTTATTTATTTATCTTATCTTATTTATTTCTTGCAAATGGAGAAGAGCAATTTTACAGGAAAGTTTACAATCTCGTTGTTTCATCCAGCTGAATGTAGACTAATGATTTTGCGCGTGCCCCCTCAGCGAGTCGCGTTACGGATGCAATAAAGTTACAGCACAGATTTTTACGCGATCGCGGATGATCGATCAGACGTTGTAAATACGTAACGAGAATTTAATGAATGTTACCACAGAAATCACGTAACCCGATGTGTCTTCGTCGTTGATTACGCCGTTTTGTAATTACTCCTTTGTTTTATGTCTAATAACGATTGATGGCATAACGATTATAGGTTCCTTTTTGATTGGCTTGCATGATGTGATTTTGGAACGAGGATTTTTGTCTCTTACGTTATTGATGAACTACTTGCATAGAATCCAACATCTTATTTATTAATAAACGTTATATTATATACGTTTAATAGTATTTTAAATCAGAGGTCGCAGATAATTCGCAAAACGAGTTTGGTTAGCGTTCCCTAAAAATTACGTTTGAAATAAACAAACCATAAAGACGAGTTTTCTACGTTTTCCTAAGATACAGTTGGTATTTTCCTGATTAAAGAATTTATTTTTAACGCATTATATTCATCGACGTATAGATATCATACGCAATATGAATAAATAAATAGATTTCACGCTATGCTATGCTAGCTTCGTTGCTGTCTTATACGATACGTTTAACAACGTCCTATAGTATACTATTTTTATAAGTAATCTATATTTGGAGATCCCATTGTTTTTCTGCATAGTAAATTTATCGAGGGGATAAATGCGAAATTATCAACTCTGAACACGAAAGGAAAACATTACGAAACTGTCTGGCGATGAGTTTAAGTGACGTCCACACTTCTTAATGGTCACTTTATATAACAATTCTACGCCACTCAATATCTCGAGCGAACCACTTGCTTCTTTGGCACTAAACGCAAACGCGTACAATATTATTCTGTTTGCTTATTGAGTCTACGTAAATGCACCACGGTATTCCAGACGCGTAATTCGTCGTACATGCACTGGCTGATTGTAACTAATGAAAAGAAAGGAGGCTCCGTCGTAAACGGAAAATCACGAGGATAAACTTGATTCGTTTGATTAACGCCTTAACGTAAGTACAATAAAATGATTAAGTGAGATTATCTCGCTTTATAGAGATTATATGTTACACATACTTTTTATGTTCATTCTTCTTTTATTAATATTCGTTAAACAGACTATACGAATTATATCATACAATGGTCTTCTTATTGTTCGCAATTTCTTTTCGTTGTCTGCGAAGAAAATATTGCTTTTTTTCGAAATGTCTTCATCTTAATCATAAACATTTTGTAATTTCCGTAGTTTACTTTATCAAGGATTAAAAAGGACATACATAGAACAGTATATACTGCTAGCTTCTAATTTATTAATGATTCAAATCAACGACAAATCTAATACAAATCGTTGAAATTCGTTCAAGATCAAATGACATATCGATACAAATTGCAACGAAAGGAATAATTACGATCATTGCGGCTACCACTTTGCCACGAAAATGATTGTGCCATCATTAACTTACACGACAATGATTACGTTTACCACGGCTGGAAACTCGCAGAGCTCGTAGGAGTTGATTAATCTCAGTGATGCACGCGACCGCCCGACAGAACACGATACCGACATTTGAAACAACATGCGATCTTTACCATACTTTACTTTACGATCTGTCTTGAACGTTGTCTGTCTTTTCTCCGCGTATATCTTCGCGTATATAGGCGTCTATAAAACAGGTAGGCGCCATAATATGGAAACGTATTCAAGACAGACACGCAGTGAAAAATTAACTCATTTTGTTTTACGTGTTTCTCATTATGAAACAGTGACCGCAGCTGTCGATGCCAACTAATAGAAACATCGCGTTACTGAATTTAAACGACAAATAACGTATTCGTTCGATAAATACACTCGATACAAAACAGAAATATTATCTCTGTATTTTTCCTTTTTATCGTATCAAACGATAATTAGATCTTCGATCGTGTGAAATGACTTTCGTTGTTTTAACATTTTTTCGTATTTCCTATATTATAATAATTTTACGTTCACAACGGAATTTTTTGATAAACAAGATTGTTTATTAACACGCTCGAAAAGTTCGTAGAAAGTTCTTTCGGGCGATCTATGATCGTAGCCTCTCGTTTTTAGTTATAAATTAGACTCCCGGTCTCTTAAATACGATCTCTGCATCGTATTTATTCTCTATTGACGCTATGTATAGAAATTTCATTTTACTAAATACAACGCTAGTGTCGCAGATAGTAAATTGCTTTTCATTATCCAAATTATTGCTCGATATATCAAATCAACCGCCAAGTTCTATAATTCCTGTGAATGTCTCGTCCCTTCTGATTTATGCGACTACGTATAATTTCAGCGTCAGATGCAGCCGAGTGTCGCAAGAACATCGGGGTTAAGAGTTTTCTAATCGGATTTGACGAAAGCTGTGGTTCTGCAACCACCATAATCTGCATTGCAACGCAGTTAAACTGATTATTCGAACGTACCAACGATCGTTTCGTCTGTATATCGTTGCTATAATACCTAATTCTGTCAATTGACGATGGATGAGTATTAAAGTATCACAGGTAAAATGCTAAAAAAAAAAAAGAGAATTATTTTCCTGTTGAAAAGTTTTACAGTGAACGCTATTCTTCGAGATAGGTTTATGGATGTACCTTTGGATATTTACGTTCCACCGTATAATTATTTGAATTTGTATTACAATGATACATTACTCTATTATGTCTGCTTGTTTCTTACAATTAGAACAGCTCTTGAATTATTGCATCACTGTTGTCCGAATTGACTGATATAGAAGACAGCTCCCCTAGAACCTCCTTGCGAGTAAAGCGAAATGTATACCTTCTGAGCCAAGACTCCATTAAATCACTCCCTTAGCGCCTCTTTTCCTGTTACAAACTTAGACGCTTTGATGAGTCCGAGAAAAGAGAAGTAATTCATTGTTCTTTAAAAACAAGTCGTTCTCACACAACTATCTCTATGAAAGTGATACAGATATCCAAGCCAAGTATGCACAGAAAAAACAATATCGATATTAGCCTTTAAAAATTATCATGCTTGAAGGTTTACAGTAACATGTTGTCTTTTAATTAAAAAATTAGTAAAATTAAACAAGTGGAATTAATCGTTTTATTATTATCCAACACTAAATGTAATGTAGAAATATTATCGTTCGCAGTAACGTCGCAAGTAACGTTGCGACGATATTATTATGAAACGATGGTTTTTTAACTAATTTTACTCCGTGACATTCTTTAAGGCCCAATATCTCGTTCTCTGTATAACAATCTTACAATTTTATCATTTTTATCGTACGGTTTCGTCTGTCTTCGACTTTTTTTATCACCGTGTATGTGGGAAGTTATTCTCTATCTAATTGAAAGAACGTCGGACAGCACTGGTAAACCAGCCACGCGACAACGAGGTCACGATAATTCCGTTATTTTTATTATCGATTCGCCATAGGTGCCTACCGAACAATACGCAGTCGTACGCTTTTAAAGCTCTTTACTCCCACTCGTCTTACGTAAGTGGCAAGTCAAAGCCGGGATACTTTCACGTGCAGATTTTTGCTCCCCATTGTAGTAAACTGTGACCGTGTGTTACACTGTTTAACCACGACCAATTGTGAGAACGCAATCGTTGCATACTTACCTATGATATCATGCGCTGCTACCACAACCAAGCGTGTTTATTACGCAAAAACGAAACTGTTACGATTTCAACGCTGTAGTTTCCAAGCTGGAGAGAAGAAGAGAATAATAAAGATAATTGTCTGGATTGTGTTATTTGCACTTTTGTGCTTGTCATATGACGGGATGGATAAATTGGAATACTCAATACTGTGGATTTGTCTGTATTTATGGGAAATTTAAAAGCTTTTCTAATATCGTTCAAAGATTTTTTTCAATTTGGAGCAACCTACAGTCGTTAATTTTTTTAAAGTTTACGTTAATCTTCGTGACTGTACCATCTTATCTGTGTCACTTGCCAACTATTTTCAATTTTACAAGCTTGTATCATATAATATACTTGTTAATAAATTCATGCATATATCCAAATCGTCTTGCGACGATCAGGTCGCTAATAGAGAATTCATACTACCTTCGTTAACGCACTATATATCGTATTTACATACGTACGTATAGGTAAACGTTTAAGCCTTCGTACACAACGATTACGATACGCTTTTTGTTCTTTCCGCTCAAGATGTTTACACGTCTAAATACCTAAGACTAGACAAGGGCTACTTTTCAATGATAACCAGCGTAATATACTTCAGGAATAAAAGGCTGCGGTCATAAAGCAACGAGTTAATATCTCTGGCAATGAGCAACGCGTTAATCTTTCTGCTTTATTGTCTACCGGAGAACTCGTGATTCAGATCTGTCCTTTGTGAATAATTTTCTATGCGACTGGCAGCTGTTGCGACGTGACCTATTATAATAGGAAGATAACGTCTCGGCTCTTACGAGATCGCTATAAAAATTCTGTTACGTTCTTTGTTCAATTACTCTGACAAATATTTCACTAGTGATAGATTGCACGCTTCCACGTCCAACGACGCTTGTAGTGTACGCACATATAATTCGAACGATCGTTCCTTTACGCAATAGTGTTGTAACTCAAATATGAAAACTGCATTCTAAATAGGAAAGACAAGCATATAAATAACAGATCTAAATTGTAAGGGACTGTCTATAACTAGACCACCGACGTTTATACGCATGTAAACGTACAAAAATATCCAGGATACCCATAATGCGTAAAAAAAATTAAAAAATTAAAATTATAGTTTCATGCCAATGTTGAATTTTACGTCTAACTTTTGAGATAAGAATAAATTAATAAAAAACAAAAATGGAAGATGGTTAAAATGCATTAAGTATGTTAAATACTTTTTATTTTTATATCTAAACAAGATATAGTTCGCGTAAAAGGTGTATGGCGGTATCCATAGCTCGATCGAATAACATTCACGTAGGAGTCTATTGCAAACACAGCTAAATAATTACGAACAGTCCTCTATTAGCATATCTGGAGCAACGTTCAATTACGATAACGTAATCCTTTCTAAGCCGACAAGCGGCAAATCCGGTGCTCGTCGCCCTTCTCACGATCCGATCCGTTTGAAATTCGTTTCGCTGCATCGTAAACGCGGGATAAGAGACGAGATCGGCACGATTTGCCTGATTTATGCGCCATGCAACCGCGCCTCGATAACTCGTTAAAATATCGTCCACGGTAGGTACACAAGACTGTGAGTTATGATAGAAAACTAACGTTAAGCGAAACGTGATTTTTCACCTTTAAGGAAAATTTATGTACCACGACGCGAAAAAAGTTTCGCCTAATTGACGCTTTTAACCTATCGTTACAGTAGTACCCATTATAACTACGATCTACGTATTATCGGTGCGCCTATTATGTTCCATATAGTACACGTATTTATGGATATACGGCGGAGATGTTATTGTCGACATAGCAGAGGTGTTATCCTCAGCCTGTTAGTGTTAGTTTCGAACGTAATTGCAAATTTAGATACAATGAAATCGTATTTATATGGTGTTCAAGTAGAAATCTAAAATCACGATGAAGCAAATTATCCTCTGAGCAAATGATCGATTATATTTTGTATATTTTCGATTTATTTGATTGAACAAAGATTTTAGTGAGTTAGAAATATTTCATAATGGTTATTCGATAAATCGTTATTGCTTCAATCGATTTTACACGTACATAGATCATTTTCGTAACAAATAACGAATAAATTAAAATTTCTTTTTATACCGAATCAACGACATTTTCCTGTTGCAACATTTGCTCGTCTCATCCGAGAAAACCTGTTATGGTATTTCTAAGCGAGATTCATGGACGTATTACCATTTGATTTATATAATATGTATGTGTACTTGCACACCGCGACATCTTAACCGGTTCGCTTGAAAAATTGACGTTAATACTCGCTGCCAGAAATGTGTTCGATCGTGCTTGACTATGCACAATAAACAGTGGCAAAGATTCGTAAAAGTTTTTACGATCGGAAATATAAAAGCAGTGTCTACAATGTTCAGCGGTTCCATTGTGCGACAAATGTTGCTCGATCAAGTCGGCGTTAACACGCCACGTTGACACGCGCCGTTATATAACGTCATTGGAATCCAAAAAAATCTAAAATCCATCTGGAAATAGAAACTCGATCGAGTCACGCTCGATCGTGATAATCGTTCGTTCGCCTACGCTTCTGTCTTTGATTCGATTCGAAAAGTTCAATGGTCGATCCATCGTATTGCGCAAAGCCATTGTGCAACAATCGGAAGGAACTGAAAAGCACAGAGATGGCGTGGCAACGTACGTCGATGACGTACTTGTGCATTTTCGACAGCCTATCGATCCATCGATGCGTTCCCTCGCCGCATTTCGACATCGCGGCGTAAAGTTGAAAAAGTTGCAAATTGCGCATCCGTTTTGGCATAATCGTCGACTACAACGCGAGACATCGATAAAAAGCGAGCCGTCGTGTCGCGTCGATTGACAAATCGGCGACAAAAAGAGAAGGCATTGTGCGTGCACGCCGAAGCACAATGGAGATTCTCATTAACGAGGCCTTTTAATGACGGTAATGAGCGGCTCGCGACCGGTTTCGAAACGACACCGGATGCACGCGTAGGGTATCGCTGTTAAACCGCGTTTACGCTGATGCAATACTTGACGCATGCAAAGCATACAATATTCCGAATGATAGCTAATATTAGTTATTAACGGTGGCTGATAGCGGTCTCTTAAACTATAGATATTGTACAATTAATATCAGCGAAATGATTTGTCGAGAACTGTGTTTAGTTCATCGAATTTCATATATCTGTTCAAATTTGACGTTATTGAACTTTATGCACTTATTTATGTATAGAGTTCATACGTACTGAGATTCTGAGTTTAACCCTAATAAATTATGTTATCTAAGAGAGATATTTTTGAAAAGCCACTAATCCATGTAATTATCTGATAACATGACAGAAAATTGTTATTAAGGAATGAATATGTTTCGTTCGATCACTCGAATCGAAATAGCGTCTCAGCAGGATTTTTACGGGCTCGTTTCTACGTATAAACTGAAAATCACCTAATACACGATAAATGCATTAATAATCGTTACGCAATAATCCATATCTATATAAACTTACTTAATATCACGACAAATAATATCGCGACAACGTACTATCGCAAAATGCAAATTCGACAACGTGTTTCGAGGATAATGTTTCCTAACTATCGGTTGGAGGAAGTAACATTATATCATGTCACTCTATTTCGAAAGTGACACTGTATTGCTCGCAATTGTACGAGTAAATCAGAAAATGAAGAGTACAATCTTTTTGTCGTATCTCGATCTTATTTTCTTCGCAAAAGCGCATTGGAGAATCTACCGGCTACTAATACGAAAAATAAGTCTGTTAGGCTCGAACACAATTGTGTCTTTCTTCCACGACAGAAAAACATTGTAACAGAAAAATATTGTCCGTCGCAGCAAGAATTATGAAATTACGTATCACCAAATTTGGTTACGGTATTTTCACCGAATTATAGCGTTACGTAACTTCCAAGAATCGTCGTGCGCGCATCAAGAAAACGACTCTAACGTTTCCGCCGTAACATCGTCGAAATTCTCTTTTCTTCTCGCTTCCCCCCCGCCCCTTCCTTTTCTTCTGTAAGACGATAATAGTCGTAAAGCAGGTTACGCGTCGCTCTTACGCCCGTAGGCACCAATGTAAAGCTCACCTCGTAACATCTAACTCGAAGGAACGAGTTACTCAACACGCTGGCTGATTGTTACGTGAGCGGTAGTTCTGTAACAAGGCGTTACAGCGTCCCTCATTACGAATTCGTTGGATCGAGCGTGAAACAAAACGACGTGACTTAAATATCGACGTTACGTCCGATAGCCACGACAGCTGATTTTCCGTTAGAGTTAACCCATGAAGGAATATGGATCAATTTCCACGAACACTTAATACGATCCCGTAACCGATGATAGAAGATCAGAGAGAGAATTCTTCGCTCTCCGTTCCTCGCAGATTTATGTAAGACTAGCGCAATTCTTTCTGCACCTGAATTGTAGGTAATTCTCTTTAGAATCACTCGTACAACCACTTTTTCCTCGTAGCTTCTTTTAAAATACTTCGGAAAACGAGAACTCTCCGAGTTCTGCGTCCTTTCTAATAAACTGAAGAATCTTAGTTTGATCGGAAGAAATTCAACTCGCAGATTATTCGTTTATAACGTTTAACAAGCGGAAGAAATGTCGTTTACACGTAATACATAAAGAAAAGACAAGAAGATAAAGGTAAGCTTCATTTCTTCGTGAAACGGAGATCATCGTGCGCCGTAAACATTAAAATTTATATTCCAGCTATTATAGTTTTCATGGTGCAGGAAATGCCGGTCGTATCTCACTCGAGACACGAAACAACCGAGAACAGTTTTGATACGCAACATTGTACCTAACACATCATCCTTCACCTTACTCCATTTATCTTCTAATTTTACCGTGTCTACTTGTTGCTTCACGGATTGGTTCTTGCCACGGAATCATGTCCATTGGTTCACGCGTGAACTTCTGTGACGTGAGAAAAAATACGGCCACGATTAAAGATTGGTCCGAATGAAAGAACTTGAATGAAAGAATTAATGGCTCTCGAAAAGTTTTCGTAATCCAGAGATTATAAAGTCGTATTCACGATGAGATTTTATTTTCGGAACTTTACCTTTGGAATCTTTGACAACCAGAATTTATTTGCTGCTACCTGGCGTTATTTAGAACAATGATTTAGCAAACTTTTAAGTAATGCACACACGCTACAAGTAGGTTTGTAGATAGAAATTATTTGAAATAAACAGCATATACATATACGTATGAAATATACATTCAATCTCATAAAGCGATCAATTTTCTCATTTCAATTATAATTATTTCGCATCTAAATTCCTAATAATTCTTGTTTCTATATCCCGGTCGAATTTTATTTTAATTCTGTCTATTTTTTTCAAACGTATCTAATTACATCATAAACATATTCAAACATTTCACAATCACGTTGACTGCATAGTTTAATCAGTCATACACTGTACCCTAATTCCAGGTACCGTGATCAAACGGTTCTTGTTCACATTTTAAATTCCATCCTTTCAAATACTCATGCAATATTATTATTATCACGTTTTCAGTGTGGGTCAATAGTACAGAAGGAACAGTTAGCTCGTTCTACCTATAGATACACAATATGTACTCGTTTCCTATAGGAATAAGTAACTGGTATGACACTTGTTGAGGTTCGTAGATGTATAAACAGAGAGACGGGCGGATAAATTGTAAGGTAGAAAATATATTTTAAATACAGAAGTGTAAGTACAAGTAGGAATATAATTTGAGCTGGTCCAGATCCGCGCGCTAGCAACGTTACCCTATAACTGAAAATCCCGAAGCCATCGCCGCCTGTCTACTGTCTATGGTCTGCCTTCGTCCCAGTCTTTTGTCTATACGCTGTGGATGGCTTCAGTGTTTGAGAAAACTAAAGAAACCAGACGTAGAGTTTTCTTAGATGTGGTGACCACTTCAACAACACTTAATCGGGATTTAGTGTTCAATTGAGTTCAAATTAGATTACGTATATAGGCTTTAGTTGCAGTCGAGGTTTTTATATAGAAACCTAGTAATTCAATAGCCGGCTTCTAATTCTTAATAAGCCTTAGAAATAAAAATGGCGTGCAATGACGTAAGTTTTAGGTATGCGAGTAATTAAGCTAACCTACCATTCGTAAAAATGTGGTTGATTCAGATAAGGTCATAACCGAAGAAGCACGCGTCCAGCAAGGACTGGACCAGCATTCCACGCATTATGCGTGTTCCATAATTAATCGCGCCACGCCCTTGCCAGAAGCTTCGAGGACTGGGTGCGTAATCTTATGCACACTACCGCGTATACGTAAACGCATTCAATGTTCAGGTTTCGTTTCTGAAAGTTTCGCTGAAGGAAGATTCTTCAACGTGAAAGACGAATGGCGGACGTGTTTCACGGATAAGAAATTTGGAAGGCATTTTTTTCGTAGAGGCTTGTGGAGTTGTGATCGTAGGGTTCAACAGAATAGTTGTATACATAGTATTTAACGTTACAGCTATGAAAATCGTCAAAACTGTTGGATTCTGATTTTTGAAAATACAACTACTGTAAATGCATCAACTGCTGAGTGAGAGTTGGCAAATTGCGAGAGAAGGAACTGTTGTTAGAATGAAAGTGATGCCTCGCTTAGACGTGATCAGTGGTATTTCATCTCGAAGAATTTCTCTGTTGAACATAAAAATTTCGTTCGATAAAAATAAATTTATTTGCGGATAATAAAACGTCAAACGAAGGAGATAGCGGGAAAATCAATACTATATGGGAGGACAAATTACGCAGGCACGAAACATGCGTCATATCCTCGCATCATCTTGTTTCGATTTATTCAATCGGGAAGTTAAAATGTTATCTATAAGGTCGTAAAATTGAAAGGTTTTATGTAATATACGAAAACAAGGAACAGAGAGTTAAACATTATGAAAAAACGATGACGATCGAAACACTGTTTTATACTTAATCGCTATTAACGCAGTAAACGAATATAAATTTTATTTTTTTGTTCGTCATTTTGAATGAAATTTAATAGCTCGTTGGAGCAATCGATTTGTACAAAAGAGTTTAAATTTCAATTCGATCATAAATAAAAACGAAAGGAAATCTTATATAATGCGGTAAGAACGTTCTGTCGAGAAATAAAATGTTTTGCATGCCATCCGTGTAAGGTCATAATCGAGACTATTCTTCTTTACTTATTACGAGTGATATTTTAAAGCATCGTATCGATATTTATTGAAGAGTAACGACGCAATTCACTGTTACACGAACTGTCACGTTATTCATCGCCTACCATAACAGGTACGGAATATCGTTTTGAAACTCTGTCGGCCTACAAAAGTGCTTGATAAATGAGAAGAACGTTTCTTCATCAAAATGTCGAGCTGTATTTGCAATTTCTCAAATAACACCTGCAATCGTTCGACTTTCCTCTTTCAAATTCTTTTCACTGTATATTCATAAAAAGTTGAAACGAAACACGAATATAGAACGAATATAGTCTCTCGGAAAAGTCCTTTCTTTTACGCGTATATGTTAGAAATTCATTGTTTTTAAAAATTTGTACTAATTATTTGAACTCTTTATCTCGTTATTTTATATTATAATTTTGCTTTCTATCGCGATGCGTCTTCATAATTGGCAAAATATTGGACAAATTTTAGATAATTACATACGCGGAACATTTGTTTATGAAAACTATGTAGCGATAGATTTTTATACCACTGCAATTTTCAATCAACGAAACGATAAATTACAATAGCTGCTTAAGAGACACTAATACACATAAGGTATGCCGTTACAATTGTAAAATTAAACAAGAAATTGGTTTATATTTAATATATTTCGGTATAAACGGTACAATTACACGGATTCATGGCCAACGAGTTTAATCGCAGCCATCGCATCGTTTCGATCGGCTCATGAATAGATTCATGAAAAGGCGAAAAGTTCGAAATCATTGCTCTGTGACTGGACTCGATGCAATACCTGAATGGCATTCGATTTCGTTGCAACTTCAAGCGAAACCCGTGTATAGCGTTACAATGCGATTGCGATGGATTTGTTGCCCAAGTTTCGTTCCAGGAGCTTGGTTTCTGTACAGCAACAGATTGCATGGCAATCCATATCGATTGCGTCGTTGATGTCCGATAAATTGTTTCTGCTCATTATCGGCCGCAGACCGAATCGAAGTTGCACGGGATAAGATACCAGCGTATCTGGTTAATTCGCGAATAATGTGCATTGTTTCTAAACGCCTATGACAGCGTAAATATCGTGCAAACTGAGCGTAGTTATTTCATGTAGTTAGTTCGCCTAAAGAACGCATTCCATGAATCAATCACTGATATGATAATTAATGTTAGTATCCACGTGTTCCATTATCAAGCAGAGTAAATACTCTATGTCGACAGTATAATTGCTATAAAATTAATGTTCCTTCAATGACGGATGAAGGCTTTTCTTCGGAAAATGAAATTCCATGGCTTGGTATTGCAACGAAACGAAGATTCATATTTAACACCGAATTAGTTTTGCAGCGAAACTCGGTATCGGTATAAAAGAATTCTCGATGATAATTGATCGCTTAAATTACACGGATTACCGATAGTTTGATAAGATACTCGGACTGTGTCGGATTAAATCTCCGATTAAATGGCCTTTAATAAAGAGACGAACAAATCAATAAAAGTATTACGTATATTCGATGAATCTTTGCTGCCAAGTAAGACGATATCGTGCATCATTGTATCTGTACAATGGATATAAAAAGATACGATTTGCTTAATTACGATGTAGTCAATCGCCTGGTACAATAAGATGAAAGAGGATACGAGAGAATTAATTGATCCTGTCTATAAATAATGAATGGAGTAAATTACGAGCAACTGTAGACGCAGGTTATGTGAGAGAAATCGTTTGTTGGTAGTAGGCATCGGCGAACGATAAAGGTCATTACAATGGCGTGAAGAGATGAAGATGTGCCGTAGGGTCAAATAATCGATAAAATCGTCGTCAAGGATGACACGGCGAGTAGGACCAACGTCCTGGAAGATTAATTTACGTAACCTCTCGGCTTTGTAACCTTTTCCATCCTTCGGTACGACTGAAAAGTTTACGGAGCCACGGAAATTCTTGCGAAATTGTAACAAATTTCTAGTCGTGACTACTGTTCGAAGAGGTTTGTACTTACGCTCTATCCAATGAGAATAACTCACGGCACCATTCAAATAGTAAAGCCGTATTTCACACCAAATTTGGCTTCCACTGACAATTATTTTCGTTTGTGTCGCGTTAAAACTTGCGAGATACGTCTGACAATCATCGATTATTTACTATGCATAAATTTTATTTCATTGATTTATATCTTCTTGTATTTATATAGACGATGCCTCGGGTTTCTTACATACAACGAAGCACAGAGACATATTTTAAGTTCTTCAAAGTTCGTTATGTAAGATAAGTATAATATAAGAAATGTATTAGAATAGCGTATGCCAATGAAAGATTATTTATTGGACGCAACAGAAAATAGTTACCTAAAAAATTAATACTAGAGCTAAGGTAAACTGCATACTTGTTAAATAATTCATAGAATAAAAATGAGAATATAATTAACTGTCGAGATATGTATTTAAATTAACTGTAGATCAGTATGTTACGTAATTATTCATTTATATGTATAATTGCGTAATAAATGATCAGTTAAGTATATTTTAAGATTAGTACATTTTATAAATAATTTTTACGTGCGCATAAAAATTCAAACGAAACAAAATTATCTTCGGTCACGTACCACATTTTTAATAATCGTTCCAGCCCTATTTTCCCGATGGAAGATAACATTGCGACATTATCTTTTTCCTCTTTGCGGTATAGATTACATAAAATCTCATACAATATTCAAATAAACAGTATTTCTTTTGCACTCTTGTCCTTCTCGAGCATTCTACATTTCCATAACAAAATTATCTACTCGGAATAAATTATATGCTAATCGAATCGTATAGGAATCGATCAAAAAGGATGAAGTATTCAACTTTTGAGAAATAACGCTTAACAATAACAGTAACACAGCATCGAACAACTTACCGTTAGATTCACGTAAGTTCTGCTTCCATTACGATATCCCAGAAAACATGTACCTGCCGTTAGTTGGAACTTTCAATTCGCGAGGCCGCTGAATGAAAATCGAGTTATGGGAAGGAAGTGGAAGGAAGTTGAAATTCAGAAACGAACGTGTCGTCTCAATTGCAAACTCGTCTACGATTCAAAGATCGAAGGTTCCCCTAACGGACAATGCCGAGCGATTCGACGTCCATTTGGTCGAGTTGCCAAGGATAGATCGAGGCAACGTCCTGTATCGCTTATGTAACGCGTGTACCGACACCACGACCGTGAATTTATCGATCCTACAGTTTATCGTCGACTTTGCTAATCTTCAACCGGCGATCCACTTCGCTCTTCGTCCGTGAAAGTGTCGTCGATTATAAAGGCAAGAATCTTCGCGGGACTGACAGGCGGAAGAACGATCTAATCAATTTGCAACAGCATAGACTCGTTCCTCGAGCGTGACATGTCAATTTTTTGGATCTTTACACTGCTGAACGATGCGAATTAAATTTCCTTTCATTTTGTCAAGTTGATCAATACGATGCTAATCGTCGGCTAATGCTAGATCGTCGGATATATTTAAAAAATTATCAAAGTTGTGATCTTTGGAAAGTTATCTGTTTATTAGGGCGGTGTAGCTTAGATTACAAGTGCTGATTAATTTCTCGATTTCTTAATTAGATACTTTCGTAATTGTAGGTGTTTTATTACTTTGTCCAACAGGTATTTCTGTTTCCAATTTTCTGAAAAACTTTACTTTTTTTTAATTCTGTCACTGTCTTCATAAACTGATGATACGAAATAAGGAGAAAAGTGAACTGAACAACGGACTATTCTGATGTTTCTGGTTACTTAACCGTTTGAAGTTATTAAAGCAGACTGCTACGAGAACTATTCTATAATGCATCAATTTGACTATGCAAAACGTTGGAGAAATTCGGCGAAACGAAATCCATGATCGAAGTAGGTCATTTTACATAATACACCCTGGCTGTTATTACTCATAGCTGGTTCTTGAGCGCGTAGGCGTTCGCGTGCTTTCATGGAACCCGAACAATAGATTACGGACATTTAAAGGAACAATAGAAATCGAGTTCATTATTCTCGCACGGCTGAAATAAAATTCGATAAAGAGGGGCGCAGCAAAGATATCGAAAGCCGTAGAAACACGACTCGATTGTTCGCTACACTCTCTTTACATATTGTATAATTTCTCGATGACATGATGTATCAATCAAGAACGCAGTTGGAAATGAGCATGGAAATGTTGAAATTGTTAGAAATTTTACGATACATATAGTTACACCTTGTCCACGTACGTTAATTAATTCTATACGTGTATAAGTAGAACTTTAGTTATCAAAGTACCGATTAACGAAATATCGATTAATGGAAAATTTTGAATAATTAGAAATTTAGTTGATTGCTTGGTAAACCTTGTAGAAGAAAGATTGGAGAACAATGAATTAAAGCTGAACAAAATTATCACATTTTTATTCAAAAGATTTTATTTCTATTTAATATTAATTTCAAGGTTTATAAAATTCAATCTATGATTTCATCTGGCCATGAGTCGCCAATAACTTATTGTAATGATTCATACAACTATAAACTGTCGATTTGAAAAGGGAAAACCCGCGTGATCAACGTACTACTGTATCTGCATACATACAACTAATTAACTTAAACGTTGTCTTTTCTCATTCATGTTCTTCTCGTACGCTTAAATTATACTATTGGAATTCATATTTATTTTCTTGTCGACGGTACTACATCACACGTGACAACACTCTTATTTTCTCAATTACTTTTATTCGTAGAGCTATATCACGGTCACAAACACAATGGGAATAATTAATTGGAATGCTTGTGAATCGTGCGGTTTCATAGTGCATTGATGGAGCAAAGCAGAGCACGACATTCTTTGCAAGGGTTTGTTAAAAATTAACACCGCTGAAGCGGATACACCCGACAGCTGATTAATTGCAACTAAATATAGACGCAACAATAATAATACGAGAAGCTCACGATTCATAGACGTATGCGCATGGCAATGGTTGCGTTGCAGAATGCAAACTTTCAACAGTTTGAACTTTCGACGTCGAGGGGAAGAAATTCACCGCGTATCAGGGCCAGTAAGAATGTCTCAAAAGCTTTTAACACGAAACGAAGGCAGTTCAGCAACGATATTTTGTACTTTACGAGAAATACATATTACTTTCTACTAATTATCAATACTGTCTTTCTTAATTGAAACTTTCCGTTTAGAATTTTGTCACTTTTCAAGATATATCGAAACATTTGAAATTTCCCATATTTTGTACTTTTTATTTTTATGTACACATGTGTTATTATTAACATTTTAAGCGATGCAAGAAATTGCCGAACTTTCCTGATTTGTAACATAAAGAGAAAATCTTTAAGACCAAGTATATATGTAAGATCATTTCTAAAAAAAAAAAAATTGAACGTAGATCAATCCGGTTATCAAGTATAAAATTGCCCGAAGTTTACAAGAATATTTAGTTTTCCTATTTAAACGTTCCGACAACAACGTGTTTACAACGACGAACTTAGCGCGGGGTAAAAACGTGAAACGGCATCGCTGCGATCAATGTTGCAGTTTACCTTGTTTTTGTTACGTTATTTTCCACTTCAGTGAAGAATTAATCGATAACAGCGGGTTGAGACCTGATCGGTGTTCATAAGATCCTATATCGAAGAAACTGTACGTAAGGAATGATAGGAATTTAATCGAAGAAAAAGAGAAGGATTTCGCGTCAGATAAATAAACAAGATTATAACGTTCAGTCGTAAACAGACAACGAATCGTCTCGATTCGTATACTTTAATCCCTCTAAACATCAGTTAGCTGCTACATAAATAACCTCGTATGACATTCGTACATTGTATTCATGTTTCCAAAACAAATCTTACTGCGGAATTGCGTTAGCTGCAGCATTTCGTTGCAGTAAGTCAGAATAGACTCTACACCGATTGAAATTGCTTGACGTACTAATCTAGAGAAACTTCCAATTTGAGTCAGTTATATAAAATATTTCAAGAAACGTAAATATAATCAAGTTATACTATAATACGTGTTTTACTCATACGTGGTTATTAAATGTATGCTCGTGTCAAACAGTTACTGGAAGCTGTGTAATGTTTAAAGTAACAATATTTATATTTTATGGTTTCAAAAAGGAAGATAAAACTCAATAGTCTTATTTCTAATATTTATTACAGTATTATTAGAAGAATAGAAAGAGTATTACGAAAATCATATGACCTTCGTTCGGGAACGTTACATTAAGAAAATGGCAACGTTCTAAAAATTGAAAGTATTCGAAAGGACGATCTAATATTCCGTTGTGTAAATATTTTCTGGGTCGCTTTAGCGTTTGCAGTTGTAAAAGATCAAATTAGATCATATCGTCCTTCTAAATTTCTACCGAAACCAACACATATACAACATCAGTGAAGTATTCATCGCAACAGTGTACAACGAATGTGGTGGAAAAAATTGTTCGTATGATAAATCGATCATAGCTGTTTCACAATTCAACGACGAGTCTGTCGTGTCATAAAATTAAATTACGATTCTTCGAAAGGAAAAGAAAAAAAAAAAATGAAGTTGAAAGTCTGTACAGAATTAGACACGTGTCGAAAAGGCGTTATCTAGAAATTAGTTAGGTACTTTTCAGGAAACAGCCAGAAGCAAAAAATTCGAGTTTAGCCTAATTAAAATTCACTCGACTCGTCGTACGTGCCTGAGAAGAGGCACGCGAAATATTGTAACGAATGTTCCTTGCGAAAATAAAGAGAAGAAACGTGAATGCAAAAAAATTGCGAACGAAGAAGAAGCAGGGAAGGGAGAGAGAGAAAGAGAGAGAAGTACAAAAAGGGAGAGCAGGAGAGTCTCGTAATATGGTAATGCCACACGTTCAGTGGGGCATAGACGTTACATAATGGTACATGGGAGTACGCGAGACATCGCGATACACAAACTGGCTGGCTATCAGAAACCTCGATGGTATTATGCAACAGACACACGAGTAATAAAAAATCGAGAACATCATTACGAAGGTGCACGGACATGATCTATAAATTAGATCATCGTTCGTGCTGATTCTGGACAATATCTTTGTAATTGTGTATTCTTTCGTTTCGCGAATAGAACGAACGGCAGAAAAAATAGCGAACGAGGGAAAAAGAGCAATAGGAAATGAATAATTTCGAATTAATAGAAGTGAAGCGGTTAATTGGAATCTCTCGATAACTGTTAATTAATCGTCGAGAAAACGTCTCAGACGTGACTAATTCATAGACAATTATCGTCGATGCGTCGTAGAGCGTTACGTCTCAATAACGGAGTACACAATATTTGCAGCAGATAAACGCGAGATTAGGGCATAACTTAGTCGCAACGAAGGCTTAGTCTGAATAACAAAAGTTTTATTTGATGCTTTTTTTTTTATCTAAATTCTCCTCTTTATCGGAACGATATTTGTGTTTGCATAAAGGAAGAAGATAACAGTACGTTGAAAACAGAAAACGTACAAAACAATGTCTGCGGTGTACTAATTTTTTCCAAAGTTTCCGAACGCTTACGTAAAGGCAATATATTATCAATAAGTTGGAGATAACCATAGAAGAAAACATTGTATCCCTGCGATACACAGTCAACGCGAATTCTATTCTCTTTCTTTAATTCTTCTTTTATTTGTTCCTCTTTTTCAAACGGACGACCGTCTACGAACATTCGCGGACAAATATTAAAAAGGACCGTCTGCGAGCCCATGATTGCCTTAATACACCGGTTTGACTCATAAACTTGTTAGTCAAATGAGGTCATCCGTTGATCAGTGGACGGAAAGTGATTCACTGACACTTAACGTCGTGTATGATGTAACTCAAGATAGCTGGAGACAATGATACAAAGTAGCTCCGAAATCATCCGTAAACTACCGCTAAATGGCGGTCTACGGTCTATAGAAACGCTGTAACAAAAAGTCAGGCATTTAAGGCAAGATAGTTTTATTTCTCCTTCTTTCTTTTGTCTCTTATCTGATCTCAATCTGTCACTACTGAAATATCATGCATCTTTTACATATGTTCACGCATATGCTGTATTACGTAAGAGCATATCTAATCAGTCATTCCCCAATTAACATTCATCGGGAACGACGATACATCTTTCCGAAAGAAAAGATCCGTCACGAGTATAATTAGTCGCCGTTGATAATCATTGCGATTCTGAACGCATTCGACTGTATTTCCCTTTTACGATCGTGTAATACGCAATCGAAAGCGACACATGTCACGCGAGTTCTCGCCGATTGCTCTTATCTCGAACGATTATCTTCAGTTTCGTAAGTCGGAACTGCAGCCCGATGTTCGAAATAGAGAAAGTTTGCAAAATTTGCAACACGCGTGATTCGTGCGGTTTATGAGACATTGCAGTTGATTTAAAGTATGTATTACTTCGTGCTGGGTTTTAAAATTGGCTTAAAAATAGTTTAAATTAGGCAGCGATTATTTATTAACAACATCGTATGGTAAATACCGTTTCTATGCAGACGTAGAAGAATTTCTAGCATTCACAAATTCGCTATTTTTGATAATTTGTCTGCTAGCTCGTGAAACTTTACGTTACAACCCCTACGAGATAACTAGCATTAGCGATCGTAGACATAACGTTACGTCAAAGATTCCCTCGTTTAACAGCATTCGTAGAGTCTAGATAATTTTATCATGTCACGTGACGATCCTTGATTTTCTTTATCAAAATACACATAGATATAGTTTAAATTGCATAGAATCGTATGTTTTTCTTTCAATAGCGCATTTATGGTACAAGTTTATAATTAAATTTCGAAGATTTTTTAAAGTCAAGTAAGAATAAGGATAAGTAGGAAAAGTAAATTAATTTTCGAAAATTCCTCTAAATAGTATCGCACCGTAAATTTACAAATAATACAGATATCCTCAAGTATCACGAATTCTTGTTTCGCGGATAAAATTTTTATCTCCACTGAAAATAACTTCCATCTAATTTTCTCAATTAGCGGTAATCATTTTCGCTGATATACCAAATCGCATCGATCAAGTAGAACAAAGATCAAGTAGTTAGAACAGTAATCATCGATAATAGCCTTGCCCGGCTCGATCGCGTACTCCCAAATCCATCCTCGTACCTTTTCATCTTTCGCAGATTACAAAGTAACCAAACGTTTCGACACATCGCCTTCTCCCAGTTCATCCTCTCGCGTGCTCCGGCGTCGTGGATCGCCCACAGCTCCTTCAAATCATGGTATTTTTGAGCGAGTCGATTAACTCTGATCGCGATCATGTCGCTGGCATTGCGAAATCCTCTTCTCGGAGTACCTAGGTACTCGCGGCGACGAAATAGGGAGCCCGCCGACTCTCACGGGAGCGCGTATCCTGGTACATTTCGTAATGGCAATCGCGAGGTTCGTCTACGAGGTCGGCTCGGTTCGCGGCACCTACTCGCGGTTAACCGCTCGCAGGTCGGCATAATGCACGCCGATTTCGTCACCGTCGAGCCTCGAACAGTCGACAATAGAAACGCGCATGAAAGGTTACGTGCAACGGATTCTGCCACGGCTGCTGGAACCGTTGCGGAGTCGTTATGAAATTCGAGGCGTTGTAATATTCTTCTGGAATGGAGTATTCTTAGGGTCTAAGGTAAAAGCTACCACGTCGTTGACTGAGATTCGGTATCAGGATCTTCGTTGTGGAGGAATCACGAACGAAGCGCAGATTCGAATTGGAACGGTCTGTAGATTAATTCTTCGATCCTTTGTTTACGAATTGCTTGAAAAAGAAAGCTACGATATAGCTTCGTTTATTTAGAACGAGATTGCAGTTAGGGCGTTCTTGTAAGATGAATTCATTTATTTGAGCGTGAACTTCTGATATTTAAATAGAAAAATCAGTAGGTAAAGACAGATAGAATCAGGGAATTCCAATTATGTAAACTGTTTATCTCTTGATGAGCTAAGATAACGAAGTTCTACCACACTCGATACGTTAGATAATTAACGTACTATTATAATTCAATTAATATGAAATATTATAATTCAATGAGAAAATTCGAAATATCTCGTATTCGCTGTTGGATAGTTTCGTAACAAGGCGTTTTGTCGACAATGTCGTTAAAATTGTACAAACAGAGTCGTGACGCAAGAAACGGGCTTCACGATCATCTCTACCCACGATCGTTTTTCTGAAAATATCAAGCGATGGCGATCGTCGTCTATTGTTTCGCGCCGAACACCACCCAATTGCAAAAGAGGGACAGGTCCGCGAGAAAATCTTGCTTGCAATCGACTTTGCGCCCTAAATGGCTTGCAACGGATCGTCGTAGGTACTCGAGGCATTTGACGATCGGTTCCATGCCGCGTTTAGCGCCAAGGAATAATTGCGGTTTCGCCGCAAACAGTTATCATCGAGATTATTGCAAAGATACGATTGTTTCTTCGGCCGAGGCAATTATCTAATCTCTAACACGGAGATGAGTGGCAAATTTTGTAGAAAATTGGTTTAGTACGTGTATTTGTTGCATGTTGCTCGTTTCGTTGCATCGAATATGTGGGTGATATAATTCGATTGTTTAGCGTTAGGAATTGGCGTTGCACAAGCGAAATACAATGTTGAAATGCAGCGTCGTTTAAAAAGAAACTATAAAATTTTTATGTCCGCTACCTTGTAATAATATCTGTTTTTATGCTGCAATATCTGCTTGGATAATTGGACATATGATTCATTACTTGTCGTTATTTATTATATGCTGTAAACTTCTTTCCGGGTTTGATTAGCATAAAATATGTTATGAAAATGAGTTATACCATCTGTTTGGTTAACGTTAAGAAGAAACTGTTCCAACAGAAATTAATTTGATTCGATCGAAGAAGCCATAATGCGAACAAAGCTTAAATCAATGTATCGAGAAAAAGATCTATTTCTAGCGAATCATTATATGCATACATCTAAATTCATTAACTACCCACGTATTGATTAAAAAGTAAGAAATCTGCTATTCTCGTATCGTACAGTTGATCTTTCCTCAATTTCGTTTCAAACTACGAACCTCGTCTTTCATAGTTTCATAATTTCTGTTTTTTACGCCGTACGAAAATCTCCTTCTTTTATTCTCGTGTCAAACGGCACGTCTGTTTCGCTGTTCCACAAAACTCGATCGTAAAACGTTACTTGTTGTATCTGTTCGTAGGGCGACGATGCGTTTGTAGATACAGAGATGACTGTGGCCGCGTTGCCGGCCATGATCATACACGGGGTTGTCTAATTTTACCGCGACCCCCAGCTCTGCATTACATAAATTATTTCGTAAGCGTGAAACTGGAGTTTTACGATCCCTTCGTTCTAAAAAATCATCCTCGCCGTGGCTCCGCGCGTGGTTCCAGTCGCTCTCCAATTTACCTATCGCTTTTATCTCTTTTCTTTTTCAGAGGAAGATTTGCTCCATCGCTGTAACATCGTGCGTGGCACCATCGTCGACTCGCTTTGATGCACGTGGATAATCAATTCCGTTGTTCGAGGAACACTGCTAACAGAGAACGCGCTACCACCACGATGATAGCGCCACTTTCATGGCCGAGCTCAGGTCAAGGAGTGAGTATAGGTTTTCTTCGGGGAAACGCTAATTTATTCCATACTCGAAAATGTATTAGGTCGTGTTACGGACGTACTTATCTAACGGCAATCTCGTTTCTTTAAACCTCCGAACGATTTCCTTTTATTTTCCTAAAGATTAGAAAATTGAAAGAGGGAAAAGAAACAGCCGAATTGGATCGAAAATAAATGAAAGACAAAATTATTTAATTTTGAAGATCGTCGCGTGGAAACATTTCTATTAACAGAGATCTGACTTTACGTTGATATGTCATCGTTAGTAACAGTAATATCGCATAGTAGGAGATATATCGCAAAAGTAAAAATCTAGTACAGAGTGTAAACAACAGCGTTTCAAAATTTACAACCGAAACTTAGTATTCGTAAAAAGTACAACACGTAGTCTCCTGTTAAAGATTTTAAGAAAAGAAAGTGCGCTTTACATAACGCAACCGGAATTCGTAAGCCTAAAAATAGAGTCTTATCTAGGGTTCCTCAGGTTCACCAGTGTGTTACTGTCTTCCACTTATCAGATAGTATCCCGTAAACGTAAAACCAGTTCCTGCGTTGCTGTTTGCCTCCATGTTGAGACGATCGTGATCGTTTCGTGGTATCCACCGATCGATATGCCTCATTGCGGGTAACACAATGTTAATTTTCAGCCGACACGTTCTTGCCAAACGACTGGTTGCGTTAAGGATTCTGCAATGCGGGGGAATTAACGCAACGACTGCCGACGTCGACAAACGCAATTTCCCGTCGCTGGCGGTTAAACAGCACCGTGACATATCATATCAGTAGAACAACGTGGAGCCGTATCCTTGGACGAGTTGGCTAAATAGACTGTTTATAGAGTAGACATAGTGTTTTGAATGTTCTACGCGTTGCTAAGATAAGCAGAACAAAATCGATTTTGTCGAAGAACGATAAATTTTGATTGAGGTTTCGTGAAATTAATGTGACAGTATGACATTGGCACGAAGGAAGTTCATAATCGACTTCAAGGGAATTGCTCTGAATTTACTGCATTAATTTTCTCTTTTCTCATGCTTGATGCTAATTTGAAACTTTTTTGTCGCATGTGCGATAGTTTGGTTAGAGAAGTTGTGTGTTAAGGAAATTAGATTTTTGCCGATGATAATGGTTAAAAGTTTCGTAACTGAAACTGAAATTTTTCTTACGTATTGTAGTTATTTGCTTAGATCAGATTACGATACCGTGTTCGTTCTACGCGATTCCAATAAATTTTACATTTTAAGTAAATTTTATAAATTCAATAAATGTTAGATTTTTAATTTACTTCGACGCTCGTATTAACGATATTATCTTTTAACGTATGAATTTCCCATTTTCTATTTTATTCACTTTCTTCACTTGGGTAAAATACTCGTGTTACTTGCGCGATCATTTAACAATTATCTTCGTCGTTCCTTAAAATATCACCCACTTCGCACAATATTTTTCGCTTTCGTTTCGAATAAAATCTTCATCGATGTTTGATCTTTCATATTCGATGTACACGATTATCTAACGATTAATATCGCGATACAGTACATCATCGCGAAAGTTTCTAGTAGAAACGCTAATATTCAGCGTTCTGCAATGCGTCCGATTCAAATGTCGACGGAGAAAGGCGGGTTTTTCGAGTGCCTGGCCGTGACCCGTTTCGAATTACATAAGCGAGAGCCGGCTCTATCTTGGCCCCAAAGTCGACTCGACCAGGATCGAGCGAACGAACGAACGAACGAACCAAACGTGTGGGGTGAACATCCAGACAAGGTCAGAGTCATACGATCGAACCACCAGGATGCACTTGCGGTGCAGCCTGCAAAATGCGCATCTACTCGATTTCTTCTTTCCTTTCTGCTCGCGTGCACACGCCTATCCCCAGACGTAGCATTGATAGCGTCTTTGTTTGGCCAAACGGGTGTCTATTTTAATCCTACGCAACGTCTTCGTGCCACTGAAATTAAATTGAAATTAAAGATGTTCCAGTATTTGGTAGAAATTGAAACCGAATTTCAAAATGTCTGAAACTTAAACCGAGTGAAACTGATTTCTTTAAAATAAGTTGAGAACGTGATTTACCGGCTATTCGTTAAACAATATGAAAAATATTATTGTTCAAATGAATTGGATTAATTCTTGAAGAAGTTGTTACTATCATTTTGCGTGTGATAGCAAATTTTGCCGCAGAAAATCTATTAATTATTAATTACTTATTAACACTATCGATAATCTCAATGTGATTTTATTGCAGTCCATAAATGTACAGCTAACGAATCCATCCAATATTGTAATTTCGATCGATATTTCAACGTTACTATCGAAACATGTCCGTTCGTTCGCTAACGAGGAGCAGTTCGTTAACGTTTTCTCGTTGGAATGATAAAATATACAATCTCGAAGCATATCGGGTAATTACACACGGCGAAAAAATTAAAACCAGACGCATTAACGAAACTAATTAATTCGATAATCTGGCCACGATTCTCTGCTTTTCCACCGAAGAGAACCAGATCCGAAGTAATTCCGTGTTGATAGAAATACGATGAAAAATTTGAAGAACGAGTTCGTAAGATCCGAACGAGGGAATACGACGACGACATAAAAATATACTCGTCGCGATCGTTTTCATCGCGTTACGTTCTGAAGTCTACGTGTATTTATAGATTGTCTCGAATTATTCTGATTGATATCGGTATTCGGGTATTATAATCTGAAAATATCTGTCACTTGCGTAACGTGGAGCAACGACTGAACGATGTAATTCGATTTTCACAGCCACCCAGCGATGATAAATTCGCGTATTAATACAATAGAAAAGTTACGGCTCCCCTTAAGAAATTAATTCCCTCGCTGGTGAAAGACTTTAGTTACGACACTTTACATTCGGGAGACCGGCGTGGTATGCAGCCAGCACGTAATGCGCAAGAAAATTGCGAGTCGCTGTCGCTGCTGTTACTCGCAAGAATATGATGTGGTAATCCGCATAGAAGAAAAAGAAAGCGCATTTAGAACATTTACACGAATGTTAAACTGCAGAACGTGGGTGATCGGTGTTTTATATCATAATCGTGCGTGAATGACGTGAATTGGATTCGAATCCGTAGTCGAATAGGTCAATGGTTTCTACGAATGAATGGAAATCGAAGAATTTGCGTTTTATGAAAGGAAAATTGGGGATCAATATATAAAAATACTCTGTGTTTCTGCGATTCAAGATGCAAATACTACGAATAGACTAGGAATAGACTATTCATGGTAGACGTAACATGGCAGTAAATTTGTATTCAAAACACAGGATGCATACGGAATGCATAAAATATCCGCAGTAGAGTACGTCTTATAATTTTTAATAAGTAACGCAAGTTTCTATTTCCTAGTGCTGTTTCCTTAATTGTGAGCATAAAAGGAATACCTAATTTGTGTAGAAATCTATACAATTTAATTATCAATGTATTCGTGTCATAAAATTTCTTTTCGATGTACAGCTACCAATAGTAAGTTACCGTTGGACAGTGCCAATTATGAAATTTGGCAATCATAAACGTTGTTATAGCAGGCTACAGGCCTAAACGAAGTGACTAACGAAGTAAACGTCGACGTTGACACTGACACGCTACTAATGGGACAAAATTTAAAATATGCGATTAAAACGTCTGCAAGATTTAACAGTGCAATCTGACAGTTTCGGTTCATGATTTTCCTTTTCTTTTTTTTTTTCTCGTGCCTCTCATGGGAGAACGACATTTACACTGGAGTTCGTAATTGAAACTCGTAAAGTCGACGCACGGATTTGTCCTGAGGTTCTTTAATCGGGTAACCTTACGTAATATGATCCAATTTAGCACGAGTTCGTTCGTTCGGTTTGTTCGTTCTCCAGTTGTACACAGTGGAGTTAAGCGCACAGAGCAATTCTCTGGTCTCACTATCACCGAGGAAATCGGCTAAGAAATCCGCAACCGCGTAAAAACTAACGTTACCACGCGGCCTGTCAATGTAAATTTAATTCGACTGGCGTTACATCGAGAATCATGATAGGAAAAGCACACGGTTTGACGATTCGTGAAGGTAGTTTTACCAGACATTCGCGAGACAAGTCTCACCGGAAATTGAGAAAATTTTTATGCACATTTTGACATATACGTTGCTTATTATATATACATATATTACTAATACTTATGCGATGAATGGCATCGTATATCAGTTACACAGTAATTATTATTACGTAATATATAAGTTGAAAATCTAAATATTGAGAGAGCTTGTATAATATAGCGATAGCTAGAACTTATCTTCGCTAAACGCATCAAAGGAAATCTTTTACGTCGAGCTTTACAAAAATTACGACTTCGATCGTTTGAAACGCCTCCAACTTCTTCAACGTTCACCCACCGCCCAACAAGATTTCCAGCAGGCAGACGAAATGTTACGAGCCACGCTTATCTGCCGGCAATATCTGCTCGTTATATAAATTGAAATCTTTCCCACAATAGATTCTAGCATCGGAACACGATTCCACGATTACAACACAAACCTGTAATATGGAGCAAACCATAAAGCAAAGAAACGTTTGCCATGGTATACTATTTCTAGCATGATAGCATTAACAGTTGCTCCAAATTCAGATCAATGAACATTTTCCAATTATCATTTGTGATTTCTATGCGAACTTCGGAAAACACAATTTGAACGAATATTCGCTTCTGACGTGTATGCATCATCTTTATTTAATAATGTAATACTTGTGTCATATCAAAATCCTGTTACAGTAGGAATTTATTTATTTGAACACCATTTATCGGAACGAAATTTCAGTTAATACCTAATTGATTGAACTTTTGTCGATTGAATTATTAATCTGAACGTAAATTTCTATTATGGGAACGAGAAATACCATAGTGGGCAAAATTAGTGATCTTCTATCATATCAACTCCAACTGTACGAACTGTTTATCCTTTAACAAGTTCACATAAAAAGAATCTATCATGTATGAAACTAAATATATGATAATGTAGAGATAACAATTCTGTTGCACAAAATAAAAATGCGGGCTTAAATACAAAACTATCGAAAGTTTCCGACCGAAAATGAATATATCGCATTGAAGGTATTTTTCCGTCTAAATTATGTACAAAACACGTTCAGTAGTAAGTTTAATAGGACTATATTTTATAAACCGAAATAAATGTCATAGTTTCACGATTCTTCTTGAACTCCTCTTTTCGGACCTTTTATCTCAGCAATATGTATACGTATATTTAAACACATGCTTACCTATTTGCAAATACTGTACTAACAAACATTATAAATTACAGAGATGTATACAAAAGTATCGTATAAAAATTTCAAACTACCATAGTCCAAGGAAATTACCTACAATAATTTACTAACTGAGAGTAAAACAACGTTCATTATGCACCATATGTGCACTGGAGTGCATATATATTATACTTGCGTATTTGAACGCGAATACCGAGCAACATGTATCCCTGTACAAATGTAGCGTGTTTCCTCAAAGCAACGCCGTTTAAGCATCGCGTCGTGACGAAGCGAGTAATAAATGCGGAATAAGAGCACTTTTCCGTTAATTAAAATGTCGCCTTGCACGGCTTCATTGGCAGCGTGTTTCACGCACCGCGGACATTGTATTTTATTAAACCGTTATGCCTGGTTTCCGGCAAAGGATGGCAACTTGCACGGAGGCTGTTCTTCTTTGGAAGAACGTTGTTCCATGCGCCAGCCACTATGTCTGCCCTCGTCCGATCCCATTTCCTTTCGGCGTAAATCTATTTTTAGACGCACAGCATTTTGAATTCGCACGTCGTTTCTACGTGACCGCTGGATCTCGGAATTTGTCATCTGCACTCTGTGCATGAATGACCGTCTCTGCTCGTGACACATACACGAGTTGGAGTTTGGATAATTGTCAGATTTCCACTAGTTTGAAATTTTCGCTTCGAAAGTGGGCCAACGTGTTTCGGGAGAGTTTCGATCGTTGAGTGTTTGGTTTAATTGTAGAGTATGTTCTGTGACACGGTAGGCTCATAAAAGTATTTGGATATTCATCGTAATATACGACGTAGTCAGTACGTAATTCATGGTACCAAATCAGAGTCAGTGAGATTCTATTAAAATAAGAGGAAAGTCGAAAATCACAAAAATGACTGCGTCGGAGACTTCGTTTTTTCTTTTTTTTTTTGAGAAAATTTATGAAGTGTACGTAAATTCGACCAATTCTCGGCTGGATAAGAACGAACCATTGACACGAGATTCTTGTAGATGCAAAGATAAGTTGAAGACGAATAATACAATTTTGTCGTTTAAGTGCTCGTTTCCAAAGTTCACGTAATCCTTAAAAACTTGTTTCAACTGCTCGAGCGTAATTTATACATTTCCTTGAGCGTGGGCGTTTTAATATTGCTCACCTTCTCGTTTCGATCGAGCCACACACGAAAATTCGCTCACATTTTATCACGAATTTTTTCGTTGGTGTCCTCGTCTCAAGGTCGGGCGATTCGAGTAAATTTAAAAATGGAGAAGTTCGGTCGGAAATGGGAACTCTCAGGTATATAATACGTAGAAAATTACGCGTGTCGATCGAGCATCCAGATAACTCATCGGCCCGAATAAATGTCCAAATGGGATACAAGCGGTGACTTACGCAAGATTTTTGATTGCTCGACGCTCATCCCAGTTACATAAACGGTAAAACGTATCCCTAGCAATTATGAAATGACGATTACATTATATCGTATTTTATAACTATCCTCCTGAGTAACTCGAACATGGAATTCAATATTGTGAAACTAGCGTTACTTAAACTAAATAAAAATTGCGAACAAACGATATTCAGTGTATTAAATCTCATTCTGTTCCGTCGCGGCGCGAGTTCTCTTAATTAAGTGGCGCGCATAATACCTAGCCATAGAAAGAAAGTCATATCGCTTCATTACACAATACGTCGTTGCTCTTACAATTTGCCTTTCAAAGAATTGGATGCATACTAATACAGTATACTCATTAACAGCGTACTTTACCAATAATAAACCTATAACACCGATAGAATTTTTCCGTTACAAAGCTATAATTAGGAACGGTTATTTATTATGAAACCGAATCGACGGAATGATTAATCACGATAGCCGACGTAACCCGTTTTAACTTTAACCTATCACATTACTACAAAAGCGAACGAAAACGCAATTTTCATCGGACTATCGGTACTAGTCAGTCAATAGCGTGCGAGTATCGTGAGATTACACGAATCTTGCAGAAGCAGTTCATCAGGGGGCAATAAATCAATCTCAATTCTCGGGTGTCACCCTTAATCCTCTATACTCGATACCGATTCCGCAAATTCGTTTATTTTCAAACGGGTCAGACATCGGTGAATACACCTAATGAGCCACGTTTAATCTACATCGCACGATTTGTTCAAACATTAAACGGTCGATTACATAAGAGTCGCAGAGCGGCGCGGCCGGTATCAGCACCGTGCGTTGTATAAGAGCGCATGATCGTCGAAGCAAAGGGAGCTCGATTAACGGTAGCTGGCCGTTTTTCGAAGAACTGCAACCGAGTTGCACAAGATTGCGTATTTTCTTGGTCGCTCAACCATGTAGCCGGCGCGTTACGCCAACGATCGATGGTCGATCGACGCGACGATCGGGCGATCAGCTTCTAAAATCGAGCACGGACGGACGGATGATTCGGATCCACAAAATTCGTGGAAGAGCCGCGAGCAACGTGCCTCTAGTCACGGACCTTTACGTAACGCGACGGGCTTCGCTGAAAGCCACGGCCGCTATCGCGTGGCGTTCGCGCGACCAACGTCGAACCTCCTCTGTTTCCTTGGCAAACTTTGATCAAGCGAATCGAACGATCAGATCTAACGGCTGATAACGAGATCCCAATGGAGCGGATGATACTATAACGATACCGTTATCGGTTCCGGGGATCGTGGAACGTCGACCTTGTTATATCTTAACAGTCGACGATAAGGACGACAGGCGAACGTCAAGAAGCTCCGTTAAAATCGACAGGCGTGGCTAGACGTAATGTAGACAGCAAGGATGGAAAATGTCGCGCCGCTGACTAATTCGAACGATCGATCCACAACGGATACCGTTTGAATCCGTGATTAAAGCCGCGCGCGGTGAAAATACTCGCTGTACGTCAGCGGATTCGTTGGCAAATCACCTAGAGATATGCTGCGTGCGTACCAGTCAATCGATCGTGAAAAATTCATATTGTACATCGACATGATCTTTACTATGCTTATTTAGTTGAATTTGTGTCGAGGATTGTTTATATCATTTTTAAATGTTAACTTTAACATTCTACATTCATAACATTCTACATTCATAACATTCTAAATGTCATCACCACTAACAGGGAATATCCCAAATTTCACCTTCGCCGACCAATGACTCGTTCCTTGCTCGTTATTCATCCGTGAACCTTGACCTCTTTATATCATCCTTTATCGATCGCCGATCACCAAGATTACCGATTGCTCTTCAATTTTCTAAAGTTTTATATTACACAGTTTTCTTTCACCTCTCGATTGATATCTTCTCGAACTGTTTTCGATCAAGTATATATAATATCAAGTAAATATAATAAATACAAATCACGTGGAATACAACAACCGATACCACATGTAAGTTGCATTATTCATGCGAGAAGCTTAAGTCTTGCCGATGATTCGATATTATAGCGTTTTTGCAATCTACGTTCCAGATCGAATATCGGATTACTTGTTTAATAAAAATTGTAGAAATATTGTCGGTAGTTTGTAATATGTTTTACTTTATTCATCGAGACGTGCAGTCAAGTTTCTTGTATATTATTTTGATGAGATTGCTGGTTTACTAGCTTATAATTATAGTCCTTAGCTCTTACAGTTCTAGATGGCGAATTGCTAGATAGTTTACCGATGCTAGACTGTTTTACAGGTTTTATATAATAGTACGGCAGGCACTTACTTTCGATATTTTGAGTCTGAAAGGGTATTGAACTAATACGAAAGATGTTTAAATCATCTTTTTCGTTCGATCTGTTATTCGTTTTAATATTGATCAAAAGGAAAGAAATAGCAATAATCTAGGATAACTTCTCGTAATTTTATGTCCAAGCAGATAAATCCATGTAACGTTATCGGCAATCCGTATCGTATCGTAATCCGGCACGTTAAAAGTTAAAAAGTCGGATCAACGAATGCAACGATTAAATCGTGATACACCCAGTATACCTGTGCAATGCGAGCACTATGCGGTTGACTTCCAGCGACCGAACGTAATTCTCCGCGTTCTATTCACAGATAGCAGGAAGCGTTTCTGTCGTGTCGATGTTGTATCGTGTGCCTATCGAAGTTGCGCAAAGTTCAGCGGTCGCGACAATGCAACTTAAGCGCAATCCGTACGACAACCATGAACCCTACATACCTGGAATTTTTGTTTCGACCTTGGTTCCCATGTATGACATATATTTCGACTGTTACGTTCCTCTTGGTCTGTGCCGAAATTTTCTGCCGCGTGCTTCCAATTGCATCGCGTCTCCTCTTAAAACCGCCTAACGTAGAACTCACGCAATCGTTACAAAAAGTTCTGAGAACAGGTCGACGATTCGAAAGATTTATTGTTCTACAAGTTTAGCTATCTTGCAAACTTAAGTTAACAGGCACGATGGAAGATGGAATATCTAGTTAAAGGAAAGAAAATTCAATATTTTATTAGACCGATCAAAATGGCTAATTCGTTATCCTTTGTATAAATTTGATTGATCCGTTGCGGTGCATATTTGTGGATTTAAATGATCTTTTGTGAAAGATATATTTACATATATTTCTCGTTCGTTCCTTTGCTACAAGTATTTTGACACAGGATAATTAAAAGGAAAATATCTTGTCAATTGTCTCGATTCATCGACTGATGTACCTGTGACTGAAATACGATAATAGAAAAAAGAAACTCTAGTAAGAAAACAACGATAGCAGGTACACGCAATCGAATTTCGTGAAATCGGCTACCGAGGCAATCTAAATAGAGGCGAGTAAAAAAGAATGTTCGTAATATCATGGTATCGAGAGTTAACGCTGAAATCAACGTTGCCTAAGGAGACGTAATCGCGCCATTTTCGTAACTGCATTATTACGAAGATAGGTATAGGCACCTATTTGTTGTGCAAGCGGCCGCGAGGTTATTTGTTACGTCGCCGAACCCAGGCGAATAATCGTTCTCTGTGTTGCTTTTCACTCGTACATCTATGCACGTACAAATGATAACGGCAAGAAAAATTTCTTAAACTGGCAGACTGTCGTTTACGTAATGGGCTTCAATGTCCCCAATCATTATGCCAATTCTACGCTAATACATAACGCTGTTATCGATGCTTCTTGTCTCGTTCCATTGCGACGAATATTTCACCCGTTCGGCTATGGATCGTTGTAGAAAAAGCTTATATTTACTTAAACGTGAGATTTTTGCGTCGATTCTTTTGTATATTGTTTGTTATAAGAATTGAGAGACGAGAGAAATTACAGAAATATTGTAGACAGAAATAACGATAGATCGTAAGAACGATTGAAAAAAAAATTAAGAATAATTCATTGTTGGTGATATAAATAAATTGGAAGGCTACTGTGGAAATAATTCCAGGAGAACAGAGATGCAAAGAAGGCAATGTACAATTTTATGTATGAGTCATTCAAAAACCAAACTGATTTATTTTACTTTTCGGAAACTTCTCGATCTTGCTATATATAGTATGATTAGTTTTTAATTCTTTAGAGACCAAACTTCAAGGTTGTCCTCTTTGTGCTTCATATATCAAGTGGGCAACGATTTAAGCAATAAAATATACATATACACTAAAACGAACAAACTGGGTTTTTGTCGAAAATAGAATATTCTTGACAGAATGCCGCGTAAATGTATACCCTTGTTTTAAACGTTACTAAACTTTTTCATTGATACATCCGGTAATTAAACCTTTTCTCTTATTAAAACAATTCCTCATATCTCGGAAGTCACGTTCGAACATGAAACGTGCAATTACACGTTACATCCTGCGCACCTTTTTCCCCGCGAGAATGAGCCAACTTTCCGAAACCTTTTTCCAAACGGAAGGAAAACTTGGAGCTACGCTTGGAGTTCACACGAGTGGAAAGAGACGGTACGCGTAACCGAGAATCGCGATCGTTCTCCAAATCGAGCGTCGGTGAAGAAAGTAGGGAAAGAAGTGAGAAGAAGCGAAGATCAAAGCGTTCGAGCGTCCTCTTGCTGAAATCACGGTGATCTAAGTTTATTTCTTCACTTTTGGAAAACACGTTGCGTAACGGTGGTGTTACGTAACGCTCACAATACGATGTATGGCATTACATAAATAATGCGTCTAGCCTACGAAACCAACGTGTACAAGCAGTCAGCGAACGTTCAATGAAAGGGATCCAGAGTAGTATCTTTCTCAGGCATTTCCATGGAAAATCATAAAATGACAGCGTTGGCAGCGAAAGTCGAAAAAGTGGGCGCCAGTTTCGTAACGCCATTCAACGTGAATACTCTTATTGTTGCAAGCGGCCGGTGACACATTCTACTGTACTAGTCAGACACCAAATCGCGATATCGTACATATATGTGCGAATCGAACAGGTCGGTATCGATAATTTTCTCGTGGGCAATAGGCAGGTCAGACCGCCGCAAAGAAGAAGATTGGAAAAAGAGGATGATAAAGAGGCAAGGAAATGAGGGAAAATATCGAGTTCTTGACAAGAGAACAAATAACAGATTACGAAGGAGATAGTCTAGAGATTATTTAAATTAGTCGGATTTAATTATCGTGACTTTCACGAAAGAAGCGGTTCGTTACTTTGGCATCGGTATAATAGATGGAATGATATAAACATCAGTCTTGGTAAAAGAAATAAAAAAAAAAAAAAAAAAGAAAAAAGGAGAACGACAGAAATTAAAGGAAACATCTTGAAAATTCTTTTCCTTTGTCGAGGTCGTTTTCATTACTTTTCTTTTATTATTACGAGACGGAACGAGAGATTGTATATACTCTATACGAAAGAAACATACACATACTGATACAATAAATACACTGGTTATAAGTAGTAAGACACGTATCTACGCGTTACATTATTGGAAAGCTAACAAATCTTACTTTATTTAGATTCTACATCATCAAGCACATATGATGCGAATTTAACGATAAATTCATAGTAAAATAACTAGAAGGTAGAATCAGTGAAAGGTATTTAATTTATAGTAAATATCAGTAGGTTTCGTAGTATATATGACCGATATCGTGTGTATGCAGAATCAGAAATAGAAAACAAACGTAAATAGTATTATATCCGTGAAACCGATAAGTGTAGTAAAAGTTTTCTCAGAAAACACGAAACAACTACAATGTTGAACTGATAGAATGACGAAAACGAAAGATAGCAAATGTCTTGACAAATAAGCCTCGATAAGCATAATTAATATTTAAACATTGAAATCAATATTTACGATGCAATTGTAATTAATGTAACCCTTACACTTACATAGTGAACGACGCGGCTTCTTTTTATCTATTCTAAGAGGCATAGTCTGCCAGATACCGTACACGTGAACAAAATTTCGAATCGATCATGTTACGCAACCGATTCCTTTGAATATTACTTGTTTCTGTTATATACTTCATCGGTTCTTTTCATCGGTAAAATTATTACAATTATCGAAACAATTTCTATTTGTCGCAATCATTATTGCTTGCATTAAAGAAAAAGTTTATTGCAATTGCTATGCAGAGTGTTAGATTTTAGGGTTTTAATCGAAGATTTTCATTGAGATTTATTTTAATTCGAAACTTAAAACAATTCCTACGTTCAATAAATCGATTACAAATGGAAAATTATGAACGTAAGGAATGCAATTAAAATTATAATCTCAAGGACTACTACTATTTTCTACGTTTACACTTCGGCGACTATAGCAAATAAATGTTGTTCTATTAAATCTAAAACTTGATGGCATAAATAGCTATACGTTTATACGTGAATACTAATTCACCCTTCTATCGCAAAAAATACGAAAGACAAATAGCTAACGATGACTACTAGACAAACAGCAATCTAAACCACCGGCGTAGAGTCAGACTAATCCCAGGAACGTTTACTCATTCGGTTTCATCATTCTCCCGTTCACTCCCCCAGCACAGCAGTGCCTCTTACGTAAAAACCAAACTGTCTGATCTGCGTTTCTCTTATTCTCCTGCTACAGTTCAATTCGCCACTTTTGTACGGAATACAAAATTCGAACGTTCCCCTTTTCGCTTCCCTCACGGTTATCCAAGTCGAAGACGACGCCACGGTGGTAGAAGACGATGGAATGCGAATTGAGCAGAAAACGACGACAACGACGCAGAAAGAAAACGAAGAGAAAAAACAGAGGGTTCCGTTTAACACAATCTCCGGTTACATAAACCGTGGTCGGATTCTCGGGCCACAGGCTCGAACTGGCGGGCGGCGACTTCTCTAGACAGCCATACATCGGCCTATCGTGTTCTTAGCGCTAGTTACATGTAAGTAAAGTACATACGTGGCTCACTCACGTGCGTAAGGCGCACGCGTGCGGCTAAGTCGTATTATGTAAAGTTCAGCGGAGTCTTGAGAGCACAAGCGAGCACGTGGTCGCGGTAGCGGGCCGGCGATCGGCGTGCGACGCTAGCACGTGTTTAACCCGGAGGAAGTGCGAATTTTGTAACGTTTCTAACGGCGGCCCGCGGAATTCGAGGTATCCGTTTGTCAGCGAGCTTCAGCTCCAGCTCCAGAGACGAGACACCGGCTGCTGATTATAATCGACGACGCCGTTTCACGGTCAGTTGATTTTATGCTCGATCTGTCGTCGATCATTACGATTCGCATGAATTAATATCAGTAACGCGAGAATTTTTATAGACGCGCTAGGATCCATGGTCTCGAAAATTACAATGTAATTCGTTCGTTGCTGTTTCTTCCTTCCTTCCTTCGTTCCTTCTCTTCTGTAAGAAATAATCGAAGATAAACCTGTTGTTAGTGAGCTGTCGATCGAGTCATTCTTTAACTAGGAACTTCCGTAATTATAGAATTAAAAGATGATAAAGACAAATAAATTCCACTTAGGTCGATTTATGTTTAAAGCATTTAAAGTTCGAGTAACGAGTTATCTCGCCTCCTCTGAGCAACAAGACGAAAAATTTCATTTCTCTTCAAAACTACAAGCTCGTAACTAAGTAAACTATCTGTCAATGGGTCAAAATAATCTGATTGGTCTAACATTAAATAAGAAGTTTGTGTCGTGTGCTAGTACCATTGGTTGCGAATAGATTGACTGTGAAGGAATTTATATATAATTATGAAAACATTTCCGAACAGAGATACGATAAAGTACGCTTTGTAGAGCATAACGTGGTTCACGTTCCGATATAAGCGAATCTGTGTAAACAGTAATCTGCCTATTATATAATGACGAATCAATTAATACTGATAATTATGCCAGTACCGAGTCGCGATATTTACGATATGAATCCGCGTTTTAACAACGATATCGAGAAAATTTCAAATGATCGAATATAATAAATATCGAGTATTCGATTAATATAGCGAGAAATCGATGCACGGTAATAAAGTTTCTCGATCGCATGTATAATCGCTTCATTAATATTAAAAATTGTAATTTCGCTATACATAGAAGCAAGGCAAACGATGCGATGCAGAATAGAGTACGAGTCGACAAAAACTGATACTCTTACGTAAGAGAGTATTCGCGAAATCATTATTCACGCGTGTTTCTACAGTAATTATTTGGCTGCGTGATAATTCGTCCCGTAAATGTCGGCGAAAGGTTTCGAACATAATCTAATACATAAAATCTACGATCTTCTCGAATTACTTGAATCTTGTATCGCATTTAAACGTCTCATGCTTGTCACTGTCTATGGAAGCAATAAAACTTTGTTAGAGTCACAGAATTTCGTTTTTCTTGGTATTCATGCATTTGCTCATTTATTTAGATCTTGATTGTGCAATAATGCGTTGCACTATGCATCGTGGTACATATTATTTTTCTGACATTTATTCTTCTTAAAGTATAAAGCTTTGGTAGGTGTTTTTGTAACTGCATAAGGTCGTAGGAAAAAAAAGTTCTCCCAGAAGTCTTTTTATAATTCTGATTACTCTATTTTTATCGTTCATTTCAGGATTATATAGCATTCTCAGAGATTGATATAGCGTAACTCGGAATTCTAGAGACGCATAAGATCCTACGCAAATATCATCCAAGCGCAATTTATAATTAGACAAGCCGGCTGTTTCGTAAACAGACTCGCATCCTTGATAATTAATTACTTGGCGAGCGAAAGTTACACGTGCTTTTGGCCTCGAACCCCACAGTTTTTCTACTTTTTTTGAATTCGAGTCAATCGTGATTCAACACAACTTTCTGCACTGTATCGAATACTGGTAGTATTCGCCTTAGTGGCGATCCTTCTGGTTACTCAGATCACTGTTTTCTATTCACGTTACTTTTATCGATCGTAAGACGAAGAATGTTAAAAAATTGTCCGAACGTATCGGGAACTTCGACGAGCTAAGCTTCGCGAAACGTCTACGTAACTATTGTTACGTCACGGCATCGAACTGCGTTAATTTTCACAGGAAACAATCTGTTCTTAGAACGATTCAATCATGCTTCGTGTCACGTATCCTCACTATTTATCGATTTTCGTAGTATCCAAATGCTGTCTTTTATCGAATAAATAATATTTAAAACGAGAACATTTACATACGTCGCAGATAAGCAACGTTTATCACGGTTGTAATCAGTTCGAGTAGACAATTCGTTCGTATTGTCCTATACGTTCACTGTTTGAAGCTTCTGTCGTTTCCCTATTCTACAATTTTATCCTTTTATACTTTCATTTTATTACCATACGACTATTTTACTATTTTACTATTATTTACTACCGTTTCCTATCGACTGATTCACGTTTTCGTCTTCGTATTCCCCGTTACGTCTTCCTTTTTTTACCTACACTCGCTCCTCTACCCACTCTTCTACTTCTGCTATTCATCATTTTATCTGAGCACGCGATTTCATCCCTACTCGCAACTTTCGTTCCACGCTTCTGCCACTTGGTTGTAAACACGATGAATCGTAAAAAGTTGTATGTAAAAATTAATTAAAAATTGAAATTAATTTCGCCATGGAAAAATTACGCATTCATTGAAGTCTCGTGGCCGAAGCACCGACGTAACAACGGACGGATATTGATCAAGACTACGCGCAAACTTTTGACTCGATCTATGGCGACGCAATTATGTAAGGTGCGAATTCTATCTGAAATATATTACATAAGCTGCGCGTTGATTCTACGAGCTGTGGTGCGCACCAGCGATCGGTGCTCCCAGTGAAACGAATTGTTTATCACGCCGAGAATAAAACTTCTCGCCGCACCACACCGTTGACTCGGCCCGACCGCCACTGAAAGCTCTCTGCGTACTCCTCGTGCGACAACGACGCTCGATCCCGTGCTGCTCTGTTAATTCACGCTCATTCATTACATAAAGGCTTGTCGGTGTTTACCGCTTTTATTTTTAAGCGTCGACGTGAGACTCGATCGACGATCCCCTCCCCCTGGTGTGGATCGGTACGGCGACGTTGAGCCGTTCGCGCTTTTCCTCGTGCACGCTCGAGGAAACGCTACGTCACGCGATGATAAACAGCGTTATGTAGTCGTTGAACTTGCCGCGTCATTAGGATTTCCCGGCGTAGAATCCACTGCTTGCGACTTTAATAATTAGACTGCGCACTTTTATGCGAACTCGTGTTTCTATGAACCTAATTACATAAGTGGAACTTAAATAGAAATTTATTCGATCCATCGAATACCGTAAGAAGCTTTGTATATTCTTGCGTATCATGTGTATTTTTCCATTTAAAATTTCTTATAAATGTATAAAAAACAGCCTCGCAAACAGATTCTTCAAAATTCGATAAAATATTCGAAGTGGAGCACTCGTTATAATTTTTAGTAAGTAAAATTATCTAGCTTCTATCTCTTTAATTCTCTTTGTAAGAAATCCGCGATCTAATAGGACTTCGATCTTCCACGAGTCCACGCGAATAGAAACATAGATTTCATGCTGACGGACTAATTCTGTATCGCGACAAATATCGAAATAATTCATTATCAACGCGAATTATATAAAACCGATGAAATAAGACACAATAATGATATTCAGCAATCGCGTAATTATTATACATACGTATATTTAAATGAGTGGAAAGATACGCTTAAAATACATCACCTTCGAGTTCAATAAACCGATACCAAAATTTGCCATAACTATGAAAATATTTTAGCACATTGAATATGTTCGTTCTTGAAGAACCATACGTAGAACCATAGCGAGCCTGATGCTAATTTTTAAAAACTTCGATCAGTTCGCTAACAGTCCAGAAATTGTGGAATTTTTTCAATCATACGCCCCTAGGATACTCGTCAGAAGGAGAGAACTTCTTCATATCGCTTCATACCGATTTATTTTAAATAATTTCGACTTTATCCGTAACCTTTTTTAAAGCGTATTAACTGACAGTTCGTGTATCTAGATATAAAAAGGTTGATGACCGTTAAATAAATAAGTAAATAAATATATCTGGCCAGCAGTTACGTTACAACGGATGGCTTTCCATGGTTGATCTAATAAGGCCTCCTCATGATAGATCGGTCGACGGAGGAGACTTTATGTAACAGTTCCAAACATAGCCGTCCAGCGAGGCGGTTCTAGCCACATTTTTGCCAAGTGTCGCAACTTCGTCTCTCCAAAAGTCGGTCCGCTGGACGGACATTCTCTCATCCGCTGCGAAACGTCCACGAATCTGGTTAACCGACGCGTCTATTCCATAAATCGTGAGCGAATCGACGTGTGTAAGTACGCCACGAGTAAGGCACAATTGCGAAATTCTCGATGAGGTCGTGGAACGATGCCGAGAGTTTCACGGCATGATTACGTCAGACGGGTGGTCGATTGGTCGCTTAGCTAAGGAAAAAAGTATGGAAATGCTCGTTCGTAGCAGCCGCCGCTAATTAAACAAATATTGATACCGCGATCGATGCCCGTTATTTCTGCACGTTCGTGAGTGGAACTGGAGAGAAAGGAGATGAAACGAACGAGTCGGTGCATTATGACTAAGTATAGAGAAAGGAAGAGGGAGAGAGAAATTAACTGGTATAGCGGTTAGACTATTTTAGCGAGAAAAATAAATTAGAGGCTTTGAAGAGAGGCCGAGCTCCTTCGTGATCCATTTTTTCTTCTTCTGCGAGATTTTCCTATTATCGTAATTACTTCCATTTCGAAAAAATTCAATCTCTCGACCCGCTGATCCTTCGTCGGTTTATTAATGAAAATAATTAAATCCTTCATAGTAAAAACAACTTAGATTGCGAATAGATATACGATGTGTTCCTTATGAGATACGTAATCAATGATTAAAATCATTAAAAAAAGCATCAATAGCGAATACATTTCGCTTATACTTTGTATCATTTTTTAAACAATGTAATTTACTTCTGCCTTCTTTGGCGGAAAACTTTTCGATGATTTTGTAATTGAGAATGATTGCTAAATTAATCGTGAGTGGTAGGTAAACATCCGGCAATAATATAAATTGCGATTTTGTCCACGCAAGCTTTTCTCAGGTACATAATAACAAACCGTGTTTTGATAACGTTTCTCGGTATAAGATTAATTCAATCAGAAAAACACATAAAACGTGTGAAACGACGCAAAGGTATCTTCCGAAAAATAAGTTTCCTCGTTCAATAATGGAAACGTACATATCTCCGTTTGATGTTGCAACGTGCAACCAGATATCGCAATCTCAATAATTACAACTATTTTTACACTAAAATCCCTAACATCAACATAGGTATACGTACGTGCAATGTTTCTCAAATGTTCCAAAATATCTCTGCATAGATCAAAGAATGAATAACCAACGATGATCGCGTCTATTACGTATAAAGATAAGAGCTTGATTGAAATATGAAAATTCGCGGGTCGCAGTGATTAGTTAAACAAAAGTGATCATCTAGGAAAGTCTCGTCGTCGATTTTTCCAAATTGAGTGCTTCTTTCCAAAAGAAAGCGACCTCGTTGCATTTTTACGAAGTTTATTGTTATTCTTATGAGAGGATCGTGGTTCGCGAAAGCGAACAGACAGCGGAGATAGCATGACGTAATCATAGATTCTCGAGTCGCGTGGCTACGTTCAGACACGAGCTAGTAGGATTTCTGGCAGCGACGTTCGCAAGGCGCATAATAAAATTCGTCGTCCTTCCAGAATACCGGCAAAAGAAACGGTCATACGATGGCCCCGTTACATGTGTGCGGGTGTGTGTCGTGCGTAAACGACAATTTACGTAACGCCAAGATACGCCGTATTTCGATGATTAACAATTTGTTTTGCGATCGGCAAAGGTGACTCTTTGTACGACACAAATATCTTACGTAAGTCAGCAGACAAATGCGTATATGCAAGTGGAGATTAAGTATTCCGTTTTTCGAGTTTCTGCGTCGCTGACTGGTCGGCACCCGATCGAACCAGAACATATGGAAAGATGGCAATGATCCGCGAGTGGTTTATGAATCAACATAGATCTCTTTGGTCGTTGAATCTTTATGGAGAACAGAATGGAGAAGCGAATGGGGATATTAATTAGAAATGTTCTACTGCAAGGAAATTGACCTATGCCCGACCATATACATATTTATAAGCGATCTTGATGCGTATAGATTTATGTAAATTCTTGTCTAAATCATTTCTACTGTGTTTATCAGTTACATCCGGTCACGAAGTTTGTCGGAGTTCTTCGGTATATATTTCAATCGATTCTACTTCCGATTTTAAATTGCTCTTTATAGAAGTAATTCATACAATCTGTCCCAAAACGGTGAGTACAAGAAATGGGAAGAAGAATCAATATTGACCAAAATTGTCCAGTCTTCGATATAGAAATATAATATAAATATATATCTAATAGTAAAATATAACAGATATCTTCCATAATAAAAAGGTACAATTTTATTTTGCAAAAGATCTTTATTCTTTAGCGGTGAATCTTTATTCTACTTCGATTGATATTTTTCACTATATGTGGCTAATGATATATGACAGAAAGGAGGGATAAAATAGTTAAACGACAAGAGTACTTAATTAATATTAAAAATTAAGTAAGCACTGATCATAATATACACGATTACAATGCGATCGATTTCACTTTGATCGTCGTTAATCTGCGGACGCGACGAAAGCAGCCAATGACGCATCCGCACGTCGGCGAAAAATGGCGTGACGCGAGAAAATAGAGCTAATTAAGGTTACCAAGCCACGGTTGTGAATTTTTTTTACGACAGAAAATTGAGGGTTTGTCTATTGCGGTGTGTTCGTGTCGCAGTGTTTACGACCGTAGGAAAAGTGGGTAACGTAGGAGACCGGGATTCATTAAGCGCAATTGCGCTGCTGAATTACAAACAGAGGTAGAAGGTTAGGGCTCATCTCGTTGAAACTACACTTTTTACGAGCTAACAAAGAAGGCACTCGTATAATTCACTTTAACCCAAGTCCGTGCCCGTCCAATTTATCGAAAAGTTTCATAAAAATTGTATATTTTCATCTATTTTTAGATGAAAGATTGACGTTTATCCAATCTTTAGCGGAATGAAGATTAATGTGATTGGATAACAACGGTAAATATCGTGGTCTTCGTGTTTTTCGTTTGCAGACGGATTAAAAGGTGTGAAAAGTTGCGATAAATCGTTGAACCACACTTCGAAATTGGAAAGTTTGTAGAGCAATCGAGTTGTTGTGTCTTCGTGCAGATAACAATCATCGGCCAACGCCTTATTCGTCCTTCGAAACAATTTTCTCGACGATCCCTATTAATGCACTCTGACTATCCTCCCTTAAATCGCTTGAAATCCGATGGCTTTCGCGCAGACGATCGAATCTCGCGGTGATTTCCATAAATGTGACGCGACAGTTTGTCGTTCGCATTAGACGATTATCGATATTTATTTGCCAGCATATCCCGGCTATTAACGCCATTTTCTGCTACAAACTGGCGCAGACAACGTTAAATAACTTTAAACAAACACGACAGATGTTACGCTTGTAAACATTCTGAACTTGAAATTTATTTGTCGAATTTCATTTGAGACTACTAAACCTCTTATTGTTGTCCAAGAAATTTATTAGCGCTAATAATTTTTAACTTGCGATTTATAAAATTTGGCTCGCAATATTAGCCAGATCGTAAAAGAAGGCTGCAGATTGAACAAGAAAGATTAAATAATAAAAGATTCGATAAAATTCAGCATGACCGGCAATAGTTGACAACGAATGCGACAAAACGAGCGTAACTTCGCTTCCCGGTCGAGAGGAAAATGCTAAATAAATGAAACAAACTAGTCGCTCGTGCGGAAAACGATAATAATCGGAAAATGAATTGTTATGTTTCTCGCGGATCGTATAACGGCAATGTGTGGAAATTAATGAAGAAATAACTCAATCAATAAATGAGCAGGAGTTCAGGTTTTATCGTTACAAGAGGCAAATTTATGCATTCTATTAGGATTCTCCATAGATAGTCTCATAATCCTGTCGCGGTGAGAATTTTAATGTCTGCTTGATGCGCTTTTTATAAGTCGAAGTGACCTTCGTTACTTTCAAGACATTAACTCGTTGTTTGCCATATCAGTGACAAATAGCTGACATAAAATCGATTTTAGCTTACCCCATAATTAAGAACATTAACTATACATGGCTAATACATTGATTATACATAAGCGCATCTCGGTACAATGATAAGTATAATAATTAGCTGCAGCTCGAAATTACGCCGTTCTTCCCCAGCACGTACCTTCGCTAGCGCCAGACGCCTTATAACGAAATATTTTCCTACATTTTTCAATCACTTTTCATCTATATCTGTTATACGTCGATAACACAATTACGAATGTGATGTTTAAAAAATAGACCTGCATAATAGATATACTCAATTCTACATATATCATGATCAGACGAATGGTATCGAGATCATCATTATAGCGGATATAAAAGAACACAGCGCGTATTAACATTTTCATTGTGAAAGTAAATTTACATTACGTTTTATTATTATTGTATTATTAAATCGTACAATTATTTAATCGTGAATGCGTAAATAAAGAAAGAGGGTAAGATAAAGAGAGTGTACGATCTTTTCATCCATTGTACGATATGTACATATTACGCACGTAGCTTCTGGCTCGTAGAACACGCGTGCGGACCGGCAGTCTTGAATGCATCGGTTGCATCGCGCAAACGTGGCCACGAGCGCGCGAAAGAGCGAGAGAAAGAGAAAGAAAGCGAGCAATGCGTTTATAGCGCGTCTGCGTAGTCAGCGGTCGGTTGGCCGGTGCACACCGACTCACGCACGATACACACCGAGGAGAGCAGCGCACGCAGGTCTGCTCTCGGTGCTGGGTAAAACGGAATACCACGACGTAGACCAAGTAACGTTACTGCTCATGCTCAGTAAGATTCCTAGAGCCCGGAGAGTCGAGGCTCGCCCGTGGAATAATTGATCCAATCGAAACTCGCCTCGCTCCCGCCACGTTTTGTGCACTGACGCGAAGCTCTTTATGTAAGCTCGCCGCGGTCGCGCATCCCGCTGCTTCGTTCACGATTTTACCGCGGCGACAAACTTCCCGTGTGTTCGTGCCGCCGTTCGTAACTTCACAATAGACAGACCCTTCGACGAATCCATTTCGCGGAACGAAAGCCTTGGACGATCCAGAGGAAGATAACCGACGACCAACAACAAGTGTCCTGGTTAAACAGTCCACCACCCTTGCGTCTCTTCGGCCTTGCCACGAGCCACAACCTGTTTTAGCGTACGATCCGCGTAGAAGGTTACGTGTCGCGTTCGCTCGTTCGTTTATCGAAGAAGCTTTATGCCTCGGCGGTATTCGGGTTCGTTGAAGCGCGGGTAGCTAAGGGGACAGGACGCGCGGTCAGGCAACGCCGCTCGATACGCTCGAGTACCACGAAGACGCGCTTCGGAGGAGCCTGTTGATACTCCGAGACTATGTCGACCGCGAGATGAACGAAACTTTGACGATATATTACAATAAGGACTGTATAAAGAAGGTTGTACAGTCACTGCCTCGGTGATGATTGCTCAAAGGATATCCACCCTCGCAAGTGTGAAAATATTCACCCTGAGATAGAGGATAACGAATTTCATTCAGGAATAACGAATTCGTTCAAACTGCAATTTCTCGAACATGAGTGTGACATTTGATCGATCAGAAGAGCAGTTTAAAAAGACAGCAGCATCCTGATAAGGTTAAGAAGAGACCAGGCGTTAAGCCGAACGAATCAAGGGGGATCTTAGTGGCGGCAGGATGATGCCTGAGATTCGTAGTGGGGGTGTGGCTCGACACCGACGCGAACGCCTACGTAGAACGTAGACCCGTGATATAGCACGATTCGTGCTATCACGAAACAGTTGGTGAGGTAGAGGCAGTGAAGAGTCGAAGGTGTATGTACCGCCGTGCGGCGCTGTCGTCGCCGCCGCTTGGCTTGCCACCACGGCTGCACCGACGCGACGCCGCCACCACCGCTGCCGGCCACCCCTCGCCTGCTGCTTGCCCGGTTGGTTTACGTTTCTGACAGTGGCCCGAGCGAGCGGTGACAGCCGAGCCAGCAGTCCTCAGTGCGCCGTCGTGCTGTGCATAGCACCGTTTCTGCGTTCTGTGCGCCGTAAATTCTCTTACCGCGTGGTCGGCCAGCTGTCAAACGTGCGACCGACGACCGACTTATCAAACGGACGAGGCGTCGATGCGGCTACCGATAAACACGCAAATTGATCCGATAATTCTCCGCGTCAAGTGTTTTCGTTGCATCGGGACGTGTTTTTCGGTCGACCGATCGATACGATCGTTGTCTTTTTTTTTAAGCAAGAGATTAAACAAAAGCGAAATAAACGAGAAAGATCGTACGATCTTTCAAAGTGGATGGATAAAGTAAAATGCGCATCGTTCTGAGAATTTTCTTCTCCAAGTTATCGACCAGCGGATCGTGCCGGGCAGTTTACCCCGCGATCGACGTGTGTACGTAATCGTCCGGACACGCGCGTCGTTTCTCCGAAAACAACAAAACCGACCTCGAGCAGAGGAGGGTTTTTTCCAATAATCTGTCGCGTTTCGTATATCACCACGAATATGACCGAGTTGGCAAAGGAAGCTTTCGCCTCGCGCAACTATCCTCTCGCTGTAGAAATGTACGAGCGTAGCTTGAAGCAGCAGGCGCCGAGTTTCGAAGTGCTCGTAGGCTACGGGGATTCCTTGGCCAAGTGTGGTCGAATCAGAGAATCCATCGGTGTTTACTCGAGATGTTTGTCAGAGGGTTCCGTGCTACCGGAGAGATTAAAACATCTGGCGAACGCTTTGCTGGACGAATTGTCTGGAACCGCGATCACGGCCACGGGTTTCAGAAAAAAGATAGAGACGTCGTTCGCGTGTCCCCTTTGCGAGGGAATCTTGTGTCAACCAGTGACCACGAACTGCGGCCATACGTACTGCAAGAATTGCGTAGAACCGGGCAAGAGCTGTCGCGTGTGCGGGCAAAAGATTGTCGCTGTGAGTGAGACGAATGTGCTGGTGCAGAGACTGGTGGAAAAGTGGTGGCCACACGAGGCAGAAGCCAGCAGGGCGAGACACGAGGGTGACATTTTGATGAAGGAGGGACACCTGGGTCAAGCCCTCGAGAGGTACAACCTCGCAGTCCATCTTGGTGAGTATTTCTTTCAGAATTTCTTGCGTCTCCAATCTCGTCTCTCTCTATATGAAGTAGCTCTTTCGTTATTTTTTATATCGTTATTCGTGTCTCTTTTCGAGAAATTAATTTTGGGGTGACAAAGCATCTGTATATATGTATAGGTAAATAGTGCACATTTGTATCATTAATAATAATATACTTGGATAGATCCAAGTTACAATTTTTTATTTTCTGTACAAGAACAATTTTGAAATTCAGCACACTGTCAACAAATTCTATACATGCAATATTTTATTTTTATTTGAAGATTAAACGTGCGTCTCTGTAATCTTCTTAGATATTACAAAAATATTTATAATTTTTCATTATGCCGTCGTCCTTTTATCAATAGTTCATACAGATTTATCATTTATTTTTAAATGGTTTAAAATTGGGATTGATAAAAGGTAGCCTTCCCAACTATCTACATCAAAATACTTGTTTAATCGCTGTTGATTAGCTGTTCCGAAAATAAACAGATTCGTATTTACCGAGTTCTTAATTTATAGCGATCAAGTGACAATTTTGTGGATTATTTTTATCTCGATGTAAAGAACGATTTTTCTGCATTAGTATACAGAAAATGGCACGTACACCGAATAAGTTAGAAGAGACGTTTCGATTTAGCCGCGCGATGTAACTGTGATTGTCCTTTGTCTCCCTTTTTATGCAATCAGTCGCAGAGACACGCGATTTGCGTACAAGAAAAGTTTACTCGTGCTACTAAATTCTCACCAGGGATTACAAAGTAGTTACATAAAGATCATTACGAAACAGCGAATCCGGATAGCGTTACGAACCGCAGAAGATCGAATTAATTTGCATGTTCCGATTTCAAAGATAGCACGATACGCAAAGATAAAATCACGATCGTTTTAAACGGATTGACTTGAAAGAAAGAGAAGAAAATGATACGGTTCGGTCGGATGCTTTTTAAACTTGACAAAACGTAGCTGGTATTTCATGAATGGTATTTCGTTCGCACATGCGAATATTTACTACGTGCTCAATCTGTGGATAACGTTGGTCGTGTTATTCGCTCATCATAGAAAGTTTTTTTATGACAGAAACGCGTTCCACGTTTTTACAAATAACGCCGTAAATCATATGCACTCGGACGATCCTCTTTGTTCCGCGCATGAATTACTGACATACCCAGTCTTCTCTCGCATCGTCGTCTAAACTCATTGAGCATTCGAATGTCTGAGGAACGGATTTTATCCTTTTATACTCTTGACCGCTCAATTTTTCTCTTTTACGAGAGTAAAAGAAGTGCTCGAGAAAGATGGTTTATGACAGAAATTCATAAGTACAGTTAGCATAAAGGTAAGAAAAATTCTAAATAGCATGTCGCAGGGTTTTGTGTACTTCTTGAAAATAATATATATTTATCACCAGCTGTTAAGATATTTTTAACTTACGATGTTTAAAATAAGTAGAGACTTTGGTATAGAGTGAATCAGATATCTAAAAATAAGCTGATTACTCAGTGTTTTATTTAATTTGAATACACGGTGGACTTGAACTGTCTTGGACTTCCGAAGCAAGAGATTTCTGTTTCTCGGCTATTAAAGTTTCGTGACAATTGTTGTGCCTGTATCAGTCAAATTTATAAATTTATTAACCTTTGTTCGAAGAATAAACGCGTCTAAATAAACACTTGGCTACTCGATTTAACTTATAGCGATCCACGTAGAAAGATATTCATGAGGAAGGGCAAATGCAGTTCTTATTCTTGCGTCCCGCATACGTGGATTTTAATCGCTCCGATTCAAGTTCTGGTTGACGACCTCAATGCGCGTCCTTTGTTCAGATTCCCAGACGTCGGAACGTCTCGTAGACTCGTTTCTATTTTTTAATCCATGACGTTATGCTATAATCATCGTAGGTCTCGACTTTGCGACAATCGTCGAGTCAGGATGTTTTCGTTCGTCGTGTCTTCTTCGAACACGACGTAGCAAATATATTTACGGAATTTCGCAATTTATGTCATGCACTGCTTAATACGAATTGACTAATTCCATTTTTTAATTCTTTTCAATGGCTGGTATATTGCTTCGATTATTTATACTTGTTCCACGAGTATTTGAAAAACATATTTTCCTCTCTAAATTTTATTGCTTAATAGCGTCTTTACGTTATTCTGTTTGCCCATTATCATTTCCTTTTTTATCTTTCGTATTTATACCTTTTAACGTAATAGTGGAATTACAAAATATTTTATACACCTGAAACACCTGAAATTTTTCCAATAGTATCTCCTCAAAAGGAAATCGGTTCTTATGAACATGTTCATTCGAACTGTATCTGGGATGCACATACATTCACCTCTAAAAATAAATGATTAGGAATGATCGATTTATTTTATGTAACCTGTTCAATCTATTTTCACCAATAAACTTTATATATATGCTTCCTAAAAATTAAATAATTTAACGATTAAATTCACGATTCTCCGTAATGATACGATGTGCATATAAATAGATTTCCAAAAGAAAAGAAAATACGTCCACGGAAACATTAAGCGAACCAATCGAAGTCGTCAAAATGCATCGTTCTGAATTTTGTTAATATTATCGATTCGCTAAATTCCTTTTTAATTAACAAACGCCCAATTTACGCTCCATTTCTTCTCAAGAAGACGTTTCGAACGTAGCGAGCGCAAATATACCGTGGTGAAACCCTGTTGAAGGTATTCTCCCGCGAAGATAAAGCGGCGACTGCAGCAGGCAGGTAAAGCGATTCTCTCGATCCCACTGGAAAGAATAACTGAATCGATCGCATTCCTTCTCCCTCTTCGGTGCATGCCGAGTGCACCGAACGGTCTCGCGCGTGGAAAGGGAGAGACGGTTGCGTTCGAATGCGAAGACGACGACGTCGGTAAGTTCACGGCCAGTCTGAGGCGGTTCTTATATAACGTGGGTACGTGAGAGAGAAAGAGGACGAAAGGGAGACGAGCAAAGACAAGGGAAAGAAAGAGAGAGAGAGAGAGAGAGAGAGAGAGAGAGAGGGAGAGAAAGAGCGAACGTCGAGATTATTCCGAACGTCGCGTCGCATCGGTCCGTTCGGTGGGACACGGTGCATGTACCGCGAACACAAAGACTTTCTGCATGGAACAAACCGACTCATCCACGGAAAATCTAGCGTATCGCGTATACGCGTTAATTTGAAACGGACACGACACGTGCCGTGAGATGATCGCTTGCACGCCAAGTAATTTCGGAGCAACGCGTTTTCGAAATTCTTTAACGCTGGATAAAATCGGACAAATCGTCGAAATAACCGGATCTCGGATTCTCATTGTTCTGGCTGTTGCTAAAAATACGCAGACACTTTTGGCCAAGTCAATGTTGATTTTTAATAAAACACAGACCTGATCCTGTTTACGAACTGGCTCATTTAGCTGATTGTTAGCCGATGTCGTGTTGCGTATGTAGCGGTTTGTAGTCAACTGAATTAATTTTTTCACGAAATTAAATAGTAACTTGAAAGGATTATCTTTATTATGTATTTGTATATATATTTTTTAATTGGAGAATATTTAGCTATACATTATAGATAAGTAGTTCCGATGTAGAAGAAAATAAGTATATAGGTGTTACATATATATGTAGATTGCTAGTGGAAGGAATAAGCAATGTGAATGAATGCGAGTACATATTTTCAGAGATGGCGATGAACTAGGAGTGGCTAGTGAATATCGTAGAAGATGGAAAACATGTAAAGATTGGTATTTCCCATCAATCTTTCCAGGGATGTTGTACTAGAGCAGAGGGAGAAAGATTCTTTTCTTATTTAAATGCATTTTTAGGGATAAAGATTTAAGAGATTTGTATTTTTTAAATAGGGAATTAATTTATATTTGAAATAACAAAACATCTCTATCGTGTTACTATTTAGAACAACGACGATAACTGTTAATTTATGAAGCATAATTAAAAAGGAGCAGACATGGAAAACATTTTTGTTCATGTTTCCGAACATGATAGTTGAATACTAGTGAAGAATATTAAGCCTCAATTGTCTCGTTGTGATACCATCTTCGTTCATTCGTAAGCGAAATAAAATAGATAATACAATAATGTTATATAATGGTAATTATATAACTTTTATTTGGTAAATTTGTTAATATATAAACTTTTATATAACATTATCGCGAAACTTACGATAAGAATGGCTATCTTTTCGCTGTTTCTGCTCTCTCTTTTTATTAAATCAATTATCAAATGTACTCGCGTAGGGAAGAGGGAGAGGTACAATATTTTACCTCTTCAAATTGAGTGACAATATCGCTAGAAGAAATACGTGACTTTCAGATTTTCAGTATGATCTTTAGGTATGTTGCTCTGTTTCTCTAAAATTGTGGAAAAAAAATCCGCAAGTCTTAAATTTGTCATAGAAAATTGGCACGAGCCATTAAATTATGAAAAGTGGATTAATTTTTGTTTTATCGTTTTATCATTTTTCTTGTGATCTAAGTACATACTGACAACTAAAAAATGAATTTCCCGACTTTTTTCTAGAATTAAAGTTTGAAAGTGTGTTCGCTATTTCCCTAATAATCTAAATAACCTGCTTTGAACTGAATTGAGAGAATAGGCCAACGAGTAGTCGATAATAGCTTAAGATATAACACAGATGCAACTCTAAACCACCAGTTAAAGAAGAAGAGGGAAATAAAGTAATGACAAATTTTTGCCGCAATCAAGTGACTTTTATGGAGAAAGAAATATGTACTCGTAATACTAAGTATCTTTAGTACATGTATAGAACATTGACGGCATTTAAATGTTACTTCTCAGTCAAGGGGAAAAGAAACAGTGTACGATAATAATCTATCATGATGGTGCTTAAAGGAGAGAAAAAAAACTATAGTGATTCATCAAATACAAATGTATTTGTTGCATTTTAAAATAAGGTGTTGTGAGAAAGGTATTCAGTATAATTGTTGGCCATGTCGCGTGCTCTAATAATTAGTTACCTGTTACGTTATGTAAAAGACGAAGAAAAAAGAAGAAAGAAACAGGAAAATTTAAAAATAATCCTAATAGAATGGATTCCTGCAATGCTTCAGAGAATTAAAGAATCGATCTGCTGTTATTTAAAGATAAACCACGTATTAACATTTCAGATTTCAAGAGATTAATTCTTTCAGGTCTGATGTAACGTCCTGATTGAATTCTCTGAAAGTATACGTAACGTAATCCAAGGGACTTGAAAAAGAAAATTATACCAGATTTCTGCACAATATATATGCACACATTACATATTTTATATATGTGGATGAAATTGTAAAACAAGAGGAACCTAAATTTTAATAAATCCATTATTTATCTATATCGTAGGAATAAAATAAGACAGGTCTCTTTATTCGCTGGTATTATTGATTAAAAATTTAATTATCGTTTATATGCTGATAAATGCATTCCATTTCCAGGAATGTAGAATTTAATCGTAAGCGATTCTTATTTTCATATACACTCTGTCCGTACCACGGGATCTGCGTAAAAGATAATCTACGATGATGAAGATAACGAGGACGATCTCGGCAAGGACGATTAGTCATGGAGCATGGATTACGTGTTATCGCGACTACGCGTCATTGTTCTTGGTAATCGTTTGCCAACGGTATCAGAAAGAGAAGTTCCACGGTTTGTGAAGTACCACCGTGAGAAAACGCGCGGCGAACATCTGTTGCCACTTTATGAGGCAACGCTTCAACGGAACTTTTCACTCCGTCGAACAGAATTCAATTTTCTCTATGTTGCATACTCGTGATTTTACCATATAATCTTTCTAATAATTCTCTAATTATAACGTTATCTTCTTATAACTGAGAGTTTAATAAATTGAAAGAGCGTCACACATTTCATTCGAAAAAGTTAAATTGATTTGGCAGATGTTAAACGCATTTAAGAAATTTAATTTAGTAATATAGCTAATCAATTTAGTTACGTAATGTAAGAAAATAAAATATGCGATAGTGTTTTGCAACATGTTTACAGGTATGTCTCAACTTGAGACACGTAATCTCTTTAACCTCTAGGATACTAATCTTTAGCAAAGCGGATTAAAAGGCATTGTTTAACCAAATTCGTAGATTCTACTTAGAATTCAGAAATTATATAATATATAATGCGGATACCATTAAATGTCGGCATCAACGAAAATACGATTTGACATTAAAAACATCGGTAAATCTATCGCAGAAACTTTCCTATAGACGTTCTCTTTCTTTTTTTTATTTCATTATATAAAATTCGCAAATTTATTCTTTCGTTCCAAACTATCATCGCAATCGAAATAATCAAACGCAGTAACTTTGCTCAAAGTATCATATAGCAAAGGAACATTGTACCAATCGAAGCGCATCGATCGGGGCAAAGCGAATTCGTGAAACAATATGCAGGTATTATTTCGAGTGGTGTGTCAAGCTAGAAATATGCTGCGTTCTATAAAAGGAGCTTTCCGTGTATGCCCCGAACCAGTGATGCTGAACACTGTACCGTGTGATGTGTAGCGCGCTTTTAATTTATTCCCGAGACACGACACACGATGGCTAATGACCACGATGAACCATCGTATGGTCATATACTGGACAGAGTCGACCTGTGGATCGCTGGTATGCAGTCAAAATTACGTAAGCGCCAACGACGCAGAAACTAAATTTAAAGAAGCAAAAACGAATCGCGTAGTCGAAGGCATAAGTCATTTGCGAGTGGTTGTTCCGAGAGCTTATTTGATTGGTTGCACCTGCATCGTCCACCTGGCTTTCGGTTCAGTTGTGCACGCTTTAATTTCCCTTCTTCAACAAATGAACAGGCAACGAAACTCGTCTTGAACTCCTTCGAAGACGTTGCGTGCACGCCACGCCAAATCGATTTTGTCTTACAATTAGTCCATTTTAGTGTAATCGGTTGTGAACGAAGTTGATACGAATTTTAATAATTTTTCTTCTTCTTTATTTTTGTGCGATATTGTACAATTTTTGTAATCCTCTGTTCTTTTTATTTTCTCGATGACAAGAATATGGTTTGATATTATATAATCGGTTATTGATGTGGCAGAATACTTGGAAGATTCTTTATCTCAATAACGTTATCTCGCGTTCCTAGAAGTAGATTAATAAATCAGATATCAGCAAACGAAACTTTATTTAAGTCGGAAGTAATAATTTGTATATGATTACGTGATACGTTTAAAATATGTAGGTAGATTTATCTATTGAAATGAGTTTATTATTTCGAGAGTTATATAATCATGTAAAATTCTTTATACGTATTATAAGTCGTAAGATAATTGCTTTTCTTACATTACCTTCAAATATCACTGTAGGATTATGTAAAATTACGCCAATTATTTTATGCGGTGTAATTTATTTTCTAATTGACTAGCCAAACGATCGGCAATATTTTATTCGAGAAAAGAAAATACTTATAAAAATCGTGTTGTTTAATTAAATAGGTTCCAATAACGTTTCACATTTCAATGAAATAAATTATTTCTCTTCTTAAGTCTCAATTGATTAACGATTGGAACTGACCTACCTTGAATATCTAATATTAACGCGTATACAGCGTATATTTAATATTTCACGATCGAATGAAATGAACAAAAGAAACTAATCATACTTATCTATGATTTGAGTTACAAAAGGCAATTACGTTCGCATGTAGTTTTAGTAAAGGAAGCTAATTACTATTTACATTTCATCGCGTGAGGAAAGAATGCTTCTCAGCAATCACAATCTAATTAAAACGAATCATTTGCATACGAATCGCCGCGAACGTTGCCGCGTGAAATGTTCAAGTTACTATTGTCTGCCGTTAGTTGTGATAAGGTTGATTGATGGTTGTTAGATCGAAGGAAAAGAAATTGTTCGTGAATTCTGAGGAGGATACGTAACGAAAAGCATTTGCCAAGAGTGACCATTGTCTTCCAAGTATTTTCGTGAAGAATCGTGGTATCTCTTTTCTGCAAAGCGAGCTATAATTATCGTTCAAATGGATGCTGTACACTTTATGTATATAGCATGTGCTCGTGGCACGTCCGATGACAGACGAGAACAACGGAGAATGGTTTCACGTTTTTTCACGGAAAACATATTATTTCGAAGCGGAAAAATTATACGGAAAGTGAGATATTTGATATAGGAACAAAACCGACGATAAAATGTGAAGAGAACAATGACATGTCAGAAACAAATGTTTGATTGTTTTTTATCTAAATATTAAAGAAAAGTATTTAATGTAAAACACGAATAAATAAAATTTAATTTCAGATAATCTTGTCCTTTTAAAGTATGAAACAACAATTCTGTAGAGATAACGATAGCACTAACAAGATCTGAGATTACTTTTAGCAACAATAATAACGACGATCATTGAAGAACATATATAAAATAAATATAAATATAAAATATTGTGCAAGATTGAAAGATCGAATATCACAAAGAGATTACGAATGACATACTTTTTACAATTTCTTACAGAACTAATTTTGTTGTAATTGTTAATTTTGTACAATTACTGACTGATTGTCATCGTTGAAGAATTATCTTTATAAAACACGGATTAAGCGAATTAAGTTACTGATAAAACAAATGATTATTAAAGTTATCTGAAGGAGTCTCTATATCAATTTTAAGAAGTCTCATAACTCCACTTGAAAACAAGTTCATCTCCCTGAAAAAATGATCTTCCGTCCCACATTTGTCACATAAAATATGATTTTATATCTTTCTATGTTATTGCAATAATAATTAAACGAACCATAAAACATCGACATAGAAATAAAACTACAAAAGAAATTCGTCATTTGGATTTGACAGTATAAATTTAAACGACAGAGGAAACATCATAATTCTGTAAAGGTGTAAGCATAGGTTTATTATGTAATAACAATAATCAATCTTGATACGTTTATCGTACGTTTACTTTCCTTTTCTCTGTCTCTGCTCTCCCTCTTTCGCGGTTGATAAGCAATACAAGATTACTACGTCGTTCCCACGGACTTTGTTGCGCGTAAAGTAAACACGAGCACGTTCTCGATGGCTATTGTTCGCGAAATCGTGTATCGTGTGAGAACTGACTGTATCTTCGCGGCCGAGAGAACGTCGATCCGCGTAAACCGTGTTCTTTGTTCCAGTTCGTGTGGCGAATAACGTATCACGAATAGTATACAGTAAATGTCTATTTTTATTGAGATGTTTTTCTCGCTCGTTGATAGGATTTCTAGGAAGGAAGCTGGCGAATGGTTATGTAGGTGATTTATGACAGGATGATTCGCTTTTTGGGTCACTTTGTGCTCGTGAAGATGTTAAACGCGAGGAAACATAAAAATATAGAAAAGAAGACTAACGAATTTTAGTATACAAATACGCATACAAATACACATACAAATACATACATACATATATATAGTTCTAATTCGTTCATTAAACTGTGATCTTTCATTGGCTATTTATTTATTAGTTTGATTTAAATTACAGCTTTTAGAGAAGCGTATTTCGACGTTGAATTATTTGCTATGATCAGTCTGTTACTATAGTTTGTATCATTTAATTTTATAGTCTGATGAAAGTTCACTTCTGATTTCGTTCTAGTTTCGATACCCAACGAATTATCAGAAGTCTTTCTAAAAAGATTGTGTAAACCATCTGCTGTAATTAGTTCTCACATACACATTTCTGTAGCACAATATTATTCTACCCGTTAAATATAAGATCAATGTACAATGGTTCTCTGTTATTGTGGAAACATTTGTTACGATCAACATATTTCTATAGTTCTAATCTATATTTAGACTGCAGGCTAACGTTCGATGATTGTTTTTTGTATCGAATCACTTGCTGCAATCAATCAACTGCTACGGTTTCGCTCCATTTCCATATACTAAGTAAACACTCAACGAGGGTTGTCCACGATAATTGAATTCCTTATTGCGAATCAATTTCAGTGTTATTTTAGAATCGTTTTCTAGAAACAGCAAACTTTTATATAAACAGAAATATAAATAGTTTATTTATGATATCGAATAATAAATTCCCCATTTACGTGTACATTAATATTCCGATAGTCGAATACTATGTCTGTTTCACCAATCTTTCCATTTGATTCGTCGCATTTAGTACAAAATTCCAAGCGTTTCTACGACATACAATTCGCAAGCCGATTCACTCGTTCTCCATTTACTCCACGCACGCTGCGCCTTCCATAGAAAGCGGGAATCGTGTTCGAGGCTCAATTTCGCGCGTTTCTTCGCTCCAGTTCCCGAGCAGCTCCTTGCAGCCATTTCTCACAATACGAGGAGGCACGAGAGAATCGTCGGCTGAACTCGACGTTGCTTCTGCAACCGCGTATTTCGTTTCAGGGTCTTGAGTAGGGCGTATGTATCAAACTAAAGCAGGCAGCTGGGTGAGTGCGAATTAAGAAACCCGATGATGACTTTTGACGACATGCTGACTTTGAGAAACGAATATAACGTACGCAAGAGATATAACGAAAAGATACAAGTCTTTGACGTACTCTATGTTGGATATACATATTGTTGGTGGTTTATAACAGTCAGTAGAAGCGAACGTTTTTATTAGACCAGCATCTTTAATCCGTTTATACTTTTTGGATGGCATACATGTCTCATGTGTTTCTTCAGAACGTGACATATGTCGTCTAAATATTCAGGAGTAAAAGTATGAAACGTGTGTTTCAATTTCTCTAAACTTCGTAACGTTGTAAGACGCAGATAGAAGGACAAGTAGCAACGAAAAGAAATATCGATCAAATTTTTGAAATTTCTCTCCATATTGACGATAGGAATTTAATAGAATTCGATAGTACGAATCGTTTGGAAATAAAAATGACAAATGTAATGTTATGTTAACGCGATGTTGCTTCTCACTGGGTCAATGTATTTTTAATACAAACACAATGACGCATTAATCAAATCGAGGCTACCTATGTAAATAAATTACTGCGTCCAAAGTACTATTATATTAGTAACCTGACGCCGTTATTCGTCGGTATATCTTACAATTTCGTTATATCAACTACGATAACTATCTATATGTTTCGTTCGTGGTATCGGTCGAGGAACGAATCGAGGCACGCGGAACTTCATCGCGCCGCGAGTCGGAGCGAGTCGGCCGCGCGTGTATGGACCCTTGCCAAATTCGGCACGCTTTGCTCCTTCTTACCTTTATCTCGGTTGGAAAGGCGGCGGCGGGAGGACGTGGCCGCGAATTCTAAAGAGCGCCAGGGACCAAGGACGCACCCGTGGTGTTCAAGTGATTCGCAAAGAGAGCAACGGGAACGCGACACAGTCGTGTCAGGGCCACGATCAACCGGAGGCCGAGCAGACGACAATGGAAACGAGGACTCGCGAATTTCGCGACCGTCTCCTCCTCTATAAATATTAATCTTTTGTATCCGGCTTTCAACGTCGATCAACGCGATCTTCGCGTTTCGAGAAGCTTTTCTAGTTCGACTAACGGGAATTCTTCTCTGGCTGCACCTTTGCCTCGTTCTGGGTATCAAGGTTCATTTCAATTACAGCTATTTCGAATAATTCCTTGTTTCATGAGATTTATGCTTTCGAATTAATCCCTTACGGTCGAATCTTGCAGTACTTGCCTCACGCGTTATGGAATTTTTTGGAGTAACCCTTAACTATGACTGTGCAATTCTGTTCCAGTCTGTCTGTGTTCGTTCCTTTTATCGATAGGAAAAAGATACGCGTGAAAACATTTACATATTTTCTATAATTAATTACGATGGTGAATAAGAAAAATATTAAAAAAATGATTTTATGTGTCGAAAAAACGCATGTAAAGTGTATATATTGGCTTGGCAACTAAGTGATTGCGGATTTTGTCATTAAGCGGTATTGATAAAACCCGCAATCACTTAGTTGCCAAGCCAATATATCTAGCAAACGATTATACTCGATAATTGAAGACGCATATGTCCTTCGTAGCGAAATAATCAATCGAATGATTATTTAATTAGTTAGAATGTCGATGTGAAACTCGATCTGTAGTCGTGTTCTCGCGTCTTTCATACTCGGAACAATCTCCATAAAAGCATACGAAAACTGTTATTAAGTTACCTATTCCCTTCTGTTGTATGAAAATACAAATCCGTAAACGCTTGTCAAGCGAATCCTATGTATCGAGCCGTGGAATAAAAATTGTTTGAAATAGTTAGCAATGCAGGTATCCGCTGCGTGATCAGCAAATAGAACGTCGATCTGCAATCGCACGAAAATATCGTTCGATATACGAAAAGAGTGAGTCGTTTCTTTGGAACGTATTTTCGTGGTATGTGACCATGCGCACGTATGTACGTTGGAGCATGAAAATACGGTCTGACTCATTTGGTTTTCCTAATGAGATTTTCACGATACGACGATAACTTACATAAGTTTCCCACTGCGACGTTGCGACTGATACGTAATTTCTTTCGTCGTAAAAACATATGATAAGCCCTTAAGAATGCGACACATATTTGCTTGTGACAAGAGTTTCCTCCAAAATTCGCTCAACAGCCTTTCTTACTGTAATCTTCATGGAAGTCACTATAGCTGCAATCTCGTACTAAATTGTTTACAAATTTTCTTGCTACGATCACAACATATAAGACACGATATTTATGTAAGACTTTACATAATAGAACGTACGAAGACGTATTCAGATAGGCACAAGAATTAATTGATGTGGATTGATTTACGAATGACAACATTGACGCGCATATCTTTGTAAATGTTAGAATATTTAAACAAATAAAATAGTTGAAGAGGATTGAGGGCTTTTAAGGACGCTGAATATCCTATCGAAACGAGAAAGTGTAGCATAAATTTATAAAGGAATTTCTACCTCTTCTTTTAAAAAATTTAATTCCGTGACATTTTTTTAATTGGAATATATGCTAATTAGATCGTATATAGAACTTCACACTACGTTTTAATATTATCTTTCGAAAACAATGATCTACGACAACCAATCAAACGAAAAATATCAATCGACGAATAGATTCGTAAATAAATCGTTTGAATATCACTGTAGAAAACCACTTTCCACTTTACACGTTGGTGCAAAGAAAGGATCATGCCAACGACATTTCGCCACCTCATCGTCGTGCAGTCAACGAGGCAGCGCGCATTCTGACTCATTTTGTTTTCTCAATAAGTTTGTCACGTCCCTACAAATAGCATTATGTAAACCTGTAACACATCTCGTATATATTTTCTTGCGTGGATTGCTCTTTGATGTACAGTAGCGCGCAAAAATATCGGGACACGATCACCGTATGTTCGCAAATCTATGCAACTTTAAGTTTAGTCTATCGATCATAAAAGTATTAGGTACTCTACAGCGATTATACATAGATGACTATCATTCCTATTTAAATTCTTAAAATATCTTTTACGCTTAAACTGCTATATCATTGTTACGTTGGAAAACAAATTAATTTCTAACTAGTTATAGTCTAGAGTAGAAACTGTTGCAGATATCTAATGGTTTTGAACTTTTCATAAATATAAACAAAACGTGCCATTTCATAGAGAAATTATTGTAATAAAAATTAGAAAGAAAAAGTTTGTTCGTGATAAGTAACGTATCCAATTAGTATGTAAGATATTTTTAACCTACATAAGTCAATCATCGTTTCGAAAGAATGATTACAACATAATATTATTTGTCGATTTCTGCGGTAATACCTACATCGGTGTAGGACGATAATCGTCCTGTTCAGTTAATATAAAATCTAACTAATAAACCAACATTTAACATTTGACTAATAAATTCAGTATAAATCCAAAATACAAAAGTCTTATTAATCTGAGAAATAAAAAAAAAAAATGTGATTCTGTTCGTGTTAAGAGACAACTCCGATTGCGTATGATAAAACGCCGTAACATTCTTTCCATCGTTGTGCTTTCCAATGTATGTACGTAATTCGAAAGCGTACGTATAATAATCCCGACGCTGCAAACACACCTATCATATTTATTTTATCGACGCTCGATTCGTTTAATTGCCATCGCGTAAATTGCGCCAGCTCATAAGAAAGTCCAAAACTTTTGCACACCACTGTATCCTACGCATTATCCGCAGTTCACTAACTGCCATCTCGGCTCATAGGCAATTTTCGGATCACATGCATTCGATTATCTTGCTGTAACATCGTTCATAACGCGACGACGCCGTGTTATTCTCTCGTATCCACAAATATCCTCGAAAGATATTCGATTTCTTCGATTTTCAAGACTTCGATGATGCAAGACAAGAAATGAAATAAATTTTGGGGATCTTTAACCAACGTCTGCCGGTTGATACTATTGTAAGCGCGGTTTATTTTTACTGTAATAAAGTTGGATGGCAAAGCAGCGATCAGGAGGAAAAGATTCGAGACGCTCGTCGAGATTCCGTCTTCGAAAGTGGGTCGCGACCTCGATTCCGCTCCGATGGTACCCATCCGTCAATCGAAACTCCGATTGTCTCTGCCGCTTTCGTTCTATTACAAATAAACTATCGCTCGTTCGCTGTTTCTTGTTATTGATATTTTCAGCCCTTTTGTTCGTTGCATCGGAAAGTTGTTAATTTAGGCTTCGAGGACGTATAATGTACCGAAGCGTCGAATGTTTCGTCGTATTGTATTTGCTTTCGTAACATTGACAGCGATCCTTATGTTCTTGTGTTTGTTTTTATGCTGCTTTTATGCTGAGTCGGTTTTTCGCGACAGACCTCATTCGAGGATTAAATTTAAATACTCGAGGCATGCAAAATGTATTTAAAAAGATATAATTACAAAGGCCACATGTAGTTAATTAGAAATTTCAAATAAAATTCTTTAACAAGTACCATTTTCGTACATATTTCGATTAGTCGAGTAAACGAATCGCAACTCTTATCGATTAATTGACTATAAATCGATAGCAACCTATTAGCTCAGTAGGTTAATTCAGATCGTAAAAGTTACTTTAAAGAAATGGGAATAATCTATACTTTATGTCATATTAATGAAAATGCTTGGGTTAAAATCCCATCTTTCTGACGTATTTTATTTAATCAACTTTAACAGAACTTTGAAATTTCATAAACTTCCCGTACAATTTCCTTTTTAAAAACCTTTCTACAAGATAATACAGTCTAATAATTTTTATCCATTTCAACGAGTACTAAAATCTTGCAAAGTTCAAAACCACTCTTTCCTAACACTTTGTACTCCATACAGGAGACTCTTCTCCAACCTGCCACGTAAAGATGCATGAAAGATCGCAATGAAAACGATGTCCCAAGCGATATCGTCTAATTGGTCAGTTTGTCGTAGCGTTTATTTAGTCGTATTCGAATCATCGACTGTTTGAGTCTAAGACGCAGCAGCGCAACTAGATGAACTGGTGTGTACGGGTTTCTCCCACGAGCATTGCCCACGTGGCCAAGAGAGCCAGACCGAGTTTTGCCTTCGTAGCTACGATAAACACGCGTCACGCTCGGTCGGAATCGCGGTATTGTAAATCCGCGAGAGCGCGTTTCGATTATATAATTATATCGAACGAAATTAATCCGTCCCGGCATACGTGATTCGTGTCAAGGCGAAAGTAGCGACGATGCTTTCCCGCTGCTCTCGAGGTAACCTGCGTTTATTCGCGAAAGTGCTGAGAAAATCGTCGACTTTTTCCAACTATAATCGTACATGCAATTTCTCTCAATATATCTCTCCGGAATGATTATGGTTATCCGTCACGATTTACTCGTTGAATCTGACGAATGATCACGGATCGAAGGGTTCGTAACGAAAACGACTCGGTCAATTTTCGATTTTTATTTCTAAGACAGCGAAAAATACATCATCTTTCCTTTGTTCTGATTTCAATCCTTTTTAACAGAATATTCATCAGTGACGTCATCGCATTGCATAATCGTTGTTGAATGTTATCTGCGATTATATCATAGAAGGACGGTATCCAATTAAGTTGGGAATTGTGTAGTTCATGAATAAGATTGTTTTTCAGGAAGAATATTTCTCAGTTAGGGTGATATAGCGAATCTTATGCTCGCTCGGACTTAATCTTCTCTATTAAATGGGAGGAAAATAATAGAATACTTATAAATATCAAATATTTCTCTATTCCGCTACTGCTATCGGACTGAATCATCTTGATATGTCAATCATCGTCTAGGAAAACAGCGATCGAAGTAGCAATTCTACTGACAGAAACAAACTGGAATTGATTTATCTCCTTTTAATTTCTAATTTCGTATTCATAGAAGTTCCCTGTCAGAAAGCAGTCCAATTAACGAATTAATTAATTTAAATAGCTAGTCCTCTGTGAGATTTGAACGTTGAAAGATTACACAGAGAATTAAATTCGTAAATCCGTTAAAAACGCCAAATCTCGAATATCACACGCTCGTTTATAAGATATGTGACTCGAGAAATGCTTGCGTAGTCATCAGTTACTGGAGCAGTTGCAAGTGAGAAATTAGATTTAAAGGGATATTAATTGATCATATCAAAACAAAATCTACAATGCCTTCGGGCTGCCGGAGTAGAATTACGAAACAATAAAGAGATGTTTTAAAAGGCGAGATGTGGAGAGATTCTACGTGATTGATACATTATACAGATGTATACATATGATATTAGTAAGTGGCAAAGTTATGTGAATGCGAATAGACTGCGACATAGACATGAATGAAGAATTTCAGGCAGAAAACGAAAGCCGGTTCTGCCTGTATGTATACCTGTTTCTCTTAAAACGAGGCTAAGCTTTGTGGGATTATGACGAAATTGACAGAATGTTACACCGCAAACAAGTTCATTGAATGATTAATAATACGAATTTTTTAAACATAACGTGCTTAACAACTTTGAGAATAATTCAGTACTTTCATCAAATACGTGTATTTACTTTGAAACAAACGTTCTTTGTCATTTTAAAAGCATAAAAGCACGCGTGTGAACTTTTTCTTTACAAAGGATAGAAATCTTTTTCTATCTGAAGCTTTGCACAAGAACGAAGAATTTTACCCGAATATACATATTTGGAAAATATCTTAATACTTAACTTTATTAATAATGATGAATCATTATTAATATCTACAACGTGTTTATTCTTTACCAGTAATAAAATAATGCAACGTATGCATTACAAATGTACACTGTCGACCCGATTAAACGCTGTAACGCTAGCTGTACGTCGAAGTGTCGTATTTACACAAGTATTTCATGATCGATGTCGCAAAAGGAGACTGAAAATTGTCTTGATCAATCAGACCGGGGGCTTGTTACCCAAGAGAGGGCGTTATGAAATGTGTACCAGGAGCGCGTATTGTCGGTGAACGCGAATCCATTGATCACGCTGTTACCAGACAAATGTTGCTTTTTCTAGATTCCCATCGCTCGTTTAAACGATGGATTCGCGTATTTTCTAATCGACGTCGATCGTTATCCGTCTCTAGGGAATATTTCCGAGCTCTTGAATGCCGAGTGTGCAGACTACAGTTGCTATTTACGATCTTTCCAGCGAGAGAAAAACTAGGCAGGTGAACCATCGACGGATTGCAGTAAAAACACGTGAAATATTCTATTGAAGTAAAAAAGTGTAGAAAGACGAGAACTATCGCAGCGTTATAGTATTTTATAGTGGTTGAGAAATATTCGAAGTATCGTTCATTCGAAACACACTTTTAACACGTAAATAGAAAATTTGAAATCGTCTACTACAGCTATTTGGCAAGTAAGCCCATATATTATTGTTATGCTTTTTAACTATTAATTTAGATTAGCAAATGCTGTTTCTAGTTATTCGACATTCATTCGTGTATTTCGGTTATATTCAAATTCTGTTAATGCAGATCATCGTGTTATTATAAACTGTCTATTGTAGCTATACTAGTCATAGCGTGCGGATATTTACGAACAGTGTACATACCAAGTAACCAATGTTTAGGTTGTTCAATAACATACCACGCTATCGTATAGCCTTACATAAACGACACTGCGCCGCAAAATATTCGTTTATAGAGCGAAAGGAATAACAAATTACTTCTTCTCCGTTAATTCTCTACGATTGTATCGATCATTTGTGGTTCCAACTTTTCTATATTATTATCGTAAATCTTGCTCGTCGTGCCGAATAAATCGATGTATGCTTCTTTGACGCTTCCAAGAAGTAATACATATTTCGTAGAAGTACATATACCGTGAGTTTTAGAACTAAAGCCGTTATCCATGAATCGATATCCTCGGCTGAACTATGCGGTCGAAGGTCTTGGTTACACGAAAGATTCATTGCTATGCTCGTGATCTTCTCTTCTGTTCGGCAAGGGACCGTTTGTTAATCAAAGCTTGCTCGAGTTCTATTGCAGTTGCAGTGTTCCTCCGCAGATGCGATTCGGGTTACTATTTGTCGTAACTAGAATTGTTGTGCACGCGGAAACAAACGTGTATCTTATGCAAGAGTATTCGTCAACACCGTATCAAGCCACTTACAAAACAAGATTATTGTCATAATATTCGTCCATTTGTTTTTGTCAGTACGATTTAATAACATCGCTGAAGATTTTTGTTTAGCTCTCGCAACACGTAGTTAATCTTGGAATAAACATTTCCTCGAGATTCTTGAGTAGCGCGCTGAATTCTATCAAACGGAACCCAATATTTCACGACGCGATGCTAAGGAGGACCAAATATATGGTACTTTAAAGCGTTTGCCGTATTTTCTTTCTACGTTCTGTCCTACGTAACGAAGATCTAAACAATTGAGTTCTGAATAGCCGAAATTTCACATTCTGCTACGATGTACGGTACGATATCGTAATGGATGGGAAGGAAAAATACAAGGATAGCCAAATAATAGAACACGTCGTAGGACTTTCCGTGCGGAAACGAGCAAATCGATTCGGATTCGAACGTGTCAGACAAGGTGGGAGCGCGTGTCGCCCACTCGTTACAACCGAATCGAATTACGTAAGACGTCCGTGGAAGTTTCTTACTCATTGGTCGGGTCGCGAAACGCGCGCGCGTTGATGCGTGATTCATCTTTTAATCCGGTGACTGGCTGTTCACGGTGAATAACGGCAGGTTATTTTAAAGCTAACATCCTGACTGATCCTTCTAATCGAAGCGACCCGAGGGCGATTGACCTACAATAAAAAAGAACGAACAGCATACTCTCCCTGTTCTGATTCGTCATTTGCATTTGGGCGGTATTTTAAAGCGTATAACGTCGCTTTTATGAAGATAAGAACGAATCAACTTGATACGATGTTATTATTTTATTGTCGCGTTATTGAATTTGTTTATTTATTCGTTTGTAATTTCTTTTTAATTCGCAAGCATCGTTATATTTCACTGAGTTCATATTCCCATTATGGAAAGGAATTGCAAGGATTTGCTCCATATTTTCTTCGCTACTATTTCTTCAACTTTCTGAAATTATTGTGTTATCTCAAACTGTACGAGCCGTTTGAAACTGACTTTTCTAGCGAGATCGAAAATCGGCATTTTCCGCCGACGCAATGGATACGCGCACATTGACGTCTTCGAACAAATCTCGATGATTGAAAGAATTGAAGCTCGAGTCCGAGGAAACCACTCACGAAGAGTGGAACTGAAGCGACAATCACCTTTTCGAACTATTCACGAGGGAGATACGTATTTGGGGTGATTACTAGAAAGCTCGTGATGATGATGTTACTTCATTAGCTCGCTGATTATGGGTCTTTGAATGCGTTTGTAGAAAAGGAGAAACTTTCTGAAGCTTGATGAGATGATCAATTACGAGCAACTGAAAGGAGAAAATTAAGGAAGCAAAACGGTGTATAATGAAAAGACAGTTAACGAGTGAAACAAATTTAAGAAAGGGCTAGCAGGAAATCAAGAAAAAAATCCATTGCTACCAGAGGAAATAGAAAATCGAATAAGCATAGAAAGCTAAATATAAAACAATTTCAAACACGCATTCAGCCGATTCAGCGTTTAATTACCGACCGCATCCGGACCAAACCATCAAACCGAACCATCGGAGTCGATTAAACCTACCGACCATTCACCGTGTTCGTTTCTCGTGCAAATCGATCACCGATATTCGAAACGAACCGCCTCTTCGTTGAAACAACGAGAAAAACTGCACATGGCGAAGGAAAGTTTGCCGATCAATCAATTGATATGATATCAATTAGACGAGTTTAATTAGCATTCGCGGTTTCGAAAGGACCGCTATTCGATTGGACGAAAGCTATTCGGACTGAACTCGATTCGTGCAATTTTCAATCGCTTCTCGACCAGAACTGTGCCAACAATCGTGATTGGCGATTCTGCCTGTTCCCTCGTCGTTTTTCTCTTTTTTTTTTTTTTTTTGTTTTTTCTCTTCCATTATCTCGTTCCTTCGCTGTTGCAATAGAAAAATACAGCGTGTTCGAGATCGATTCGTCGTAAGCGATCATTACCTTCCTTCCTTTCCGTTCACGGTGGATATCACCGGTCTAACTCGTCTATACGCACCTGTTAACCCATTTTCCGCGCTTTTTGGCGATACGATGACGCAATATGCCGCTAGCATGTAGCAACTCCGTTATATGCGATCTACACGGAGAAGGGACCTGCGTTTGCGCGGAATCAACGCGAAAAGAGAACTTTGGAAAATGAAACAGGGGGGGCGGCGACTCTCGAAATTGTCGAAGCCGCTTTACCTACGAGTCACGATTAGCAGAGGCGTTTCGTCGACGTGTGGTCAGCGTGTAACTCGAACACGTGTTTCTTGTTACATAAATGAAACACATGGGTCCCCGTGGCCCGACAGCACAAATTGTTGGGCGACTTCCTTTGGCGAACGTGAATGCAGGAAACGAGGAACGAGCTGTTAATTTGTAGCCAGATGAAAGTGTAATGGCAATTTCAAGCGACTAGTTAACAGGAACAAATGAGATTCGTCTATTTCTAACGCGTTTAGCGGTTGAAATGATTTAGATGTTTTTTTTTTTTTTTGTCATAGATTCTAATGTATGCGCAATTCTAGAAATTAATTAAATCGAGTATAATTAGTGAGTCAAGTAGGTGGTTGGTAATTAATGTTTACAACGACGTGTTGTAACGACTTGATTTAGTTCGCGCGATTCAGGCGTTTGCATCGTAATTTTTTCCAATCATTGATACTGTATTATGTATTGATTGATTTATTATGTATTTGTAACAGGGCTATACGTAGTATATGAAAAATGGCGATTTCAAATTTTCGGAAATTTAAATATTCATCAGTTAGTACTGAATAGATCAGTAATAATAGCGAAACGGCATAAAAATTGAAGGGTTACTTAAGCTTAGCACTTCAAATGGAGATGAAAGCTAAAGTTATCGTCATAGAACACAGATGATATCGCTATGATTAATTACCTCGAGATATAACTTTCTGCTTGGGCATAAAAGAAGAATCTTGACAGCTAGTAGTTACATGTAGTTACGATATGATTCCAATATTATTTTTATCTCTATAATTTTGAAAATAATCTCCAAACTTACAATTGCTTGCGATTACAGTTTTAGTTCGCAGAGAATCGCCACTTTAATATATCTATTTCAGAAGATCATCAACTTAAACCAAAATAAACTCTATTAAGTAGATTATATATGTGTGTATGTTTTTTAACTTGCTAAATTTCCGTGATACAGTTCATAAAATACAAGAACTATCTACGTGTATCGTATTGTGTAAGGATAACGAATTGTTGCGTCTAATTTAAATTATTAAAAAACAAATTGCATTAGAGCGTGAAATGAAATTCTCATCTGACTAACGTTAAAACAAAGATAAGTCTAATATATATCGAGAAGTAGCTGATAAATTGTACAAATAACAGAATCGTTAGCCAAGTACGAATTTTATAGGACAAGGTAAAGGAACATCGTGTATACATGATGAAACAGAGCCGTTTTTCTATCGTCTAAAAATAGAATAGAATAGAACAGAAATGCTTGGATATTTCTTTCTACGTACAGAAAAAGTAACAAGACAGAAATGCTCTTATCATATCTGTGTCACATGGACGACAAAAGCGGTACGAAAGAGATTTGTGCCGATGTTGTACGCGATATTCGTTCGTACGACCCGTACAAGCGTAGAGAAAAGCCGCGTTGGCTTTACGTAATCGGTAATAAATACGACCGCAATCGATATCTCGAACTGACACCCATCGGTGCCGCGCCAAGCCGAATTGAGAACCATTAGGGATTTTCAACGATCTAGAAGAGAAGCTATTACCCGACTCGTGATTTTTAGCTGTAAATCTCGATGCAGCTAGAACGTCGTCGTTCCAGTGGATCACACTTCTATAGATATATTATATCACATGTTGGATTATTAACGTCGTTCTCAAAAACCTCCACGATTATATAAGATCTCGTGTTTCGACTACGGATTATTCCGACATTGAAATATTTCATCGAATTCTTTCTCGCTGATTTTATCGAAATATATAAAGTACAAAGAATATGAATCGCTGATTTGATATGAAAAAAAGAACTGGCTTTTAATTCATTATATTTATCGTACGAAGCGTAACAATGATAAATCAATAACTCTTACTATTTTTAGGAAAGGCTTTTTCATTTGAGATGTTGAACCGAATTGTCTTATTTACCGAAATCAATAACACGACGTTGTTTGTCTTTGAATTCTTTCATTCACGGTCGATTCACTTCAATCTTCGGATGACATTACGTTACCGTGAAAGCAGCAGAATATATATATCGTGCCTGGTAAAAATTTAGGGCAAATAGAGAAGATAAAAATCTGAAGGATAAAAGAAAGTATATTGTATTATTACTTGTAGACTTTGTTTTATTGGTTACTTAAAATTCGGGGGAAATCTCGATGGGATTGTAACGAAAAGCGAAGGAACAGTCCATTACGAAACTTGGCGGGAAACGCCCAGAGTGCCGAAACGACTATTACGTAAACTCCGCTTCTAAAGTTCGTACAGTGCTCTTGAACTGTTCATTGTTTAACAAAAGTTGTATAATAACAGTGATCTAAGAAGATTGTGAAATACGTTATTAATACACAGCCGGCTTTTATTTCTTAACAGTGTTCTCGTTGAAATTCAAATCGTATTATTTCATGATTAATTTTAGGAATTGTATATGTAAACGTTAACTCTTTAAAGCTTCCTTTAAAAAATTTTCCAATTATTTTGAACATCTTCATATCTTTCGATTTAAACATACTATCGGCCTAATATAAACAACGAATTTTGAATTAAACAATAACCACAGCAATAAATCAGAGGTTACCTAAAGATTACGAAATTCTCGTACATGTATCGTTCAACTGCGGATGTTTACATATTTATAGGAAACTGACGCGAAAATAGACTGTGCATTATATGCAAAAGTAATTAGATATTCTACTTATTATAATAATCGCTCGATAGATAATCTACTTATTATAATATATTAATTGCTGCTTATTATCGTATTTAGTAGGTGAAACAGATTTCTATTTGAATTTCATTCCGTTAGCTGTATAACGTATAATGTATAGAATTCAAATTTCTTCTCCAGTTATCACGTTTCACGTTTCTATTAATCAACGACGATCTCGTTCCATCCTGTCAATTTCAAAGTGTGTCATCGATTCAACGAAAAAGTCCGAAACGATCAATCGCATGAAAATTCTCACAACGAAACCTACAACAAGTTTCGAATATGTTTCCAAGAACTTAATAAAATATTTGCCAAACGTTCCACAAATCGTTCTTGAACTTGCACTGTCAGCACTCGGTTCATTGAGTCGTACGTGGTTCGAGCGTTCACCGTGAGAACAACCGGTTGGAGGAGCAAAGGTTGAAGGATTGCCGGTGGTTGGCGCTGAACGCCCATAGTGGACGAAGCATCTGGGAATAACTCCGGTGACCGGTCGATACACGCGGGACAGTTACGTAAAAGGGAATAATAAGAGAGAGAGTCGTAGACGCCGCGCCGTGCAGGCATATTTGCCGAGATAAGATAAAGGCCGGCCGCGGTCACGTGCTCGTTGTGCTGTCAAACTTCTCTGTTATGTAAACTTCGCGCTTTCTTGGCGATTTGCCACTTATCGGCGGCCGTGGGTTCCACGGCATCGGGGACTGCGATTTATTTTCGGCGACGCGAGCACGCGCGCCGGATACCGCTCCTTCCTTTTCCCCTTATCGTTGCATTCTCCGCGGGGGAAATCATTTCCCGGCCACGCGACTTCTTCGTACGCAATCTTTCTCCCTTTTTTTTTCTTTTTTTTATTTCGATTTAATTTGCTCATATTGGCTTTATTGAGCGTGTTCGTTTATTCTTCTAGATTACTTCTCTTGATTCTTTTTTCGTATTGTTTGTTATTATATTTGAAGTGAAAAAATCACCACGACTTACAATCTTCTCCTTTTCGTTTTCTCGATGAGATTCTCTATTCGTGGGTTCGGTATATTTTCCTTTATCTTTTTTCTTTCGTATCGTTGATGCGTTCGAGGCGAATAAATGATAATCATCGTTTTATTTGCATAAAGATCGTGATCGTTTTCTTTCCAGAAACCTTCGTAGCAAACACTTTTCATTTCAAATAACATTTATTGTATTACGTTCAATAATGTAATTTCTCCTTTTTATTCGATAGTGAATAAATATAAATTTAAAAGCAACATAATAACCGATAGAAATAATAATATTCGAACTTATCCGAACGACTTCTTTTACAAACATTTTCAAAAATTAATTTTATGCAACATTATACGTATAACGGTGTTAAGCAAGCATAGTTTGGACTATGATAGTGCAGTTCTCCACCCTCTTTGATAATGGCGCGATAACGTGAAAGGAAAAATTGTGTGCTAGATACACACGTAATAAGTTATGTGCAAGAGAAAGGATGACAGAAAAGGGTGAGGTCTGTTGTGACGTGGTTTTCATTTCGGGGGCATGTGCGAGCGACCACGACATCCGTCGTGGATAACGTTTCCCCTTTTTATCGTTACATCGAGCGGAAAAAATATCGCAGTCGCGGTACTTACGTACATACGTATCTGCAACCGTGAATGTCGAAACCGGAACCACGTTGCCGATCATCCGCTCGCTGGCTATGATAAAAGCTGATTTCTTTTTTCCTTTCTTTTGTAACACCTTGCGGCTATTGATACACGCGTTACGTCAGATGCGTCAAACAATGGAAAACAATACCATTTTTAGAGCGTTCGGCAATTCTTTTCAATTTTACGCGAACGTGCGAAATATTTCACTGTAAATTCGCGATTATGCAGCGGATTTCGGGAAACATACGATAAAACACGAAATGCATCGTTTCGCCTTCCCTCCGGTATTAATTAAACATCATTGGACCGTATCTAATAACATTTTACGGACGATTCCGGCGTTTCAACGTGAATTCACGAGTGCTGCCAGCTAAATTCCTCCGGATTCGCTCGTTAATACTTACCCTCGTAAATTTCCCTACACGTAGGATCTATTTCCACGTTATGAGGTCGACGGGATTAATTTGCAATTCGTCAGATATATTTGCAAACGTTATATATCTCTATCCTAGCCACAATTCATACGTCCGATGAATTTCCCTGCCACCGATACGAGAACGAGTGAAACACGATTTCTACCATATCGATTTGGCCAGTTTCTCGACGACTATATTTACTACCATCAGTAGCACAAATTACAGACAGACTATATAGCACCGTTACATCAGCATTTAAGAAAAAATGTTTGCATAAATTTGAGCGAACAGAATCTGGAAGATAGCCAGTTCGAAAAATTTACGCGCGTATTTGTACACTGAATAAGCGGATGATTCGATAGCCTCGAGTCGAGTGTCATCTTAATTATGCGCAATAAGCATCGTCAATATTTTGCATGTAAATATTAGATCAGTGGTGCTCAACCGTTACATGCATTTGTTGTCAAAGGCTTAACCTCCCGAGTACTCTTAACGATAATCCAAATAGTCTCTTAATAATCTCTTAACAATAGTCTAACACACCAACTCTTAGACCCTAAAGCGAAACAGATCTTTCGCTATCATTGCCGACATCTTCAACTAACGTAAGTATAAAACAAGTGATCCACTTTCGACCAATGTACTGCCGATCACACGTATTAGGTCGTCCGAAAAGTGTCTTTCTTTTACGGACACGTCTTTTACAACAACGCATCTTTATACCTAATCTGTCAAACGTTGTGATTCTTATCTTGATAAAGCAAAGTGGCTCATACGTAATTCGATAAAATGATATAAAATGGAAAACGTTGTGCATCCATTATTCCCTTATAAAACGAAAGAAACTTTTTGGACGACCTAATACTAGGACACATGTATATAGTTATTTGAAAACCAATACTTTATATATTTTATCAAACGTTATACGCAAAACGATACATTTCTCTCGTAATTGTCTAATACCTAAATCCAAACTCTCGTTCGATCTGAACGCAATGTATACGATTATGGTCTATTCGTTCTCACGTTAAATCCCTAGTTGACAAGATTAAATCGCGTTCCACGTAGGTACATACACAGCTAGCTTCCATGTACTTGTTGCCAAGTTTACGGCACGTAAACACCTGTAACCGGCAGCTATAGAATGATTTTTCTAGACCATGCGGCGATATTCGAAACGTGTAGCATCGCGATTATTATCGATACGGCCAAGCCGTGCGTTCGAGCACGTTTCATAACATTGCGTTGTCAAGCCAGTCTCACGTAACGGGAGATCCATTTTTGATTGATCAATTTTAAGTCGTTAATCGCCGTCGAAGAACAAAGGTTCATGGCGTTGCGTTCGGTTGATATACAGAGCGGAATAATCGGTTTATTTTGTCGATGAAAATTGTTTTGATAGGACGACTTCGTATCTATTGCCTCCCTCTTTCGGCACTTCCCATTCCCACCCTTAATTTCCGCGTTAATTGAATTTCAAGTTTATGAATAACTTTGTTACTCTCGCCATTTAATCTTCATTTTATTTTTACTTCTTTGTTGATAATTGTTTATTTGACGAGTCGCTTTTTAGGATTGTTAAATCCATTGGTAATTGCACGATAATTTTCTTCGATATTCCGCTTTCTAACATATATTTTTGTACTTAGTGTATATTCATGAAATTGAATATGAAACGAGAGGTGAGATGATGTCGCGATATAAAAATAAGACAGCGCGTATTTACCTTAATAACTTAAAGAGCTTTCAGTATTTCGTCAGAGATCTATTTATCTATTCATTCAGAAAGTACGAACCGAATTCATCGAGAATCACGAAGACATACGAATACGCTTGAAGACATCTGCCAAAGGATTCGCTAAATACGCTGTTTAAAGTTATCCTTCGAACCTACAAAAGCAATAAAAAAATCCGTAAAAGTTTAAAAAAATAAAACTCCACATTTTCCTGCATACAATACCAGGAATTCTAAAAATACGTACACCGATTTCATGCTATCTTCGCTTATCTCAAAACAAACGACGCTTCCTGGTTTACGCCTACGATTCAAAGGCTGTCAGTCGTAGGAAAGGAATTTTTATTCCTCGGAACGCTTCCTCAGATCCCTTTATCACCAATCCGCGATGCGAGGAAAAGAAAATAAAGAGCAGCGGAGGAAAGAAAAAAGAACAGAAAACATGGATCGAAGGTACAAAAGACTGAAAACACGGAAGGATGAACATCGAGCAAAGAATAGCGGTAACAGCAGAAGCAGCATAGACCACGTGGCCGCGCTGTGCGCGTCGCGTAACGGCAGCACGGGCCGAATCTATTTGGTTGTGGAGATCGACCGGCCGATTACGTAACGATAGATTTATATAAATGGTTACGTTGACACTAGAGCCCCAGCCGTAGCTGCCTCGGCCATCGTTATATTATCTAACGTAGAGCACCGCTTGGAAGTACGTCCGATCTACCGTTCCTCTGTCCGAGGAAATTGCCACGAACGTTTAATCGTCGTTACCATCGAGCGGACCAAAGTATCATATTGTTCCAAAAATAACGTCGTCTCTTATTTTCCATTTTGAATTTCTGAGGTAAAATAGAACGATAGCTGGCAAAATTGTCAATTAGCATTGATACAGAAATAACCAGTATCGATGAATTTTTGAAATTTGACGGGAATTCTTTCTTAAGCATCGTTACGCGAAAAAGCGCAAGTTCTTCGTCGTGTGAATGCTCGGTCGCGCACGACGAAAATAACGTTATATGGATTGAAAGAATTGACCGACAATTGTTACATCGTTCGTCCTATTCTTTGGATTTAGCGCGGGCAAATTTTCATTTAGTTCGATGCGTTAAAATTCTTTGGAACCATCTTGATATGACCACTATGCAGATACATGTGGGTCTATTGTCTCTGATTCGTTTCGACATACTTGAAACTCACGTACATACTTAGATTCTATCGATAATATGTATTATGGTTCCACGAGTAAAGCAGCCATTTCAGGCGATATATGTATATATATATTTAGATTATAAATTATATACATTGGATGAAAATACATAAACAACACCGTGGATAACTACCTGTTAGTAATTATTATATTTTCGTAATTTCCGATTATTTCGTAATTGTTTGTCATCTTCTTATCAGTTGTCTTGCTTCCTATTGTTTCAAGTCCAATTCTCCAAAAAATCTAAAATATTGCACTGAACATACGTTCGATGGCTATCAAAGGGATAGAGTCAATTATATATGCAATGGTTCGCATGCCTAGATAATGTACCCCGAATATCGATGAATAGCGTGAAAGCGTAGAAGAGGTTGGCACGAGGATCGATCGGCTGGAAAAGAAGCGCGATTTCCTCGGATCGACGTCGACACCGGGCGACACTTTCGCCCGTGGCATATACGCAGGCGCGCAGGGTCGACGTTTCTGTCAATTACATAATAAAAAGCGTTATGTAAGGACAAGCGCTACGCATAAAACGTAGTGCCAGTATGCCCAGCGACGAACGAACGGAATTAATCGGTTTCATCTTAGAGTGGCGGATATACGGTGGAAGGGACGTGTGCGACTCTTCTCTGAAGCTCGTCGAGTCATCGACATTAGCCGCTGCTTCGAATTTATTCAACATCTATGCGAACACAAGGGGATTTAGTAAAATGTTGTAAAGTGGATGCAATTGTTAGAACGTAATTGGTTAGACCATTAGTTTACGAAACGATGAAAGACGGAGTATGGAATGGGGATTTAAAAAATGCAAGTTTAGCGTTAAGACAATATTTTGTAATTTATCGACGATTAGCTTACGTATCAAATTTATATCGGTCGATAATCGCCACTTGATTATCTCTTTCTTAAATATCAATTCACAATTTTTATTATTTTGTATATAAATTGTACGTAAAGAGACGGTTGAGAACATACGCTTCGATATTACGAACTCTCTTTTCACTCGTAACGTAGCTAGTAAACAAACGCGTCCATCTTTACACTCTGTTCTTTCATTCCATTCTATTTATACTACTATCGCATGTGTATGTATACAAATAGAAATAATACTGCTCCTTAATGGTAAATAAGCCTTAAGACAATATTTTGCAATTTATCGACATAGCTTACGTGTCCAATTTATATCGGTTGATAATCGCCACTTGATTATCTCTTTCTTAAATATCAATTCACAATTTTTATTATTTTACATATGAATTGTGTATAAAGGGACGGTTGAGAACATACGCTTCGATATTACGAACTCTCTTTTCACTCGTAACGTAACTAGTAAACAAAGGCGTCCACCTTCGCGCTCTGTTCTTTCATTCCATTCTATTTATACTACTATCGTATGTGTATGTATATAAATAGAAGTAGTACTGTTCCTTAATGGTAAATAAACTTATACCGCTCCTTAATTTATTATCATCGATTGACAACTGTCATGTCGAGAAACGTAAACGTGTATCAGGTCCGTTTCGTATTCATCGAAGAGTCAGACGATCTCGTTGAAGCTTTACCACGACTGGTTTGTTATTGGTCGTGTTCATTTACGATGAGTTACCGTACCGGAAGAGTCATAGCGTTCTTGATGATCGTTCGGCTTACCACTTCGCGCTGCTTCTTGCGAGTTTCCGACGATTTACGACTTCTACTCCGGACGATACACCTCGGGGAGTAACTAAGAAATTGGAAATTGGTAGACGATTGGGAGATGATAGGTTGCGCCGCGTTGAGAATTTATCGGGCAGATTTAGTGGAAGATCGAGGACTGCTTGAAGATTAGAGAAATGATTAATAGCGGCGGTTTGTAAAGTTAATTCCGTAGGAGATTTGTTCTTTAAATTGGAATATGGAAGAGCGTAAAATTAGAACCGCTTGTAAACAAAAAGCGTAAAACTGTCTGTTTAGGGTGAAAATAGTGTGGTGGTAGAAGATTCGAAGCCAAGGCTGTTAGTAAGAGAGAGGCTTTAATGTTCCTTTCTTTGACGTAGATACATTATGGTGAAAGCAAATTGCTGTTCTACGTAATTATGTATGTTCTACATGAAATACAAAATGTTCTCTAAATGCACGTTTTTCTAATTAGAAATCAGAATAAACTAGACGTACAAATTAGGTATAAATGCGTGGTAATCTTTCACCGACTATGTTTGTACGCAATAATTTATCGTAAAACGATAATCTACGAATATACGTACTCATTACGAGGTCCTTACGAAAGATCAATTTACGAATTAAAAGATCGCTGAAAATTATCGTAACAAATCCGAATGAGGTAACTAGGAAAATACGACGCGTGTTCGCACACTTTGACCATGTACGTTATATTATTGTTTCGAACTCTTCGAGTTCTTTAAACTTCAAATTCGTTCATTTCGAGCATCATTCTCGTTTATTTTTAGACATTCTTTCACTTCGAGCTATCAACTTCAAATAAGAGGATCCTAGACAGTTTCTTCAAGCCTCGAATCTTTATTCTTACAGACCCTTGTACCTCAAACTCTCGGTCTTTAACACGAAGGAACAAAGAAACTTTACAAAAATCAGGTGCCTTCTACCAAGCAGTATGAAAAGTCGCCAACCACTCCTAAAAGTCCCCTCTTCAGGAAGTCATTACCGATAGGAAGTAATCTGGGTTTCCAAGGAATTACGTGACTTCAAGGCGAGTCTGCGATTAACTCGCTGCCTAACCACTTTTCACGAGCTTCTACTTTCGTTTCAATAATTCTCCTCGTATCTGAAATCTTCCCCGCGGTTACCTCTGAGATCTTCCCTAAAAACAGATTCTAAAATTACCATCGAAATCGTTTCTAAAATCGTTGCCGGAATCACCTCTGAAATTATCCATCGTTTCACGAACGTTCGTTTCTATCGCGAACAGACAAGGACGAGGTTATTTCATTTACATTTTGTTCGTCGGCTGGCTATCTGGGCGCGTCGACTGCTTCGAAGAAGTGGAGAACACTGCAGCTGAAGTGGCGGCGTCAAGGAGGCCGGGAGAGTAGGTCAGAGACAGCCAGGAAACTCGATCGAACGAAAGCATCAGCGGGGCGGTACTTGACCGTGAAAAATGGCCGTGTGTCTGTGCAAAGCGAAACAGCGAGGCCGGTCAGCGGATATCGTCGCTTTCTTGGCTTGGAGAAAGCTACCTGTTCTATTCCTTTGGCTTCTAACGCGCGTGAAAATAATATGCGATTATCGCGCTGTTTCGAGGACGCTCGCAGGAAAACGACAGATGATATTGTGGGAATTTTCTATCTGCATAGGATTTTCAGGATATCGTGGAAGAAAAATTGATAATATAATGATAGATGCTCTTAGGTGGGACTTTGCAGGGGGTGTTTCAATATTATTTTGATGACTGACGAAAGAAGTAAAAGCAAGATTACAAGAGATAGCTATCTTCCGTCATTCTTGAAACAAATCGGTTGAAACATAGTAATTTTTGGAAATAAACATACGTACGCTAATGGCGGCGGTGGTATCCTTTGTTGCTTTTATCGTTCACAATTTGCTTTATGAAATGAAGGTTTTTGTTGGCATAGGAGGAAAATAAACACGAGAAATAAAATACAAGTGGCGAGAGAAATATGTCAGGTGTAATAGCTAAGTCGTCGGTAATTTTCGAAAGTGCTACTACGTCACGTGGAAGTAAATAGTATCGCGCTCATAGAAGTCGCCAGGGTTATTTCAGTGGTAAACGTAATGATGCAAAGTGAAATTCAATTTGTAAAACGATCAGAAGACATCCAATCGTGGTCGGCTAATGTATCGGTTATTACACCTGTAAAGTGTCGTTACATAATGTTACCGTTTACAACTAGCACGACACGTTGGTGAAACGTATCAGCTGACGGCAAACAATGATTTCCGTGCTTTGCTTCGAGGAATTGCACGATCATAGTCGTCCACCGTTGCAACGACGTTGCCAATCTCTGCTATTTTTATTGATTATGCATACATTTCGTTATGTTTGTGAAAGTTTGATCTGGTTGTTTGAAATGCAGAGAGCATTCGATCCAATTTCCAACTCTCTGAGCAGCTGCAGTTTATTTTAAATAATTCAAATATCGCAGACCTTTTGATCCTGCTTACTTAATTCAAAAATTTCCAATTTCCAATTTCTACAAGTGACATCTTATTCGAAGTACTCGTTATTGTTAAAGTTAAAAGCAGATACTTCTTCTTTATTTTCTATTTTTAATCTCCGAACCCAGTAATTTTCCCAGCTACGACGACACATAATTACTTGATGTGAGATGTTATTTCTAGATATTTCAATCGTAATAATTGCTATCACGAAATATGTACTTAAGTGTTGCTAGTTATAAATACACGCTCGATATAAAGTAGTTTTTAAGCTACTTTCACTGAAATTATTGTCTAACATTATAACCTTTGCAATTCGAACGTTAAAAAATGCAAGTCAGTTTCGACAATTCCATTTCCTATCCGTCAGCGAATTTAGCGAAACGATATATAACTTCCTTGCACTGGAAGAATAACAATGACATCCACGATTAACAGAACCAATAATCGTTACTATACATCTTTGTCACGTACTCCAATGTATGATACATCTATGACCCTGGGAGTAGCAGATAAATATATAAAGAAAAGCGAGTATAAAGCAGGCTGTCATTAACCTAATCTTATCAGAATACAGAATCTAATCTTGTAACTAGACTGCAGATATTTATTTAAATGAATAGAAAAACATGTAAAAATATACAGAATCGTAAAAATGTAAAGAACACTCAAACTGCAGTACTTTGATATTTACAGGATAGTGCAAATCTCTATGTAAATTCTATTCGTTTTAGTTGCTTGCATAAAAATATAAATTCGCAGGAAAGTTCACGATCTACTTATAGCGAAATGGAACTAAAATTCGACACCGGATATGTCGAAACTGTACAAAAGAAAGAAGAAACCACGCTTGTCCACGTTCATCGGAAAATCTTGTCGCGTTTCCGCCAGTATGCAACGGTTTCGTAAGGCTTTCGATTTCTTGCGATTATTTTGGCCCGCGAAAGCATCCGGGAAACGTAAGCGATTCCTACCTCTACGTAACAGGAGGTGCCAGTGGCGTTGGGTAAATTGGCTGGGTGACACGATTCACAGAGATCGCGGAGATGTCTTATGCAAAACGACGCGTCGAGTACGCATTGTACGCGCGTCGCGCGATTTCCGCGGATGATGCAAACTGACGCGTGCGAAAAGAATTACGCGAGAATACTTTGGCAAGTGGCGTGTCAAGGGACACTGTCGTCGTCCCGACGCACGTTCCACCGGTCGACACGTGGAGCATTATTGATCGTTACCAGAACGAAAGGAGGGAATAGTAAGTACATATGTGCCGTTGATACGATGCACGCTGTGCTTTGCTGTCTTACGCACGGCCAACCTGCTGCTACTGCTTTCGCGTTATGTCAAAGTTGAATTATGGTATCGTACGAAAGCCTTAAATCAATTGTATGTACGTGTCATGTAATGGTCGGCGAATATATTTTTAGGAAACGTTTGCGTATGCTGCTGTACGCAATAAACGGAGTTGATCGTTCATCGTTTATTCTGGTTCTACGTATACAAGTTCCATGCATGATTTATTCTGAATTTACTGCATATCGATAATCATTTTTTTTAGTATGTTTCCCAAGCTCAAGAAATTTGTTAACAATAAAAAGATATACAATTAAAAAAAAAAAAAGAACAATTTGACACGGCTAAACGCATCCTTCGCGATAGTAGAACGCGATCGCAGGTAGTCGTCCGCTGGTTTGATCAGACGATGGTCAAAGCCGCGGGGAACGGGGTGAGTCGCGGGAGACAGGGTCTTTTGGTCTTCTCTCGACACGCTGGTGCAGCTGCATCGGGCGACGCATCGCCGTTGGATCGAATGGACGTCAGCCGTTCCGGCGCAAACAGCCAAGCGTTACGTAAAGGTCGGTCACCCGGCCGCGTACTTCATCGCTGTGCTTGTCGTTGCTGCTGCTGTTGCTCGAGGTACAACGGCTTGTTAACTCGCTTCTCGAACTCGACCTTTATCTCTTTCTCACGTCTTTCTGACTGTCCGTTTTGTCTCATTCTTTCGACCATTGTTACGGCGGTCCCTTTCTTCGATATATCTCATAGCTGCACTTTCTGCATGGTAACGACCGCGCTACGGATATTTATGCAAATTCATATTTTTACGAACACGAAAGAGTAGAATCTAATTAAAACGGGTACTCTACTTTGGGTAATTTCCGTATTTCTGTATATTATGACCATTTTATATCGCCTGGCACTTTCGAATTTCTCATTGATGTGCAAAAATTCGGAGATTAGAAATGAGAAAATCTGGATTGTAACGTGGTGAGAATGTTTTATTTGAGAAATTGCGATTTGAGGGGATTTGTTTAAAATTGAGGAATAAATATCCTTACAGGTTGATTCGAAGAATCTTGAATCGAGCGAACTTCGTACTTCACGATAAATGAAGACACATTCTACGTTTGACCTCGTCAGTCTCGGCACAATTAAGTGTATTTTGCGATATCGTCAAGTATAATTACAAGAGCGTTAACCGAGATCTTACCAGCCTTACTTTTATTTGAAAGTAATTTTACTCTCTTTTATGATAAAATAAGAACTACGCTAATGACGCTTTTCTAACGACTGTAAAATAGGTGCTCATTGAGTATAAATGATACTAACGTTCGTCGATCGATCTTAAAAGTTTCGTTTTGATGCGATATTTCTGAAATCACACGTTCGCGTGCAAAATGGGGACAACTATGTTTGTATTTGCAGATAGTAGAACAGCGCTTTACGTGTTTCGATTAATTTAGTGTATTTTATCGATTGGAGGAACGACGCAGTACTTGGATGACTAGTTGATTAACTTGGAAACAAAGTTCACATAGACTTGCATTAAACTTGAAGTTTCCACAGAGTTACTTAACTCGATGGCGAAGTTTATAATCAACGAAGTGAGATACAATTGGAGTTACAACGAATTCTATGATAATCACAATGCAATAAGTTTTATTGCACTGAAACTCCTATCCAGGAAACTACGGTTCGTGTGTTTCGATTTGACCCGTTATGCAGTCAAGTCAGTAGCTACAGACGTATCCAACGTGACAAGAATCGCCATGTATTACAATGAAGGTTTACAGCCAATATCGGAACATCTTTGAGCTATGAAATTCTAAAATTCGCAACACCGCTATTATAAGACTTGTCCTGAGATATAAATCGCTTGAAATTTTCATCCTGGTAATGTTATCTCAAATTATTGTCGAATCACGTGGTTGCCAGATTTGCGTTATTTTGAACTTTGACCCCAGACAATGGATCCTGAATCTATGAATCCCGAAACTATGGTTCCTGGATCTAAGATGTTATTGGTCCCTAGTCGAATTTAGATTTGGATTCAGAATCTCAGATTCCAGATTTCAAAGATTCTGGACACCGAAAACAAGTCTAGACTCCTGGACTTTATATTTAATGTCCGTGGTTTAAAATTTGGTGTCGAGGTTCGGAGATTACGATCATCGAACAGGGGTAGAAAGAATAGATGGGATAGGATCCTCTGACTCATGAATGGCTTCAGATGGACCTCGCAACTATGTGGTCGTGAATCGTGAGATTCTACGTTGTAGAAATTGGCCGCAAATTCCAACAGCATGGATTACGAGGTCACACGCTTCAATTGTAGATCAGGACAGGTCTCATGACACTTGGATCATGGATTACTAGGTTCCACGGATCAGTGGTTTATCGGGACACGTGCTACGATCCCTAGGTCGTGGACCTGGAAATTCCATGTTCCTGTTATAAAAGTAAATCTCGTAACTTTAGGATTATGGACTTTGAAGTTTGATGGTTCCGAAATGGGTTAGAGTATTCTATAAGTTTGAGGTCACGTAGTTCGGGATCTTGCCGTTCTAGAATATCCCGATGCATGTTCTACTGCATTGTTGTAGTTTAGACCGTTCTCTTGGCTCCGATATCTTGGCTTAAGAGGAGTTTCTTACTCGATTATGGTTCTCTTATTTGGATCGTTTCCCTTTGCGTTGGTCCTTGTTAATTATTTTAAAATGTTTAGCAGCTGTTACCTTACATTGCTGTTTATGTTTTTGTGATTTTTGCTGTATTTGCGGGAAATCTAAAGATGAAAAATGTGATGAAGATACGAAACGTGAACGATATTCGATGATATATAAAATATCCAAGGTAAAGTATTTATAATCTTCAATAAATAAAATAAATCTCTATTGTAATTCTACTACAAGTTTTCATCTGGATACAAATCTGCATAAAAATTTACATTATGCTAATTAACGATGTTCAAGTATACCTTGTTATTCTGCGACCGCTTACTATTTTTTACTTTCCTGTTTTTTTTTTTTTTTTTTTTACAGATTGTGTCGTCGCCGTAATACCGTTGTCGGTTAACGGCATTTCCTTTATTTAACTTTGTTCACGGTTTTATTGGCGATGTTGATCGTGGCGATGTATATTCCGCTCCTAATATAAACCAAAGCGTTTTTATTGAAGCGTCCATTATTCGATGAACGCACTCGTCTGCGATAGCTCGACTTTCATCGATATCGTGGTCGTCTAATTAATTATCGACACTGCCTCCTCTGTTTTCTTGCTTCTTATTTCTTGCAACAGTAGGTTTCTTTCACGCTCTTCTTTCGATTTAAATATTATGAACGACACTTCTTCTTGTGTGACTCAACTACGACGAACGAATGTCTTGTTTCTTTTATCAGTGAATTTCTTTTCCACAAAAGCTAATTCCTTTTCCCGACTATGTACGTGATCCGTTCAGTACATTTATTGGTGCGATATGTCGTTAGCTACGAGTTAGTTATTATAAGTTAGTCATCAGTTAAAGTTCCAGTAAGGTTAAATTTAGCAAATTTGTAAAAGTGAAAGGCTTCAAGAACCGTGAAGCCCTAAATCATTGATACCGATATCGGCTAATATTGATTTGCTGTGTGTATTTCAGTAGGGATGAAAGCAGGCGGATACATTTTGATCGAATTACTTCTATGTTCTAAATTGTATCTTTCCTTTCTAATGAAGTTACGTCAATTCAGCCGTTACATAGACGTAGCTTTAAACGAAGATAGAGATTGTCTCTTTTTTCCGAGCACCTCCAGACACATGTTATTCCGAGAAGAAATAAATCGGCAACCAGACATGCAGTTGTTAAACTCGTTAACGCAACCTCTTTAAGCTGTAATCAAGTTGATTAAGTGGAATAAGTGTGTAATCGATTACTCGTATGGTCTGCATCTCGATTCTGTAGCCAGGAAATAGAGATATAATACCGTGTAATACGATCGGTCGAATTAACGAATAATCTTATTAGTTGTGAGTGGTTGATCATTTTTATGATTAGTTTCAATCAAGTCATAAGCCTTCTTCGGTTAAAAACAGTGCACAAAGGAAATAAATATATCTTCAACGTTGCTACATGCGAATACGATTTTAGATCATCCTAAATACCATACTAAGATTTATTTTCCTCGTATCCGTAAATCAGAAAGCATTCCAGGATTTCTATTTTTGCATGCACACAAAAAATGCTTCAAAGAACGGTCCAAAATTCCAGTGACACTTTTACGTGCTCTTTTGCTGACTCATCCGGCCAATTCAACGAACATCTGGATCTCGTCCATTGGTCGATCACGTGTCTATTCGTTAGATGTTCAGGGTAAAGGTTGTTGCTTGTATCAGCCTTTAATCTCATTTACATGTGTTTCACAGTGCAGGAACACTTGAACGATACGTATAAGATACATAAGGGCTTATTTGTCTGGAAAAAAACGTGGTGATGTTCTGTGCACTTGGTTGAACGGTTAGACGGACCTGGTTTTCTGTTTCTTTTTTTCTTTTTCTTTTTTGCTTCTCCTCGGGAGGTACTCGCGTGGGCAGACTATTACTTGCGTCTGTGTGGAAGTGTTGCGGATTATTGCAGCTCGTAACTTGTTCTCGGAATGAACTTCTATCGATTGAACCCGACATCCTGTTCTCGTGCGACGCGCTCAGAAGGCCCTTTGTCTTTCTTCGCAGCAGAGCGGTTCAGATCGAAACTGGTTGGCAGTGGTTGGCCCTGTTTTTTAATGACTTTGACTTCTTTTCGTATCGTGTTGCACTCTCGCGACGAGTTTATAGAAATAAAATAATATTCTATGTTCGTTTGAATTTTTAGGGATTTGATTATTAGGTATGTCGTATCGAAAAAAAAAAAATAAAAAAATAAAAGTGAAAATATTTTGCCAAAATTTTCGTATCGAACGTAATGCTCTTGTCGTATTTCTCGAATACCTCCAGAAGCTTGAAAATAAATTTCGACGATGATCTCATGGAAGAAGATGGTTTCATGTCTTTCTGCTTTTATGTATTTTTCTTTCTTTTTCAATCGTTTTCCGTAAACTACAGGAAGTTGAACATTTTTCCTTTTTAAAGCTGTAAACGTCGTTTCGATGTTGGCTCTTCCTTTCCAGAAGAATATGGAATTTTTAACAGAGAATTTATGAGCCGCGTTCACTCGTTAAGGATGTAAACGTCCCTCTTGCCTACGAAACCGCATTTGGAACGCACTGTTCAATGTAGAAGAGTTCTTTTATGCATTTCGCTTCTTAGAGAGGTTAATCCCTCTATAAATCACGTTATTAAAGATTTAAATGTTATTTTACTTCGCAGATTTGTCTTTAAATTTGCCCGCTATACATTATTCACGTATTACTTAAATATAACTGAAAATATTATTTTTGGAAAATTGAGCAACGGATTGCAGTTTTATTTTGCTGATACGATGCTGATACGACACGGGAGCTAAAAATTTCCAACACAGCTGAGAAACGCGTTTCTGTTGCTTTTGAAACTTAATTTATTTATCACTTGAATACGTGGCCTGCCAGAGTTTATTAAATTTGCCTTAAGAGGTGAATAAACAATAACAAGTGCTTTTAGATTTAATTAAATTTATCTTTCTGTAAACTTTCGTTCTTTTTAGTCATATATAAATATATTTTCTTCTAGAAGCTTATTTTCCTTAAATGCAACGATGCCAATATATTGCGTCAACTACCTTCTACGTAAATTCATTCTTGTCAAGTAGAAATCCAAGTAGGACGTAAATTTAGCGAAAAAATTCGAAAAGTCAACAATCTCCGGTTTAAGTTTTATTACTAAAACACGACGTTTTAAACGAGAAGCAAACTCGTAAACTCGCGAAGTTTATACCCAGCGTGAAAAAGAGAATTGTAAGGCGGCCAGTTTACTTCATCGTTCGACCGTAAAATCGCAATTCTTCACGCTAAACCCTCACTGTCATAATCGGTGTCAGTTGAACGAAAACGAGCAACAAGCTGCCACAGTACCGTCAAGAAAAGCGTTGGTTGCGAATGACGAGCAGGCGATTTGCACGATACAGGCGAGACTGCATCCTGGCATTGTGAGCAATGTCATTGCCTCCGCGGGTAGAGGCCCTTGCCTGGTCGAGGACGAATTTCCGGCACGCGCCATCACCACCAATGCCAAGTCGAACCGATTCATCGACCTCCATTTATCAACGCTGACCGCAGGTCTGTCGACATCGTAAATCTTCTTTAAACGTGTTTTGCGGATTGTCGCGCGTGCGACATTTAGTCTTGCGATATACGAATACTCTATTCACCGGATTGCTTTGTCACCTAGTGCGATTATGAAGACAGAATAGGGTCGTGACGATGAAATTTTGTACCACGTTTTAGTATGGCCGCAATAACGAGTTTTATGATGATTTATGGTATCATTTGGAAGATCGAAATTAACGTGATATTTAATTTTGACGATGAGCAATTTGATTTGGTTTTGAATTGATCGCGAAGTCTGATGATTTGTGCTATTGTAATACTTGGAACCTTAGTACTGATATGATCTTCAATGTTGGCAAAGAGATTTTTTATTATTGAAAGAGATATATCTACTGTTATAAGATAAGATTGTTGAGAATATTGATCAGAAAGTGGAGAGTTTAAAATGGTTGGATTGATATTTGTTGATGCTTTTATCGACCAAAGTTAAATAGTCATATTACCGCGTCATATAAATTCAATTTTAATTTACCATATAAAAGAAACTTTTCATTCGACTTGATTTTATTACGACGGAGAGAATAGTAGCTAGTAGCTCGCGTTTAAATGATATTTTATGCGTAATAAATGAAGCTTCAATCACTCAGCGAACAGTCGTAATTATGGAATAGTGGTAGATATTTCGTTCATATGCGCACAGTCTCGAAGAGGAACGGATGCCATCGAAATCGTGACCGCGTACAAACCTATTTCGAGAAAGTTACATGACGATGTTCCAGCGTGACTACGCGCATTCGGCTTACACGAGCGTTTGGTTCATAGTAAACTTTACCTTGAGCAAATTATAGGATGAAACGTTGCATTAGGCTGATTCGTTCGATCGGCGTTTACGGGAGGAGTAATGAGATCGAAATCGTTTTCTTTGATTCCGGATCGGTCTAATGCCTCTGCTCAATTCCATAATTTCGTATTAATTGTATGTACGCGAAGAAAATTTGATTATTCTTTTATTTTTTATTTATTTATTTTCATCAATATTTTCAGCAATAATCTTCGAATGACGCAAATTTAAATGTTACCTTAAGGACGACGAAGAAACGATGATATATTTCTTCTTCGTGGAGAAGATTTCTTTTGCTCGATGTTCAGATAGGATTGCTTCTATCTTATTGTGACTCACGATAGTCGTAAAGATATAAATTCTACTTTTTGTTTAAATATTCTTTCAAAACGGAATACATATTCGTATAATGAGAAACCAGATCAGAATGATAAAGCTACAAATGTACGGTACATTCTGAAAACTTATGAAACAATTTTATATTCTGTGAATAAATTGGGAGAGAAACGTCGACGCTTGCGTCGCATAATGTTCCCTGTTGGCATATCCTATAAATAAACGAATTGCCTTTTTACGCGATTATTACCGTTATTCTATTCCATTCGCGATTTGTAGTTTTATCGTAACGAAGAAATCTACGCCATGGTATTACTTTCTTTACGAAAAAGTACAAAATAATTAACGATTCTGCGACGGCTGGTTAATCTCTTAATTTACGTGCCGCTTTATACATTATTCACACGATTGAAATGGCTTCTCGGGCAATCAACATTCGTCGCGAAATCTCAATGACGCGAACGCTTATCGAATAACGATTTAAGAATAAGAACGATGTCGAGATTTGGAGAGCGTCATTCAGTTGCACGAATTTGTATTCAGCGGGAGATCGTTTTACGCTTATGCAAAAGCGAAAAAGATATTTGTCGTGACAAGGAAATTGTTTGATCGAATTGAACTTCCCCGCAGAATTTTTAGAGGCTTTAGAAACATCGGCTTTGTCCAAGAATTTCCTCGATTGTTGCGTGAAATCTTTCCCCGAAATTTAATCTGCGAGAAAAGGTATTGCGGTGAAACAGAAGGGACCATCTTGTTGCCAAGAGAATTCCCGTCTGTACTCATCGGAGTCAATATCCTAGCGATGCTTTACGTTCCTGTTTCCTCCTGTTTCAGCGCCAAACAGCCCACTCCATCTTAGCAACAGGGCTCACGTTTTGCTCCTGCTGAATAGGCCTCAAGCCTCCCTTACGGATGCTGATCATGCTGTTAGGCTACGACCGGACTGGGGCAAGGTGAGAAACACCTTTATGTCATGGTACATTATCGCGTTAGAATAGCGTGCAAAGGAGCAGTGTACGTGCAAATAATTTGTATCGCGTGTATACGAGAAAATAATTTATTTGATGTTTTATGTCAACTTAGTTTCTACTTGTCATAGAATTAGATGGATTTCTCGGCGTGCGCCTTTTTAGAAACGCGTGATAACGTTCGAGTCAATGAAAATAATGTGTCACGTATAATATATTAATAAGTTATGACGCATGGTTTTTAAATTATGAATAAAGCTGTTTATTTAATTGCAGTACATCTTATTCGATATAAGTCAAAAGGTATTTTCGCCATATTTATCTTTTGTCATACGATCCGTTTTAATATTCAAATATTTGTATGAAAGCTAAAAAAGATGTGACATGTAAAATTGAAAATAACGATTGCGTACAAGCATATTTGATTGAAATTTCCTACGTGACTGTAACATAAGAAGCAGCGTGTTTCTCCTACTTGGCACGCAGTTCGATCAGATGTCTAGCTACGTATTGTCCTTTTACCCTTAACCCAATCCTGGCCCGAACTCACCAAGCCACGCGTGACACGTTATTTCCAACCGAGATCCGAGGGTTAGATGAGATGTCTGATAGTCTGATTCAAAGCAACCACCCTATTGAGAAACGTGACAAATAGGAAGAATTTTCTTTCAGTTTCATTAATTTTACGTATATTTCACTGAATTAATTTTCCGCTACGAAACGGATGGTAAATATTAAAAATTGTCATTAGTTTAACTTTTGGTAATGCTAGCGATAAAAAGTTATTTTTAAAAAATTCATAGTTTATTAAATAATAATATTTCGACGTTTCTTATTCGTAAAATGAAATTAATATCTAAACTTATCTCCGTTTTCTGTTATTCCTATAATCATGAATTAAAAATACTTCGATCAATTGTAATGTTGTGTCTGTCCATTAAGTTCGCCAACATGTTGCTCAAAATACGAATTTTTTTCTGATCGATAACGCCGCGGTAGCTGTATCATTTATAGTAATGACGTAAATTGATAACGGTTTGTATTATCACGAGATAACATTGTTGCTAACAATGGAAATATCGTGCAGCATAAGGAAAAAAACCACGTGCATCATCCGCCGATATAATGAAATACAAGTAATCGTTTGTATTGGTTTATGTAAAGCAATTTACATGCGTAGTGAATAATTTAAGCTCAGAGAAAAAAGATCTGACTGATTTTGTATTTGCATGAACGAACCAATTAAAATGAATGAACTTCACGCCGTGCATTCTTGCAACATTGATTCTTCGATAAAACAAAGTTGATTCATCGATAAAGTTCTTCCTGTTTCTACGCCTATGCATCCCATACATCTTTGTAGTTGGTTTTGTGTCTTGGTACCGTTGTACATCAATTACGCGTTTATGTCAGTCCCGTTAAGGTGAAAAGTGAAAATTGAAAATAACTGTTTATTCGAGATACTTTGCTTAGGAAATTATCTTTTAACTAAATTATGGATTTGACAGGCTTTTAATATTTTCCTATTTTTCTATCGCCGAGAGGCACGAACTAAATAAATAATAAATAATAAAGTAAATATTTTTCTATCGATATTCGTCGCGTGAGTAGAACGGGTTATTGAGTAATATTCTGAATATTCCATAAGAATTTCATAAGATTTTCATTTTATGAGATATCAATTACCAGTTAAAATGGAGCGGATTTTAATTACTGCTTTGTCATTTGTCAACAGGGTCATTACAGACGAGGGGTGGCTTTGTCGGCTCTTGGCAGACACGAGGAGGCGCTGTTTGCCCTTTGTATTAGCGTAGCTATCGACAAGAATCCTCAAGCTGTGCGTCACGAATTGATCAAGGTATGTCGATTTTTATATTAAGTCTAAATGTTACGTCGTCCTGCGGATAACGTTCACCTTTCGCGCCTTGTTCCACTGCGAAAACCCGCGCGACCCTTTGACGTATTTCTGTTAGAGAAAAACAGCGTAGAATTGCTGCAATAATATTCTTATCGTTTTTATTTCAATATCGAGATCTTAGCGATCAATCGATTTACGATAATTTGAAGAAGGAGACTGACAAATAAAATCTGCCATCCTTGAACGATGCAACAAAGTCTGTCAGATAAATTAGATTTTTTTCCTGAAATAATTGTGATTTCTTTAGTGGCTATAAAAGATGAAATTATAGAGTTGTTTACTGCGTGTTTAAAAAATGCACAAAAAGAAACTCATTTACTATGTTCACTGTTATCTCGATCGTTCTGTTGATTGTTATCAAGTTAATTTATTACGCGTTTTCCACGCTTTTCTTGATAAACTTCGATAAAGATGACGTTATTGTCTGCGGTTAATTCTACGCGTTTTCTTATAACCTTACAATAATATGTACTATGAGCTACAATGACAGGGGACAAGTGAATTTTATTTCGACATCGATAATGAAAGATTACTTGTAACAATTTTCTTGCTGTAATTTGTTAACGATATTTATATACTTCTACTGGTAAGTTACTTTTGACAAATTTTTGTAAACAATTCGACCGTCGTAAGGTACGAATTCAATTAATTTTCTACGTATTAAAAGTAGTTCTATATAAAAACATCACGAAGTAATATTCATAGAAATGTGGCGGATCGGTGACAACAGGACGCCGACAGGTAGAGGACATCAACGCGGTCCTGCTGTCGCCGATCCGCCACAGAAATTAATCGACGGATAAATAATATTAAATTATTATATATGAATATTAAAAATATCGCTAGAATTTTTACATTCGTCTTATCTTTACGATGCAATACTTTCAACTAGTCATTTACAATGTCCATTTCAACATCAAGAAAGAAAAGATAATATCCACTGAACGAGAATCCAAGAATACAATTATTTATTTAGATAGAATACCACATTATTTATTTAGATAAATTTATTTGAATTCAATTATTTAGATTACCTGCACAAGATTGTTTTTAGATTACTTTACGTTAACTATTATTCCAACACAGTATTAAGCGATTACTCTAATCAAGCACGCTCGTATATAAAGTAACGATACAAAACGATAGATTGCGTTATCTACGCGAAAAGAGTAGCATAAATAAAGCGTAACGCTCCTTTAGAAACGTCCGACGTTAAATCCGAAAGAGTCAACGACTCGATCCGCGTGTAATTCTCCACACGGAACGAGATCCTTTGGAGAGGGATCCGTTAGCGTTTATTCTCATTTTAATATGGTCGCGAACGATGCACGACCGGTGGATAAGTACCCGCGGATGAACAGTACAAACGAGCGAAAGAGAGATCAAGATACCACGCCGAAGTCACGAACGTGTACAAAAGAAATGGACGTCTGTGCGCGACGGCATTTCCGGTACGGCTGCTAGCGGTGTAGCTTAATGACTCGGTATGATAGTCGTCAGGTGAGTGACCCGTACCGGGGCAATGATAACTACTCGCGAATAGACACGCTGTTCGAGGAGAGCGTACTGTTTGTTGCGTGACACGTGTTCCTCTCGATTCTGACTTTCGTGCCGATTACTCGCTTCTCGTATCGTTTTTTCTTCCCTCTCTTTTGTGTCGTTAGTAAACTACCGCGCATCACGAGAATACGTGGAAAATACGAAGAATATGATAATTGGAAGAGAAATGTACGTCGGCTAGCGTTAACGTGATTATTAGTTATTGGTAGATATGAAGTTTGTGTCTCGCAGATTTATGAGAATAAAGTTCACAGTACTGCAATTTTTCTAATAAATGTCTAAACTTTATAGCATAACGACAGTTTCTACGTATTGAATGTATTATAATATGAATTGGCGACAAAGAAGATTTAAAACGGAGCAATGTGCAAGGTCCTTGCTATAGTCTGTAAACTTAAAAAAAATAGATCTGCAATTGAAACGTACGTGGAATAGGATACCTCTTATGTCTATTGGATCGTACGTTTAATCAGATATATGAATAACTGATTAGTTTAAAGATATACGAGGAATATTATTTATTGGTCGGAAATAAAATAAAATATATAATAAAGAAACTGGTTCTACAGCTTCTAACGTATTATAATATCTCAGATTTATAAAATGATATTTCTTTCGAAAGTGTAAAACTGAACTAATGAATTGATTTTTAATTAGTCGGAATGGCGGTCGTTCTTCGTTCTGTTTCTGCGACGTAGTCAGCCTAATTAGATGAATAATTTCACATGTGTTGTAAATAAAGTTATGCAAATTTATTGAATGAAATTAATATGGATTCTGTCCGTATAAAGTGTACGATTGAAAACGTAAAAGCCTTACGAGATGTATAATAATTTACAGCATAATGGAGTGTCGATAAAGTCACCTTTGCATGAAAAAGTTACAAGTCCTAGCTAGCATCAATGGATTAATTAAGTTCGACTAAATCTGATTTCTCGCGAGAAAGAATCGCGATGACTGTAAGAATTATACTGCGTGGCATTAACCGAAGACCTCATCGCGTACACACCATCCTCTTAGGCAGCCTTTACACAATCATTTCTTCATTTTCTGAGAAATATCCGATTAATCAAGTCACTAACGAAATTATATTGGAAAGTTCGGACAAGCCAAAATGCTCGAACAGCGAGATCGCAAAAATGAATTTTCCTATTCGTGTCGAATTGAAGTTTTCTCACATAAAATTATTTTATAGGAATTACGTGTAATCTGTAGATGAATGTATGCAGCGAGTTGGGAAAAATATTTGTTTTTCGTCATTCTTGATATTTAAGCGATCCGATTTTACAGATTAAATTTTAATGCGATTGTCTTCATGTTATTTTTTTTTTTTTTTTCAAAGAAACATCTAAAGACACGAATCTTGCAGAACTCCGTTGCTTTTGCCATTAAAACTATACAGGAAAACAAGGAAAGATGAATTCGACGTTTGATTCTTTGCGCCTTGATCTAAACTCATTTCTACAATTATCTCGTACATTTCAACGATATCATTCTTCCACGAAATATTCACACGTCTCGCGGGTGTGAAGATGAATAGCCTAAGTTAGACGATAAATATTCTGTGAATTGACATTCATGAATACCTTGGGGCATTAGGCCGAGCCACGCATACGATTCGATTCTCCGTTATGTAATAAACTTACGAGCGTCCTACGCGCCCAATAAAAACAAATTTCAACTAAGTAGAAAAAGAACAAATTTATTTCCCTGTTGACCTCCTGTACGTCATATCAATCGACCATGTGACAACCCGATAATTCCAATAAGGCTCTCCAGGTGAGTGACCCAAGGCTAGTCCACATTGGAGGCAAGGCCAGCGATAATCACTCACAGCAACTCGAGACGTCTGACTCTTTGAATCGCGGCTATTGTTTTTTCCCGACTCGAGAACAAGTCGGTGCAGCTGCAGAATCAAAATTTATCGCGGGTATTCCACCGTTGCTTTTTTCCCATCAGTTTGTGATTCATCTGGAAAACGCTGTTTCCTAATTATATAGAATACTTTAAGCGATTGAGCAAACATAGCGTTAGAATTTTCCCATCGATTATAATGAAGCATAACACGCGTTAACGAAACATCAGCTATCAATATGGAACGTACCGCTAAAATCATTTCTAAATTACACAAAATACCCTAGCTAGCGCGATGGCCAAACTTTCGTTACCACGGAAACCGCAGAAATTTCACGATAACGAACAAGTTTAATTAATAAATGTTCCAATCATGATATTTAATCAAACAATTTCGTAAGATCTCATACGGATAGTTCCAAATTACAATGCCAGCCGCATGAGATTAATCTCGCGCGGTAAACCACCGTGGACTATGCAATCGAGCCAACTATCGTCAGAGCGTTCGATTTAATGGCGCCACGAGGGCGACCTGGGGTTAGAATTCGTCGAACGAGTCGAACGAACCGAAGAGGCACGACAAATTGAATTTCGAACGGTCATTATGTAACCTAAAGGCTGGTACAATCATTGACGCAAGCTGCACCGGTACTTATGTAAGATCGAGGAATCATTCTTTTCGCGCGGCGTTCGAGCCGTATGGCAAGCAACATCCGCACGTTTGCCACTTTCTTCTGGTTGAAAATGTTCTCCTATTGTGCCCGGATACGACTTAACCACGAGGAAGTTGCACAAGGTGCCGTGAAATTTTCTAGACTCCCTGCTAACATCTTTCTGTATTTTACTCTTCTTTTGTAACTCGCAGATGTTCGATCATACGGAATTTTGCGTTTTCTTCGCTCGTTGAAGGCGTCGAGAGGAATTAACGATTGTAAATGCTTGAAAACAGTGTTGCACGCCATTATGCAATCGTGTTTTTGTGAAAACGTGAGAGCCTTAGCGGAATGAAAGATATACCACGAGATAAACAAGTATCGGTTTAATGGAAAGAATCTATTTTGAACGTTCTTCTTTTTCTTTTCTTTATTTTTCTTAGACCATGTTCAGATAAGAAGTCAAGGTTCGAGTAGAGAACGTTTTGATATCAGAAAGAAGTAAATGTTCGATTCATTGAAGTACTTGAACTTGGGTTTGTGTGAGAAAATTTTTTGTGTGTTTAACGGTGTAAGTTGAGGAAGAAAAAGTACCTAATACGTGGAACCATCGCGTCTAATAAATCGCTGCTGCGCAATTGTTGTGCATCGTTTTTCTGAAGTTATTACGGATAATCGTAGGAGCTATATTACGTAATATGCATCACAGAAATCGAAGTATACCGCCGTTTACCCGAAGAAAATCTCACGTTCTACTTGTATGGCGAAACACAAAGTATAAAATTTATTATGTTTCCTCGTTGACTACCGTTCACGAACCGCTTAATCTCGCGCAAAGATTCAATTTCGCAACGATCAATTTCCATAAATAGGAGATGAAAATTCGGTGCAATATTCGAGTTAATTGAAAGCCACGATACAACTATTTCCTTCATTTTGCTACGCACGATTCAAAGTATAATATTAAATGCTAACGAGATATACCAGATATTCGCTCTAACGATTCACTCGATTCTTACTCATTTATGATAATATCGCGAAAACGAAGTTGCTAACAAATGAATTCTTATATTACGAAGATAGCACAATACCATCATACATATTTATCCACAACAATAGTTAAATTCATTTTCTTATCCTTTGTTGTATTATTCCTTTCGTGACTCGATGTTTTCGGATCGCACTGTACTTACAAAGCAACATCCCCTTATCTTACGTGAGTCGTTGCGCGCAATCAACATGCATTGGAGACAATATTGTAATTATGTCGCATAATTTTTCTTGTTCGCGCCGAAGGAGACGTATATCTCGTTTACAAGGATTTACGGGCTACATTTGCATGGAACATCGGCCTGCGACAAAGAAACGTCTCTATCGTCTAAGACACGTCGCACAACGCGCGAATCGTCTATAACAGTTTGCGGGGGAAGCGGCTTTCGTCGTTCCATCGCATTAGAATTACAAAAGGCATTGTTTCGTATCGTCTTCAGGTGCTGTACAAAGTGTTATCATCTGGACATCGTCGTTACGGCCTGCCATCTCGCACTCCCTACAATTTGACCGAGGGTGCATCGCGCACGAGGAGTCGTCATCAGCTGATGAACCCGAAGAGGAATCGTCGAACAGTATTGAATGCCTCGGACTGTGAGGATAATAGCAGCGGTGGCGAAGAGGAGTTCACTCAGGTAGGAATCTTGCGGGATTTTAGAAAACAAGGGTGGACAATTTATGGTTTATTTTAATTTTTCCAATTTTATTGAATATCTTTCAATTTGAGGGGAAATAGTGGTTTAACGTAAGCGTATTTCCTCTTATTTCTTTGCTTTATCAATAACGAGTTTCGAATTGTTCGCAATTAGAATATTTTTGTGTGGAATAAAATTCGAAGTTAAATTATACGCAACTATTTGCAAGATTGATTTCCAATACAATGCAAGAAAATATGGATTTTGTAGATCATTCACAATGACGAGCGTCTCTGTAAGAGACGTTTGATGCTTTCTAATGCTCGAGTTTTCTCCCAGGAATTTATCGTTAACACGAATTCTTAGAATTTAAAGTCCAAGTGTTTGAGTATACACAAACATATGTGTGCATGGCAGTGTCACTACCGGTATATTCTCATGAATTATCAGATTTGATAAGATGCTAGCTGCAATGCTAGCGAAATACTGTCTAACAAAGAAAGAAAAAAAAAAAAGAAAAGAAATGCCCGGGAATCGCAGCAGCCATAATTTTCCATTCAATTTTTTGTTAGAACGTTATTAATAATTTTCTTCGTAACTCACGGTATTTTTCTCCGCTCGATTTAAAAATTGTTGCGTTTGTTTTTAAGCAAAGTAGTAAAAATATTTATGATACAGTACGCGCACGATGGAGGTGTTAAAATATATTTTTTAATAAGACACAAGCTTCGCTACTGTGCCCCGAATTAAAATTGTACGACTTGAACTTCGTACTATATCGATGAGAATAAATGATGTAAAATTGAATTAACTTCAACCGTTTCATACAATGTTTATTCTCCGTTTAAACGATTCTTCATTTACGTAACATGGTTTAGACGTTGCATTCTTTTAATACACAGTACTTACAGCTGTATGTACTTCTTGATAACTGAATGGCCATTTTAAAAGTGACATCATCGTTCAGGTACAGTTTTATGCTGACTTCGAAGCTGCGATTGAATTATCAAATAACTTCATGCTTTTCTTCTTACGTCCCGCGTTCACGAAATTTCGATCGGATTTTCTTTCTACGATCGTTGCTTTTTCGATAAACGTCGATGAGAAAAGAAAACGTATAAAGAGCGAAATATACATACAATATATACACATGATGTTGAAACAAAAATCATTTATGTTCGTTTAATTTCTCCTTGTTTTTCGGTGCAATTTTAACGAACTGAATTTTCCAGCCGTCGTAAGAAATTGAATTATTTTAGATTTTCAATCTGCCGAATTTAATCTGTTACAATTGAAGTGATATCAAATTGTTGACGAGCAACTGATCAAAAGCAAATATTTCACTGAAACACATAGTTCACTGGAGCAAATATCAGATCGTAATAGAGAAAACGGAGTAATTTAATCACGATTCTACTTCAAGAGGTTGCAATTATTTTTTTGTCCGTTTAATTCCTGGCACGTACTACAGCAATACAACAATCGATATCTTAATCATATTCCCGATTACCGCTCAGATATCTTGGTTAATCGTTCTGTTTCCTGGGAGGACGTCGCTGTATCTGTTCACGTCCGATTGTATTGTAACAACACGTGTACTTATTGCCGCTTGGGAAACACGTAATTAACAATCAATTTGCAATTATTATAGATCAACGAGAAATACGGATATCGCGGCGTTAATAAGCGGCTAGGCGGTTGGAACTTATATAAATCCGACGTTTCAATTAATATTAATCTTGTGGCCGGGATAAGCCTGTGTTCGCCAACCAATAATAATAATCGTTCGCTACGTTTAATTACGAATCCCCGAATTTTCTCACTTTGTATAGTGATTTGTATAAATTACGACAAATAGTATGTTAACATGTAAAATACACTATATATTTCGCAGAAAGATCTAAAAAAGGAAAGGCAAAGTTCTGTACAGAAGAAAATAAAAGAAGAAGAAAGATAAATTATACTAAAATTTGATATTATAAAAAATATATATCCTTTTTATTATTAAAATTTATAACAAAAAGACCAACATTCGTTCTTGTATCTCTGCTCCCACCCTTTGTTCCAAGATTACGAAATAACGAAATTTTCGATAAAAATCATAAACGCGTGAATACGGGAAAAACACGGTTTTCGAGTTAAGCACGAATGGTAATGTAATTGCAACAGCGAGAAGAAAAACAGGCGAAACGAAATATCGAGGAATTAAGTTCCGAACAGATTGTCGGGTTGCGTAACGATCTATTAAACGTTACGCAAGCTCACGGCGTCCCGTTGCGAATAAAGATGAATTGTATTTCAAAGAAAAGAAGCTCTAATCGTGTCAATCCTAATAATTGTAGATTAAAGTTCGCGCTTAATCCAATTATCCTTGTTGATTCATTGCAGACTGTTAGCAGAAGGCTCCTGTCAACCACAGCACCACAAAACAACATGAAGCTGCAGGCTGGCCTAGATCGTCTCTACCAAGACATAGAAAAGCTGAAAAGTAAGTTGGAAAGGCTGTAGCATTAAATCGAGTGCAGATTACAGAAGAATGATGAGATCTAGAATCGTTAATAGGCTGCGGACGTTTACGCGAATTCTAAATAGAAACTTGTTTCATATTTCATAGTGTAAGCAAGTACTTTGCCTTTATGTAGAGCTTGGAGTATTTGAAATATTTTCTACTTTTTGTACATTTACGTTTTATCTAAATAAGCAAACAATTATATACATTTAAATTTCTCATAAGTATCCATAGTTGGATTCTTATTTAAAAATCCTGTGTTATCTAAATTTTATAATGATACTTTAAATAATTAAGCGAGAATGTTCATAGTTGATATTATTCGACCATTTACAATAATATTTGTAGCGCTGGTATTTATATGTAGAAGTGCCGATTAGAAGAAAAAAAGAAACGAAATATTTTAATTATTTAAATTTACGTAAGATTTAAAATGTTAGAATGCTGCCGATATTTTATTTATTCAAGTATCTTCGTCAGTATTGAAACATAATTGTAATGCTCTACAAATTGAGCAGATTTTTAATCGTCGAATATGGCTATGTTTTTATAAAAGATGAATTGCAGCCTGAAAAGGTTACCCGATAACGTTCTATCTGACATTTCGTATTAATAACTAACGTTGCACATTTACCACGATATGTGCGGTTGAATGCGTACCATTGATAAACGAATCCCCAAGCTATTTAAAAGTAAAGTTCATTCAACGCTTGAGCAACGCGAAACGAAATCTTTCACTTATTTCTGCGATCTTGTTAAATTCCTGTGCACAGTTCCCACTTTCTTCCCCCTGTTCGTTCAAATTTTTTTACCATTTATCCACGTCTAAAGATTCAAGAGTGCATAATTTATTTGCCTTGTTCACTAATTAATTTATCTCGAAAACTTTTACTTTCTAGTTTTTGTTCGAAAATTTTTGATTAATCCCCTTTAAAAGATTCAATTCTTATCGTGTAAAATTGAAAACTAAAAAGATATAAATTAATTCGAGGAATTCAATTATCCAAAGACATTTACCATTTTGAAATATTACATTTTTATCTCACCGAAGTTTTTATTATATCCTAACGAGACATCGATAAATATTGCAGAAACTCATACTTCCGCGAATATCCAAGTATGTTGCGTAAATCATAAATTTATTAATAATATAAAATAATACAATAATACAATACTGTTAATTTCTATTGAAATCTGATTCCTTTTTTTTTCTAAAATTACATATAACGTTTCATTCGTGTATAATTCTGACTTCAATAATAGAATTCTTTTGAAGCATGGGATTACGCGATAAAAATATTTTAGACACGCGATAATCAACTAAAACGTTTGTTTTTCACAGGGCTCGAAGCGAGACCCGCTGAAATTCTCCTACCGCCCCTTTCCGGTGGCACGGCAGGCGAGTTAGATTGCATTCTGTGCTGTCGACTCTTATGGAAACCCGTAACGACACCATGTGGGCACACGTATTGCTGGATGTGTTTGGATCGTTGCTTGGATTATTCCTCCGCCTGCCCTTTGTGCGTCACGTCTCTCGTCGATGTAAGTATAGTATGAATATATATGTATAATAGTTCTGTTTATTATTTAATTTGTACTTTACAATTTGTCCAGCTGGACATTTGGTAAATTTTTCTAACTTAATTGCTAAATAACACGTGGATGGCTACCCCCAGCGGGATACCATCTTCGAGTTTGACTATCTTATTTCTTTAGTGAGGTCAATGTTTTCTTTTTAATCTTCTTTCTATCAGAGTTTTGCTCGCTTCAGCATTTAGCTGGTTTGCATCTGTTGTCGTTCTTTCCTTGTATTTATACGTACAATATGTTCTTCCTCGTTTAAATCTATAGAACATATTGGACAAATTTACCTGGCGAAATTTGAAACATCCTATATAACGAGTACAAAGAATCATAAGACAAAAAGTTGATTTCGAATTATGTTTCGTGGAACAAAAGAACGTCAGGACGTGAAACACCTATCCATAAATGAGATATAATGCTTCCTAGCGGTTAACGATGCTGCAGATTGAAATGATTATTGTTTGTGGTCGCCATGGCCACCGTTAGGAGCTTCCGCGTTCGTGGCATCATTACCAATTGTCCCTGTGAGCATCGTCGTTAATGACGTTAAATAAATTTTGCGGCTGGCAATCCCGTATCTTTCCTGGATCCCCTCCTCCCTCGTATTACGTTACATTATTACATAACACACCGCGACCGTTATTCCCGCATTGTTACTGCTTCTTTCTTTCATATTCTCCTTCCTTCTTCCTTAACGCGACGCTAAACGTTTATCAGCGTTGCTCCGTTTTATTTAATTGGTCGCTGTGATTCATGATATATATTTTTTGCGGAAGTTTTTACGTAATATTTACACAAGTAATTCAGAAGAGTTAATAGAATCGAACACAGTCTATATTTGTTACAGTCTATGTATGCAGAAGTTGTTAATCCTTTATGGAAAAGTTCTGGAATTTAAAAGATAGCGAGTGAATATTTTATAAATACCCTTACGACGTTTCAAGATATCACTGGTTGCTGGGTTTCTGTAATTCAAATGTGATTTTATATCCAAATATGCTACACGGATGTTTATGTCGATTGACAATTTAGCGAACGCTATTTCATTCACCGATGAGTAGCATGATTCCTATCATTCTAATTATACACCGTTTCATTCATTATGCGGTGTTTGCTTCTTCCTATTACATTATTACGTAGGTAAATTTGACAACACCCTCGAGATCGTCAATCGATATAAAGTTCGATCGACGACTTTACTTTATAAACGTTCTTTATCCAACAACGTGCGTATTAATGCACGATCGTTATCACGATGCAACGTAATAAATATAATTTCAATATAAATTTCATAAAGATGAACGATGCAGCGCATCGAATCAACGTAGTCAGTCGAATGAAAACGACACCAGGATACTGAAACATCGTATTCGTTATTAATGCCAGTTCTACAGGGAGATGGCCACGAAACTTGTCACGAAGGAGGAAGGTGCTGAGAAATTCTCATGAAAAAATCACGAATCTCAGCAGCGAGTTGTTGAAGGCATCTCTCGAGAAGGACGACGAGGTTTCTGATCGACTTAGCAGAGTGTCCTTTGCTTTTTCAGTACTTGGCCAGCAGCCAGAAGACGGTGACGGACTTCGTCGAGAGGGCATTGAAGACCGTGGCCCCGGCGGAATACGCCTCCAGGGCAGCCAGCCACCGATTAGAACTGGTCCAGGGACTTGGCCTCCTGGGTAGCGAGCAGATCGCGGTTTTTGTTTGTACCACGGCGTTTCCTTGCGTCGCCTGTCCCCTGTTCGTCTACGAGCCGAGATACAGGCTGATGGTGAGGAGATGCGTCGAGAGTGGCGTTCGCCAGTTTGGTATCGCGGCGTGTCTCAACAGAGAAGCGACGGGGACGAAGAGGTAATCGTCCTTTTAGTTTTTCTTTTCGCTTCTTCTTAAAATATATTCAGTGGAACGCTCGTTTTGTTTACTTACAAAGTAGGAGTATAGTCGAAGATTAGACTTTTCTTATCCTTTTTACTCTCTTAACAAGCGTTAAGAATGCCATACTATGAGACAGTTTCTGAGTTCGATAGATGGTCCTTGTCAAAATAAAAAGACAAGTTGTCAGTTCGATCTATCGTGTTCGATAACGAAGATATAGAGATAAGCCAATCGATCGAGCTATAAATCGCCGATGTTTCGTACATATTGTATGGGTGGAGGAATTTATAGCTGAGAAATTATAATTATTGCTTTAATGAAAACTGCTATTCACGTTCTTTAAACATCTTGCTCTATGTTCTGAGATACTGAAAACTTAATTTTAATAGCGAATTCTTTGTTCGTAACAGATACGCGGAATACGGCACTATGCTTGAGATTCGAGATAGAGTTCTGCTGAAAGATGGTTGCAGCATTCTTAGCACAGTCGGGGGCAGAAGATTCAGGGTTCTCTCTGGAGGAGAAAGGGACGGTTATGACACGGCTCAAGTAGAATTCCTGAGGGATGCGATGGTTCAGGAGGATCAACTTTTGAATCTCTTGGAGCTTCACGACAAGGTGAAACATCGATAATTCATATTCGAATCGATCATAGTTTAATAACTTACCGCTCAAAGACTTACGCATTAACGCACGTAACGAAACGAAACGTAACGAAATTTTCCATTCTAAAATTAACCTAAAATTAATTAGAATTGCCATTTTATCAAGCGTCTCTTCAATTTATTATCGGGCAATTTTGTCGTCACCGGTGTCAGAAAATATATAGATCGTGGCAATTAGGAGTTTATAGATGATAAAAATATACTGCCTCTGCTTACTGAAACTTAATATTTCCAGGTGAGAACGAAAGGAAGAAGATGGTGGGACACGGTGCCATTGTCCCAGCAATTAGAAATACAGCGAGTATTCGGTCGAATGCCAGACACCGAAGAAGATTGGCCGCGCTTGCCGGACGGCCCATCGTGGACCTGGTGGTTGTTGGCGATTTTACCGCTTGGTCCTCAGCTGCAAGTGGGAATTCTCGGTACGACGAGTCTGGAGAAGAGATTAAGGGCTATCGAAAAGACTCTCGACCATATGGAGCAACGGCAATTGACTGTCGCCCCAGCGCCATCGGAAGAAACCACCACTTCATCCAGCATATGTCGAGACGAGGGTGGCCTCACAGACACGACAGTCTCGGTGGTACAGTAACGTTAAAGGAACAAAGGATAAGAAGAAGTTGGAAAGATGTCCTCTCAGGACAATTCGTTCAGATCATTTCGCCATGAGATGGTGATTTAATGGGATTCGACTTTCATTCGATGTACAAAGTACTTGGAGAATAGCTTATCGAAGATTACTACTTTTTACTCGGTATTTAATATACACGCATTGTATCCGGAAGCGAGGAGAGGAAAACCTGTAGCTCGGTCGATCGGCAACCAGGTTCTCCGTGTGCATCGATTCCCCCACTTTTCTTCTTATACTTAACCCCGTTAGTTGCGTTTTAACTCGAGTACTATCTCTCTTTCTCTCTTTATTGGGTACTCGTTAAAATTACACAGCCAAGCGCCTTATCGACGGAACGATGATGGTGCAATTAGAAGAAGCGAGACTAGGATCGAACAAAGGGTAACATCGTTGTCATTCGAGTAGTCGTTACGTTCCACTAACGGAACCTAGTTAGAACGGGGGGTTGAAGCGAGAGATGTAAACGAAGAAATTGATCTCGTCGATTTGCGCGTTATAGCTCGTCCAGAATTAATTCGATCGTGCGTGTGATTATTCTAAGCAATATTACAAGCAACCCGCTCTTTTACAATCTCGCTACGTGCTTCGACACATATTTTGTGACGTTTGTGTTTTCTGACAAGAGATTGACGACGGTGTAGCTGGGCCGGTGCTGTCAATGAACGAAACTTGTTCGTATTTTTCTCCACGCATAAAAATCACTATGTCCTTTATGGAATCGATTACATTTACTAGTATGCATTACGATACGTGTAACATGGTATCAGTTATTGTTCCTATACTGCATATAACAAGGGAGAAGCAACGAACGAAGCGACAGCTTTCGCTTCAGTTTCTTTGACAGCACTGATTTCTCACTGGTCTCTTTGAAATAGACCAAATAACACAGAGTTGATACGTTCCGTGCTGTACGACAATTTCAGAATCATCTGGTAAAATTATACTAGGAAATTTAGTTATAGATAGTAACCAATTCCTAATCTTCTAGCATTTTCTAAACTTACCTAACTTTTAAATCTATCTATTAGCAATAAATTAAAAGTTATTAGCCTTTGTCTTTCGTATCTCTCGCGTGCCATCGATAGTGTAGCTGACACGGAACGTGTCAAACAATACGGTGAGACTCATTCCTACCTTTTGAACGATAAGTTAATTTCGGGCAAGCTATAACGCAAGATCACCATATTCTCGATATTTATTACAAAATTAGCTAGACTATCGATAGCCGATCGGCTCTCACAAATACACGTTTTATATTCGAAACTCGTCGTTAACGTCGATAGGAATATCGAATCGAGAATGTTCAAACTCTTAGCCAATCATCGATGAATCGACCAAAGTAGACGATAGAGTCACATATCCGAGATGAAAGGAGGGATATCGTTTACCTCGGTAAGGCGTGACCGTGTTCTTCGCGCTATTGCAATACGCAAATCTGTTCTTCCAGATAATATTATATATACATACATCTATATGTATACACACACATTTATGTATACATGAGCATATTATACGTTGCAATCAGAGGTACGCACGTCGTCGTCGTTTACGCTTATGTTGTTCGTACCCGACGAGAACTTTTTATCTTCGAAACGAATCGCGCGAATATATACTCATAACGATGGTACAATGATAGAACGAGAAGCGAGACGTACATATGTATTTCGTCGTGAGTTTGCTGAGTACAAAACGTTCGTCGGATGTGCGCGCGATTAGAGCAGCGTGTTTTAGACTCTGTCGTGCGCGTATCCAGTTTTAGCTCGTTCGAATTGGCCAATCTTGAGCTTTGGGGCGTGAAGAGCTTTTGTCTTTGATATTTACGAAAGTCGAATAATTTTTTTTCAGCGTATTTTTCTTTCTACGCAAAATGGATTTTTGTAGTATCTAAATCAGAAGTAAGCAAACTGTACTTGACAAACTTTGACACACGTTGAGAAAGAAAGCACGAATGTGTTGCTTAAAATAATTAAAGGATCATGCGCCCGGTTATAACATTTCTGAATCTACAATTTTAGACAACGAAACAAATTTCATTGACGAAAAAAGAAAGAAAACTAGATAAGTTTGATATAATTTGAAACTTATAGAATTGTTATTAAACAGCAGAGCTATTTGAATAAATGATCTTTTAATTATTATGAGTCATATATTCTGTTTGCACTTATATTAACGTTTAAGGGGTCCAATGATGTTTGATAAATGAAATGTTTTTACGCGTCCCATGGTGATAGATACCGAGGAAAATTGATAAATATAGCGATCGAGTTAGATCTAGGTGATGTTAAATTCGGAGAAACGAGAAATTTTAGGTGGAACGTTCTATTTTCACTCAGCTTCTCGTAATGAGCCATACTTGTTGAAAAGGAATTTACAACAACGACCAGTTTATGTGGCAAAGCGCTCTTCATGTGGCACGAAACTCAATTTTTTATACTGTCCGGCCTGTATTCAGAACGCTCTAGTAGAACAAACTATACTCCTTTTCTTTCCACAAAAGAGAAAAAAGAAGAAGAAGAAGAAGAAGAAGAAGAAAACGAATATAATCTATCATAAATATTAATACGAAATTCTTTCAACTAAATCTTCTTCGAATATCTCCTCGTTGATGTTTTTACACGTAACGATTTATATTTATAAAAATCTGTCGAAAAGATTGAAATTCTAAAAAGAGAATTCTATATACTATAAGCAATCGTTGAGAATTGATAATTATCTCTTAATCAAAATTAGAAGCGTAACGTTGATAATCACAACTATTCTCATCGAGTAAACTGTAATTTGCGTCCAAGCTGAAAATTATTCTGTCGTTGCACGATAATTGAAGAGTATATTCAAGAGTATAATATTTTTAACGATTAATTTCCAACGTGGTTTTCCAACAGTGGCAAACTGGCCGTGAAACAAAGGCGTATCGTTTAGTAATAATACAGTGTTATGAATACGAGCCTTTAAGTTTATTCCGTCGCTCATAAGACTTCTCGACTACGGTAGCGTATAGTAATTTATTTTCATGCGATTTTTTAAACGTCATTCGAGAGACACATATAACGATCATCAGAAGAGCTAGGGAACGTCATATCAGTCATGCAATCAAACGTACAGAAGAAACGAAGAAAGGAGAATAAGAAAATATGAAAAAGAAAGAAAAGAATCATACGCGTCTGTTGTCCATGATAATTGATTATTCTTATTGTTATCGTGAATTAATATTATTATTATTATTACTATTATGATTATTCTAATTATTATTACAAATTAAGAAGAGTACTATCACTATGAAGCGAGTACACCACTATTAGCTTTTAGTATCGTCGATAATAATATTATCGAAAGCGAATAACGACAATTGACTGCGAAATTGGCATTATTCGATACGCATACACCTAACATATATATTTCCAATTTCTCTCACTCGAGAATGTGTGTATGTGTGAGTATGAAAGAAGAAGAAGAAGAAGAAGAAGAAGAAGGAGAAGACGAAGGAAGGAAGAATAAAAGGAGAACAACTTTTTTCATCGCACGTTTTCTAATCGATATAATAATAATAATAATGTAACGTTTCGTCTTCAAGAAAAAAAAAAAGTCGAAGGGGCAGAGATGGTGTGTCCCTGGTATCTTTAAATTTATATTCTCTTCTCTAGACTTTTACGAAGTTGTGAATCATGCATTGTGATATTACCGTATAGCCTACCTATTGTATATTGTTATAACATAATATTACAAAATAGTATGTAATGTCACGCAACTTTCCATTTTTACTTCGACATTTCTATATTTATCTTCATCTCTTCATATGGAATTATTGTAATAAAAATATTGATGAAATCAAAACGTTTCGAGGATACTTTGTTTTACCTTGACCTGGTTTGTTCGACTTTCGACGTAGGCCGAGATTCTGCCTGAACGAAATGTCGCCTATAACCTTATAATCAGTATGACATTAATTGATTGATTTAAAGAGAAAAAGAAATTACAAAAGAGGGATAACAACATTTCTGGAAATAATCTTCGCGTGATTACATTTGATGGGATATCACTGATCAATAATTTTCGAAAATAACAAAATGTGAGAAATGAAAAATCTTCGCTTTCCTTACGAAACATTATTTACAGAAATTACAAGAACCGAAGAAGACGAGATAAGATGAAAGAAAATAAATGAATTACTTGAATATTTCCAAAGAAAAGTTTCTGTTTGCTTATCAAACAAATCTTTTAAAGATATCGTCAGAAAAGATATATCTTTCCTTTGGGTAGAAACACGAAGAAAAGAACTGGTTTTGGTTAATTTCGTTTTATTGTTATTTCTGACTGCAACTTTACTCGTGACAAAGTGTCAATTACGAAGCAGCTTCAGGGCGAACGCGGTGGCTTCTCGGATTCGGACACGTCGAGTATGAGCGGTAAGCTCGAATACCTGGAAAAGTATTCGGTAGCGCCTTCTCCAAGCAGAGATTATTACGGGTTAAGAGTGTTGGACGACCAGGTGCTGACGAATAAATCGCGTTCTCGCGATTCTGCCTCGTAACTTCGCTCCTTTTGCAGGTGACACTCTATCTTTGGCGAATCTCGCACGGTCCTCACAAAACACCCATCGTACGAACCTCCGGTTTCGTTGATTTCAAGCAAGACCATCGATTGCAGGACGAAATTCGACGTATTTTTGGTACACAGTCGAGGAATCATTATTGAGTAACTTTTTGTGGAAAATTTGTCATTTAACGTTTAATGTTTATCCGATACGTTTGGTAGCTCTTGAAAGAACAATTCAATGAAAAATCTTTTATTCTCTGCAAATACTCTGTTAGTTTTTCAATTTTTCGACGCTTTTGAACGTTTGACGTTTGATATTTGTATACGTTGAATATATTTATTGGGTTAGGAGCGCGAAATTTTTCATTAAATTGCTCGCGAAGATGTCACTTAAGTTTAAGTTGATATTATTTGATCGCTTGACTATTTGAACGTTTGAAAAGTGGCGAATTAAGGAAGTAAAATTCTTCTTGTCTCCGTTTTTTCTTTTTTTTTTTTTTTTTTTTTTTTTTTGTGACAATTCTTACAAAATATTAGTTTCGCTATTTTAATTTTCTATTTTATTTTCACTAGTTTAATTTTCCATGTCGTTCCAATTCCATATATTTCCATTTATATACGATATTTTAGGCGAATATTTGCTAAAGCACGTAAGAAACATCACTTCCGGGAGGAATACCTTATTGACATTGCCAAGGTGTCTGATTAATAAATTAATCAAATATCTTTCGGTACAAGACATCATCAAATTAACATCCCTGTCGCGTGTCTCTAAAGAGGTAACAGAAATCAAAGAAATTAATACTCAGCCTTACCCTTCCTGCTTCTTCCTTCCCGAATATTTAGATCTTCGATGACAATTGCGTGTGGGAAACACTGTACAAAAAATACAGACCATTAACAAGGAATAGATACGACAGATTTAATACCACGTATAACTGGAAACAATTGTTCCAATTGGCTCAAGCGCAAGAATCAGCCTACGATCAAAAAGTAATCTTGTCATTGTTACCGATTTTGAAGCGCGCGATATTCGTCTTTGATTTATCATCGATGCAACGATCGGTTGTTCCAGATGCTCCGAAATCGCGCAAACGCGAAACAAAGGCCAGCAAACCCGAAAATTGAAAATTTACCGAAAGTGAATGCGAGATCGGAGAATTCATCGAAAGCGTATCAAAAAATCGAAAATCCCACGAAAATCTCTGGTTCGAGTACTAAACTAACGTCGAAGATCGTTCCGCCAGAAAATCAGACGAAGAAAACGGCCGAAGTATCTCGTAGAAAGAACGCGCAGAACTCTGTTTCAAGAAAATTGTCCGACAATCGTCTTAACGAAATTACAATCGATAAAGAAAAAGTAATCTCAGACAGGAAAACTTCTGCCATTAAATCGCTGCAAGTGACCGGACAGAAGAATATAAAGGCGCTGAAAGATTACTCGGTCGCTACCAAGGTCAATGCCAAAGTGGACAGCAAAGATTTGATCGGTAACAAGGTTGCCGAAACAAAGTCAAGCAAAGTTCAGAATAAAATGGCTAGGAAGATCGACACGAAGGCTAGTAGCATAAGTCTCAAGACGCTAGAGGAGAAATTAAATAACGTTAAATCGAAAAGTTCAACAACACCGAAGGTTAATAAAACTGAGAAACCAGCTCCGCGTCCGATCCACGAGGTCCAAGTTAAACCAAAATCCAGGGGCAAAACGAAGAAAATCGGTCATAGCAAGTCTACGATTCTGAGTACGAGCGCTGATCTTTTGAACGATCATTCTCCTATTAAGGATGACAGTTTCGATCTGGTAGATTTGATTCAGGCTAGCTTGAAAAACATTCGTAGTCCAAGAAGTATATTCGATTATAGCTTCAGTTGTATCGAAAAGACGAAATCTTGCGGCGGTGACACGGCCACGCAAGAGATTAGTCGCAAGATGACAGACCATCCGAGAGCCTTGAAGAGCGGTCAGGTTAAAGCGGCTCTTGATCGATTGTCAGAGAAATCCGAGCCCGTCACCGCGAAATCGATAGATTCTGCCAACAAAGGCGAACTATCGTACGGATCCGTCACGCCCAACTATGCTCTAATGTCGTCGAATTCAGAATTGAAAAAATCGACAGAGTTAAATAAGAATCGTAACGTTATGGTGCCAGAGGAGAAGGCAGAACATTTTGAAAGATATGGAATTTATAACAAATATCCAACGCCAAGGCTACCGGATAAAGAACAGAAGAAGTCGCCTGCTGGAAAGGAAATGGATAAGATGAGCATTCTACGTTCGCTGGGAATGAGAAGTTTGCGTGGTAAAAGCGTGAGCTCTAACTCAACGGCTGAGGTAAATCGATACGAATCGAGGAAAACGATCGATAACGTTTATAAGTATTGATGTGTGTTCAATGTCGTTGATGTTACTCCGGAGAATATTTTTTAAATTGTAACAATTGTACGTGTATATGTTTGGTAAAATAAATATTAGCGAAAGCTAAAATGCACGTCTAAAAGCATTGTACCGCGCGATAATCTGTCACACGGCAAATAATATGATTTCAAGACGAGGAATTTTTATAAGCGTGTTACGATAGAATAGGAAGAAATTATGATTTCTTATTTATAATGCATTTAACTTGAGAAATATTACTATATTCGAAGCAATTGACATCGAATCTCACTAATTATCTAAATTGCTAAATTATACGTATTTGCCTCTAGGAAATTTTAATACCAGCGTCAATTTAGCTTTATTACAGTATCGAACTTTGATGTTTTTGGTAGAAGTAAACGGTTTTCACAAGAAATCATCTCAATGTTGAAGAAATTTATTAGTTATTATCTTTTCTCGCATTAACAATTTCACTGGAAATGCCTGACAGATATACAAAATAATTATCCAGCGATGCTTGTATTTAATGATATGTCTTTTTAAATACAAACACACTTACATGAGATATCATCGAACGAAATTTTAGCAGTTTGTTCTATGCATAAAGATCTATAAAAGAAATTGTACAAGATAGCGTGTGTAAAGTAGTGTCAACGTATGATTAATTTTAAAGCGAGAAATATCTTCACATTTTAATACGTCTCATCGTCAGTTGCGACATTATTACTCTAAAATAGGATTAGCGAGCTTTAACTGAGAAATCTGCTGACATTTTTCACCAAACGTTCTACGAGCGTCGTCTATGGATACTATGCTAACTATGATCCGAGCTTTCTTGCACAATTTAGCTATGTTACATCAGTGAATTGACAAGTGGCAAGTAGTAAATTATAAACTTTACAGTTTTTCATCAAAAAGGACAATCAGACGACTTGTAACTTGTAATATTAGTTCAGGTATAACGATATTGTCAACTAATGCAATTATTTATCAACTAATAGGTAATATTAGTAAATTGATAGATTGCAAGTTCTAGATCATAAACATCTCTTTTTACGACCCTATTATTTTTCATATAGTAGGACAATCTAACGGTATTACGATCTAATAATGTTAGTTCAGTTGTGTGCGTGCAAGGAAGCTCCGATATTTTGTAACATATGGAAATACTATTTGAATTTATAAAACAAGCGTTATATCCATATTAAAAGTGTCTTGCTTCGAATAAACTTTTATCGTTAACGCGTTATTTGAAAAAATTCGCTTCGCAAATGTCGCGCTCTTAGCAACCTCCTTTAAAGATCACGAAATTTACCCTTTGCTCGTACAGAAATAACGTTGACGTCGATCATCATCGCTACAAACCGATTATCAATATCACACGAATTCGTCCACGTAATTTATTGTCCGTTTACGCTTATGACTTAAGTTCGATTTGGACATAGAAGCCTGGCAAATAAACTAAGCAGATTCAACGATTTTGTTTCAACGGAGAAACCGAGAATACGTTATTTATAATATGTATATTTACAGAGATTTAACCTATCGGAAGTAGAAGAAGAAATTTGAAATTTTCGCAGACTACTTAGAAACAAAATCGCTAGTATAATTCCGTAATAAAAACAATGATAATAACATAATAATAATAATAATAATAATAGAATTATTTTGATATTTAAATATAGCAAATAATTTTTAATTGCAGCAGTTTTATTACAATCACGGAATCCTTCTCACTGTTTCACGGAGATTCTCGTCTTCATAGAATTCGATTTACAGGTTCTGTTTAGTTAATGGTAGGAACAGTATACAGCGTAGATTCATTAATTTACATATATCGTTTAGTTTAGCTGCGTCAGATGGTATCACAACCGCATTTGTTTTGGTGTTTGTTGTATGATAAAATTGACATCTTTGCTCATTTATACTCCACTGAATTCGGTATTTTAATTGACAATTTTGCAACGATTTTCTCTTGCGAATCGCAGTTCGATAAGTAGATACCTTTTCAACAAAGTGTTTCCATTGATTCTTGGATTCATGTTCAGCAAAACTACCGCCAGGGCTCGGTCTCGTCGAACATTCTCTCTATGTTGTCACGAAGCATCTTTTCTTGCTCTGTAAATACGTACATTCTGCTTAACGAAAAGAAAAAGATTCTATTTTTACGAAGAACAGAAAGAAAAAAATAATTTTTTATTTTATTTATCATGAAGCAGCACGCATATATAGCGATACGTACTACTACATTGTCGTATAGCTTTGACGTCTAATATCGTGGCTATTGAATACTCGTGTACATACAGTAATATACTATAGTAATAATAGGTACTATACACATACGTACATCGGTATTTAATACTATTAATAGTAACACTTCAAAGGATAATAATGTCAAAGCGATAATTGCACAAAGTATACACCTCGGGTATTTGTAAAGTTAGAATTCAGATAGAGAGTACTCATAATGAGCGTGCTTTGATTCTACGTTGCTGTTATTAATTGATGAACTTACCTTTCGTTAGATTAGCGATCACGCATTGCTTCCTAAGAAATTCTAGACACAAAGTACGCGACAGGCCAAAGGCGTGCATGTTACACGTGAACGTCCTGAAAAACGAGATTGTTTAAAGATAACATAAAACACAAGTTCATCGAGCATTCTGTCGAATCTACTTACCCTAATTGTCCAAAGACGATATTAGCCTGAAACTTTCGATCCTCGATAGCGATGGCCTCCTGATCTAGAGACTTTGGCCTCGGAGGAACTGGCCTCGAAGCTCTTTCACATTGAACCGCGTCGAAGAAAGCCGCCGTCCAGAATCTCATTGACGTCCATATGGGTTGTACTCGCAAATGTGTGTACAAATATTCGCGATATGGCTCCAATCCTGGCACTTCGACTAATTAAATCCGATTAAATTAATTGTAGCGTATATTTTGATATATATGAAATGTATAATTGCGACGTTCATTATTTGTAATCTACGCCGTCTGCAATATAGAAAATTCAACAACAAGTACAAGTATTCGCGATATGGCTCTAATCCTGGCACTTCGACTAATTAAATCCGATTAAATTAATTGTAACGTATATTTTGATATATATGAAATGTATAATTGCGACGTTCATTATTTGTAATCTACGTTGTCTGCAATGTAGAAAATTACATGAAAGACAGATCTAGATACCTTCGTGGTAAAAAGTAAAGCACATGTTCATGAGACTTTTGGCAGGTGCGAAATCATCCGCCTCGTGACATTCGAAAAGAGCCACCGCAAAGTGTTGAGCTAAGGAATAAAACGATGCTTCTGTTACACAGGGACGTGCTCTCCTCGCGTTCACCACTCTGGAGAACCATATCCTACCGGATTCTGTCTGTGTGAAATGAAATCGGCACGTTATTCCTTTTCTTTAACGACCATTCTATTTATATAAAGTTTAACAGATAATATATATATACACGTAATAGATTTGAACACGTACAAGAACCATTTGGCCGAAACTTGCTTTTTGCTCCTGATCGATGCTATTCGGTGCATCGAATAAAAGAGGTACGAAAGCTTTCATAAAATCCGCCGCAGCTTCCTCAGATTGACTATCCGCTGATAAACTAGAAGCCCAAGATTGGACAGATCCCGACGAACCTAAATTACAAGATCCAAAATTATTTCTTATTTAAATTTCAAATTATTTGGACAGTTAACTCGTAAATCTTAGTGACGAAAGTGAGTTAATTCATCGCTCGAATTTTCAATTTCTTAGATATAATAATTTCTTTATTTATGGTTCCTCTATATTTTAACTCATCTACTGTGTATAAATTATATTTATACCGAATTATAAATTGTAATTATATTTATGCTTGAAAGAATTATTAGAAACATCCTATTCGATGGTGATCTGTCTTTGCTAACTTTTAATTTTACATTGTTATAGAAATTTCTGGTTGACAGATGACCAGATCAACAGGTTAGTATTCAAATCAATTTTACCTGATCTCTGCCATAATCTGCGACCGTCCATGTTCGAGTCTAAACTCGTACTAGGTCCGTAACCATCCTGATCGCTCATCGAGTCGCTGCTACAAGGCGGCATATCTGAAATAATATTCTACAGGAAACAATCGCCTAATATGGTAGAAGCGTATCTACGGCTCCCCTAATTAATACTCGAGACTGGTGCGTGTGCCACGTTATTGTATTGCTTCAACATCTCTGAGAATATGTCTAATCTAATATTTGAAACAGGGGAACACACAGGGATGATACAGCGATGCTATCGTACTATCAGAAATTGTAATCAGGTATACGTGTACTATGGGGATTAAACCTGATTCAACAAGCTAAATTTCTGGCTCTTAAGAGAGGTAAGTTATACAAGGGTACACCATAAAGAGGCAATTAAGTTTCAATTGGGTTGGATGGTGTTTTAATTGAATATGTGTAAGTAACAGGATTGTAGACGCACTTTCACAGTTAATTACGAACCAAGGTCTCTTTGGTTTATTTCTCGAGATACTTTTATTCAATTTTCTATCAAAACTACGTAGCGGACATTTTCTTTTATTGCGGAGAATAAAATGTAAATTCTAGGCAAAGAAGATGTATTAATAGATAGGTTAAGAAGTTTCTAATAAACGATTTTTTAAAAGTAGAACACGTTAGAAAATATATTCTAGGTGAAGCTTGAGCAATAAACAATTATTAATTATTAAATAATATATATTCGGTAACTAAATTTACAAAGGAAACCATCATTTTCTATTTTCATCGGAATGTTAATATATTCAGAATTTATTAAAGTTGAAACTCAATTTTATCTGGCAGACTAGAAAGCACGTACGAGGTTCTGTCTAAGTTTTTATATCACATGACACCAAATATTTACACACAGGGAGATTCACGTGAAAGCGTACAACGATACGATTTTCCATCAAGAAACACAAAACTTTAGGAGCCAGGGATCTATTTGCATTGTTGCTTTCGTACCGACAGAAAAGTTGCGGTATGTCAGTTATTCATTCGTGTTTCGTATATTTCTTATACATATTTTGTAAAATGAGCCGTGGAACAGCGTAAAACAGTTTGAAGTACAGCGGAACCTGCGTTATCAGAACACCGATTAACGGGGCGATCGATTATCGGAATATCGATTAATGGAAAATTTGAGAATAGTTTTGCGCAGCAGAGATTGGAAACAAAAGAGAAACTGAAAGATATTGTTATATTTTTATTCGAAAAATTTTCTATTCGATCGAGATGAATAATTAAAAATAAGTAATCTCTTGAAAAAGAAATCAAATCGTAAAAAAAAAAAAAATGATAATCGATCTGTTCTCGTACGAAGATAATGTCATTCGATTATTCAAATAGCGTGTATTACTCTTAGTTTGAATAATTTCTAGGTTCGTCCTTGCTTTCAATGGCAACTTTACCGTCGATACGGTGAAAACACCGAAAGGAAACGAAGGGTTTGTGAGAAACGAACGAAACCTGTGACGGTTCACATACATATTTACATACAAATCAACGTTCATTTACCTAAACGAAAAACGACCGTCTGATAGCGGGTCGGGGCCCTTGCTTCATGACAAAGAGAAACAAAAATATATTATATAAAAACGATCTTTCTAAAAATAAACTTACTGTACATATATTTTCATGCGAAAATAAACGTTTCGGTAATAACGAAATTTAGAGAAACAGATACCTATATTACTTTAAGGATTAAAGATGTACTAAAAATGCATTCTTTTAGAAAGAAGGGAATTTCAATGTTACACCGAATTCATAAAAATATAAGTATACGTAATTAATGAACATTCGTGTATACAATCTTTTTTATAATATTTAACGAAGTAGGAAATTTTTGTAGCTGCTCACCTCCCCTGTAGTTCAATTTATCGAAAGGATCAGGCCCTGTGGCCTTGATATCTCTTTCTTCAAGAGGTTCTATGCTTTCTTCACTGTCCCTATCGGGGCTGTTATCTTCCTCTACTTTATGCTCTTGTCTTTTGGTTCCGGCTGATCTCGACGAGGCTATTTCCTCGTAGGTCATACCCGGAGGATATTTTCTCATACACCTCGACATATTGGCGCTACCCTGACGCTCCAGTTTATGCCTCGCGATTGCTTCGTAGTCTTCGTACGATAATCCTGTACCAAACCTACGTATAAAAGAAGAAATCGTGAAATTTCAAGGAATATCTTAGGTTTAAAAAAGATCGAGAATATTTCTCGAAGATATTTTACGTTTAAAAGATATCAAGAATATTTATCGGGAATATGAACGGAAGTTTCCAAAATATCGATATCCGTATGACCTCGATATACAGTATGTAAAATACAAACGCAAATACATGAGAATTTTATTTGAAATTTATTAAAAAATGTCTCTCCGGTACAAAACAACTTTTTCAAAAGGTTAAAAGTAAAGATACTGTTTGAAATGCATGAAACATTAAATTCGCAATACTTATCTAGCTGTCACTTGTTACTGTCAGGTAAAGAAGAAACGATAAACATAACCAGGCGTATTTTCTTCTATATGAAACTAGTGCGCCTTAACGATCATATATTATGTATCGTAAATTGCATTTCAGTTAATGCGCAAACCACTTAAAGTGAAAATAGGATAGATAAAAGAGTGACATTTTATTTCAATAGTAAAATACCTCTATAGCATTTCATTTATTTTGAACGTTTCTTAAAATTATTATTTATATGTGTCTCTGAAGATTTTAGCAGTCGATTATTATGATATTGAGGAAAATATTGCTATAAATAGTAAGCGATACGCGTGAACAATATTTTATCAAACTCGTAACTGAGAGTATATTAATTAAATCGTAAAAGAAAATATATATTTCTCATAATATATTCATTTCTCGCGTATAATGAGATTAGTAAAATGAAGGTAAGCTTAGAGGATGCCCAATTACTCTTCACACCTCTAATACACCTTATTCGTGCTGCTGTAGAACTATTTAGCAACAGATTCACGAGACAGGAGCTTACCTTGGGAGTCTTAATTTTCTTCTAGCCAACTGTTCTTCCGGATTAGAAGTCTGAGGTGGTGCTTGTGGCGAAGATGGCGACGTCGACGGGGTCGTGGTCAATTCACTTTCTTCTAAACTGCTACTTAGAACGGATCCTATTCGGCTACCCAAACCCTGAAGATACTCTCCGCTGCCTCCTAACGCAGACTTGACGGATCTGAGTGCACCTCTGGTGCGTCCAATTAGGGACGCTCCACCGGTGGATGGCAGAGCCGTAGTTACATCCACCATTTTCTGTAACAGACAAGTACAACAATCTCGTGAGTATTTAAATTAGACTTCATGCAAATTGCAGTTCTTCAGCCTCTACCAACGAGTATAACGATGGAAGCTTGTGCTTTCGAATTTTTCACTATCCTTTGTTCCGTTTTTTAAGTCAGCTTCTATATTCGTACATTTCTGAAAATTCTCTTTTCTTCAATTTTGCAGAAGTTTAATTTCGCAGGATGCAAACTACAAATTAGAATGAACGAACGGCAGTAGAAGAAAAATTTATCCAGAAGAATTTGAAGCGAAACATAGTACGTATTAGGATTTACGAAATGAGATACATACAAATGGAATTACAAATGATTTTGATAGTATTCGGATGTTTATTTCCAATAAACAAATAACGGATTCTCTTTTAGACGTTTTTCAATAATTGTTGAAATTTCAAAGTAGAAAGGTTTCATTGCAGCAAACACTCTGTGTATTTGATATCAAATTTCATGAAAATTACAATTCTTCAGTTCTATCTATAAGTTTAACAACATGTATTTCGTTCTTCCGATGTCTGGTATAATGCGATATTTTATAACAATATTTTACAATAATATTAGGCTGTACGAAAAGTGTCTTTCTTTTGCAAACGTGTTTTTTGCAACAATGCACCTTCATATAAACGTGAAACCAAGTCTGTGAAACGTCGCGGTGTTTATCTCAACACAACAAAATGGATTGTACGTAATTCGACAAAATAATATGAAAGAAAAAGCGTTGTGCGTCTATTACTTCCTCGTGAAACGAAAGAAACTTTTCGGACAATCTAATACATAGTATCAAGTACGTAAAGTTGAAATTAAAAACGCTATTTACATTATTAATCTACATCCATTAGGTGTCATTAACCACGTGAATACATTCTCTATATTCGACATGGTAAACTGTAACAACTCAAAAATCCCTTCGTCTAAATTTGAACATTATAACAAACTTTAATCAATACCAGTTTTCCATATGGTTGCTCGCTAATCATCAAAAGAATCCATTGCCTTTATCGAGCCGTATTGCAGTCAATTTAACGTAATATCATTGAAAATCATCTTTGTTCGTAATGAGCAACGAAGTTCGTGACACAAATCATGAATATGTTATCTGCAACTTCGTGCGAGCCTATTATCTTCTGTCCGACAAAAATTCTGTCACCTAATGGGCATTGTTTGAATTTTGACAAGCAGTGAAAAGCTCATTGAAAATGTATGTAGGTCAACGAGGTACGTACGGAGCATCGTACGCAAAGCGATAAACGTCTGCAGGCAAACATTTGCTGAAACGAAGAAACGTAAAACACTTTTCGTACGAAAAATGTAAGATTAGCTCGCAATGAATAAAATACGTACTTTTGAGATCAATGAAATTATTCTTAAACCGACATTGTTTTTATAAAAACAATTACATCAGAATTTATAAAATCAACGTAATAAGAGATATTGTATCTAATTTATAAAGAATGGAACGCGGAAGAAGAAATGTTATAAACGTAAAATAATTATCTATTGCTAAGAACGAAAAAAAAAAGAAAATAATTTGAGAATTATCAATGGTTGCCAGAATTTCTCTCACGTTTTATGTCAAGGTTCCTCGTAATAACTGTTTGTGATTAAACATGCAACCGTGTTTTTTAATATAGTTACGTAATAACAAGTTTTCGGTTGCAACACTTTGTCTTATAGTGTCCATAACTGAAAATCACGTAACACTTGCAATATGATTATTCAACACGTATTCCAAATAAACTGCAAGATCCATCGTTATTCGTTTTTATCATTCATCAATTATCAATCATTGGAGGAAAATTATGCTCCGATATGTACATAGGTATCGATAATTTGTGTTATTGACTTTCCTATTTGGAATAGCACCTGGTAGTATCATACGAAGTCACACAAGTGACACCGAGAAAACATTATTATGTTGAATATTGACAAGCATCGTTTTATCAGTCGTATCGGTGCAAAGGTGATAAACATATTTATCGTTTCTGTAAGAAGGAAAAGGTCTTCGAATAGGAATTTACGTCAAGCAAACTAAATGCACGTGGACAAATATAAATGCGTTTGAAATTCATGATAGATTATCTTCAAACGTGAAGCGACCAAACATAAATAAAATAAGTGTACGATTTGATAAACGGAGAAAAATGTACAAGTAAAATATAAGCAAACGTCGTATTATCAGTTACTTATATTTTTATCATAAATTATTTTATTATTATTATTCGTAACATGTATTGCACTAATATACGAAACGTATATATAGTAATTCGTGCAATTTGTTCTGCGGTAATCAATACGTAAATGCATTCTTAAAATGATCGATGACGTACAAGAGTTTGTGGAAACATTGATTCAAACGTTTGATAGAAACCTATGAAATCAGATTTTCCACAAAGAGGAAATTCATACCAATTGAAGTATACAATACAAAATTATTTCGTACCACGTACTATAGAGATTATTTAATTAATTTTTGATATTTATATTACGCACTCGATTTTACACGTTTGATTTAAAATGCAATTTAGTTAATGAATGAAAATGTTCTGAAACGATTTAATTAATACACTTCTTCATTGTGAAAACAGTAGAAAACTATATGTGTATATAGTAAAGGAACAGGATATTACGTGTTTATTATCTGCACAAGCAGTTCTTATCGTTAGTATTTCTCTTGCCTCTGGTTAGTAGATACTCGTGTTTCTGCTTCTACGAATGGAAGTAAGATTTCATTCTAAATAGAAAGCGTATAATGAAAGAAAATACGAATGAACAGGTGAGACGATAAATGTTACGTAAAACTTCATACAGTTTTAAAGTTTCGAAGGAACCTTAACGTTTCTCACGTGGCATGATCTAACTTTTAATATTTACGCTTATGGTGTTGCGCTTGCAAGATTCGCAACCATCTGTTACTCCGGTCTCCTTATCACGCTCTCATTAAGTTTATATATGCATACACAGATGTTACACAATGAACGAGACGTTTTACCGTTGCCGGTCCTGATACGAAACAATAGGACATGTCCTTGCTGATAGCTCATTCTGACCGAAACCGCATCTGGAAACTGATTAACTATCGCTTGCGTAATATCTTTCACATGTTTAATGACTTCCATTTATTCAGAACATAACGATTCTAATAATAGCACACGTTACGAATCGGAGGGAGTTTATGATGTAGAGAAAAAAAAAACACTAATTAAGAATATATATTCGGAATCTGTAGAAAATTACCTTAAATTTAAAGATATCTTATTGCAAAGATAGGCGATAATAAATTGTCTACTTTGCTGTTAAGTTTGTTCCATAAAGAACTGGGCTGTGTAAGAGAATTTTGGAAATGTAAATTTCATACATCGGAGAAAATGATCTTTCTTTTAAATCTGTATCTATATGGGATCGTCTATAGAAAATAGAAGTTCATAAACGGTGTCCTTTTTTTCTTTTCTTTATTATCGTCCTGTGTATCTTTTGATAGACCAGTCGAGTAAAGTTTGTTTGAAAATCGTGATGCTACAAAGAAGATAGAGCACTTTCAGAATGCGAAAGTAGATCATCGATCGTGTCAACATCTCCATCGAAAGTTGGATGCCGCAAGAATTTGAAATTAAGCTGGCAACAGGAATTGCGGGGGTGGAAGCGGATGTAATATCGAGCAACAAGCACGCCAAGGTTCTCGGAGTATGAGCGATGCAATTTGACCAATGCTTCGATCGACGCTTCCTTTGTCCGAGAATCTCCAGATTGTTCAACTACCAATACGATATCATTTGACAATAAAATGAAATTAATAGATAGAAGGCGAAATAAAATAAACAATTTTCGTGTTACTACAATAAAATATCGCCTTAATTTGACCAGTAAAATTAAATGAAATTTGTTCGAGCATAAACAATGTAAATTAAAACGCATAAAGCAATATTAAACGCTATTTTAAAATGTACTAACAATAAATGTTTCATTTATAGAATATTCGTATAGATCAAGTGGTGCTATACGTCGTTGATCGATACGAATGAACGAAACGTTCGTCGATTCACCTTCAACGTTACGTCAAACGTATTTGTATCAGGGACAAACGATCGTAGGATTTCACGAACGCATGAAAGCACATCGAGGAGTACACTCCGGCGGGACATCGCCGCAATGCAGCTTTATCTATACCGGGCTGTTCCGCACCATACGGGCCATTGCTCGATTTACGATTCCAGAAAACATACGTTCACAAAGCTCGATCTACTCGTCGTGTACCATAATGCAGCTCTTTAACTACCACGATGTCATTTAAACAGCCAAATAACGAACATTGTAAGCGTTCTACCATCGATGATCGACTATTTGCAATCAAACAACAATTACTTACTGTTTGTCTCTAATTGCAGCGAAGTATTATCCAAGCCATGAACAACGAGGATGAGAAGAATGTCTGATGCGCGAGATGAATGAAAATGAAAAAGGATAGGATTTCGAGAGCTTCACATTGATTTGAGGAGAGAAACGGTGGATTGTTCAAACCAGACTAGTCGTTCACCCACATCAAGAATGTTTTCATTGCGTTAATGAAGTGTCCGACGAATATTTCAACGATTTAATAAATAAAGAATATACCGTGCGGTAAAACGAGCGATTAGGCCTGCTGATCGAACGCGGTTCCCCTCCGCGGTCACTTTGAAGCACGTGTCTGATCACGAACGGTTCTTTACGCCGTTACTACTTAAGCTACACACCGAACGTAGCGCAGTTGCTTGCACTGGCTGGCTCGTTCGACTTGCGTTACTCTTCCAACATGTGATCCGATTAGCGCGTACGCATGCGTACCGCGCGATCAATACAGTTTTACTTACCTTTCTTACGTAGCTCGAAATGGTCGGTATAACAGATACGAAGTGCTTTATTCTGTTAGTAACACACAGCAATGCACCGACTAACGGTATCGAGTTTGAAAATAACATTTTGCCGATTACCGGAGATGGTAAATTATTACAAAATGCGAAGAGAGAGAGAGAGAGCTCTGTTCTTGTGGAAAAATTGATACATTTTCTTCCAAGCTACTTATCTTAAAGCGCAGGCCTAGTTACATTTTGAAATAGATTTTAAAATAGAATTTTAGTCATAACGTTGAACAATTCGTTCGATAGTGAAATCTAATTTTCAGAATAAATATTTATGGACTTCTAGCATTCGCGATTTGAAAAATTAAAGACAGAATCGTATCTTCGAAATTGGTAATAGAAGAAGCATGATTTCCTTTGTGGATTTCGGTCACGGGTTGGTCTCTTTGTTAAGTCATTCCACGAGTAATGTAGTATTCTCTGCGATACAGTGGTACACACAGTAGATGCAAGGAAACGACTGTTGATAATTATTGGCTGGACAAGCTGTGCAGGATATTCTATTTGTTACAAGTACGTTAAAAACCGATACGCAGCCAATGTTTCTCCTTCGCTTGCTATTAACTAGCACGAGGAACTTCAACGTTGTGATGGCTCGGTTCTAGCCATATCCATTTATCTCCACGCGATGTCATCTGGGATCCATGGGATTACTCTCGAGAGACGAAAGAGCGAATTGTACCATATAAAAGTCATCTTCCATTGGATAGGGTTTCATTCGCCTCTACCCACGTCGATAAAGTAAGATCTAAAAAGATCAGAAGAATCAAGATTATCTGCTTCTTCTTTTTCTCCGCGGGGGATACCTTTAAGAGATACGGTGGACATCTTGGGATGGTCGAATGAACCAATTAAAAGATAATGATGCTTTTCATCTTGCTCATTATCCTCTGGTAGTTAACTCGGTGGAACTGCAGTTCGAATATAACAGGTGCAAGGGTCTCTATACAAAATATAAATTTCGTCCACGGTTTTGTACAGGAAAATATGAAAAAGTCGTTCGCAAATAGCGTGTTAATCCTTTACACTTTGATGAATATTATTGACGTCGACTGGCAACTCCGGTACAGTTTTGCAGAAAGTTGTTAATTTTCCGATACGGTCGCCATCCTCGTATTTGCATATTTTACTAGCGAAAACGACAAAGAAAGAATTTCCTCGTTGTCGATGTGGCCGATAGTGGAGTGAAAAAAGAGTGAAGGCGAAAAGGTTCTCATGGGCTGAATAACTAATTACGATGAGTAATCGAGTATTTTTTATTTCTCGGTGAATTTATGCAGAATACAGTACTAATTATACACGACGTGTATTTATACTTTATATTTTGTATTTATATTAATATATATTCTCCCGTACCATATCTTTGTTTCACTTAGACGTTATTACTTAATTACATCACATCAAACGGACACGGTGCTGTATGGTTTCTTTTATCGATTATGTACACATCTGTTGCGGTTAATTGTGCCGATTAAACGAACGTTGAACGGAGGAACGACGAACGAAAAAACTGGAGGAAAAAACGAAAAGCGTACAATACTCGTTCGATTCCCATATTTTCTCCTCATGATGTATGTTTAATCGACGAGTTTTCTTACATAATCGCCGATTATATAACATTTCTTTATGAAAACCAATGGGAATCGAACTTTTGCACACTTTGGGGCTTAAGTGGTGCTCTTTTATGCGCACATCCGGTGTACGTGTACATTGTATGTATGCGTGTGAGTGTTCTTGTAGGTGTATCTTTGAGTTAGCTTATCTTATGAATTACGATTATTGGTCGAATATTGTTGTTCCAAGCCTTTTTGCCGTGTAATATCGATCCTTCTATCGCGACCTCCTGTACACGAGCCACGTGTCGCGTTCAGGCTATTATATTTTTTTTTCTTCTCTGCTTTCTTTATACTTCTTTTTATACTTTATTTACTAGGTACACCTAGAGCAAAGCGTTACGATAGGTTATACGTATCAAGTACGCGTTACGCGGCTCTTAGTTTTATGTTTTGAATCGTAAGGTGACCTTGATACGTATTTATTTTCACTGTTCTACTAGGAAAGGCCAGTATTTGCTTGAAAAAAGTTAGACGATTAAGGTGAGACTGAGTGACGCGAGCGAATACGCGAATACGAATGACGTTGAAGAGGAGTCTCGTTTTAACGAGAGTTCGAAGAGCTCGATAGAGAAACCTGCATGCGATAACTTGAAAGAAAGAACGAGATGGATTTCTGTAGGATAAATTTAGGCGAGAAGTTTCAACGGGGAGATGTAGTCGTATCGCAGTGAAATAAATTGATCCGAACTGGAAGAAAGTATTGACAAATTCTTAGCAGGTGGAATCGTAATTTATGAAACTAAGTAGATATGGAATGTTCAGCTGCGGCAGGTAAATAAATAATTTTGTAAAATTATGCTGGAATTTTAGAATCGATTGGTAGAAATTGAAACAGCTGTTAGCGAAACGTACATCGTATTCGTCGTAACGTAACTTCAATGTAAATTCAATTTCATTGAAGATTTGATTAAAAATTTAGATAATAAATATTCAAAGTACATTGACGAAATTGTAACCAACGAAATACTAATTTCATCGACTACAAATTTTCTTATTAAAACACATTAACTTTCTAAAAATTACGCACCTTTCAACGAAATACAATGGCTGTCAATGTTCGATAGAATTAATTCCCCTTGCGATAATTTCTGCATCGAGCTCTCTCCATCTCAAACTACGTGTCTTACCATTATTATTCACTTTTGTACGATCATAATTTGTTTACCGTGGTACTACGGTCAACGAAAAATCAAAATCATCGAGTAGACAGCATACAATGCGTACCTACTTAACATGGCGTTTTCGCTCGCGCGTTTCCTATCGAAATATTCTCTTGGTACGAGCATGGTTCCAAATGTACTGTCTCTTTTTTGTCTTTTTTTCTTTTTTTGTTTCTCTTTAAATTCTATCACGCGTTTTGGCCCCTCGTCCGCTGCAGTAAGGAAAATGAACTTTCGTGCTGAGCACGTAACGCAAAAGTGGCAAGTGCGTGGTCGCGTTCGCGTTGCGGCGAATGCGAGCATGCAAACACATTAAAATCGCTCGAGCAGCGTGCTTGGCTTTCGAAACGATCCGCTGCAACGAATTCGAACCTCGTGCACAGTCTTACTTGGGAAATCGCCCTAAAGAAAAAAACACGCGAATGTTCCTTTGTTGCGTTGCGAACAGGCAACTGATCTCGCCCACGATTTGTTCCACGTATGTACAATTAACTTACTCGCACATAAAGGAGATACGGGTCGTGTTCCTGGAACATGTTACATTTCTTTCTTTTGACGGTGATTAGTTTTAATTGCTCGGATGAGATTTCAATCTTTCGTTTCTTTTTATCCATACAGTCGTAAGAGGAAACTTTATGAAAAAGCTTCAAGAAAGTTTTTAAACTAAAGCGTTTGAAATATATTTATAGTACGAGGTTTTGTAAGACTTTATCGTTTATCATCACGTTTGAATAGAAAGAGAGAAAATTTTCTTAGATGCAATTCTGTACAAGCACTTTCAGTTGTTCAAAAGTTTCAAAAATCATTTGTAGAATTGTAAAGCAGGTACATTTTCAGAAATTACATACGATTAGTTCTATATCGTCGTATTCCATTATTTTTAATTGGTACAAGCTATCTTGAATAATTTAGATCGTAGTATCCCAGAAGTTGAGCAGAATGCGATGCGATATCTCATCCGTACCAAGCAGCATCAAATTCTACGCCAATGAAACACGACACGTACGCGAAGGAGAGAAATCAAATAAATACAGGACGGATATGTTTAATCTTCGAGCGAAAGACTTTGTCCTATGCATCCTCTATGTTCCTTACAAATGTACGCGCGTTAAAGGTTCCTCCGTTTATTAAATCCTATAATGCAGTTCACATCGCATTACGTCGTTCTCGACGAACGTTGTGAGCCTAAATTTCAAAGGATTCTTCTCTTCGCTTATCGTTCAATCGATCAAAGTTAACAGGATAAAACGATGCGATTCCCCGATATGTTCGATCGAACGTACAAACTAGACGCGTTCGTAATTACCAGTTCGCGTTTCTCGCGACATTGCGCTTGAAATGTGCAGAAACACACCTACTCCGTCCCTTTCTCGTTTATGTATGTATGTACATGTACACGAAACATAGTACACGTTAAATAAACGCTAGTGATATCCCTTTTACATTACATTTACATACATTAAAGCTGCACCTTTACGTGTATACGAATACACATCTAACGTAAGTATGTACAACGACGTTACACCCCTATCAATCTAACTCACACAGCTAGATTTAAGTCCGATTCTTCCTCATTCGATGCTCGTCTGTTCTCGTTTCGTTCGTTCCCTTCAATCGCCGATTTCTACTCGTTACGCTTCTTTTACCCGATTATTGCGTTTAAAAATCGGTTCTATTATCCAATTTCATCGATTCTCTTATTTCTTTGTCAACCGTCGGTTGCTTTATTTATTATTTATCCGTTAGACGTCACGTGGTTCGAAATGGTGTTCGATTTTTCAGTCGTTTATATCGTGTAAATTTCACCGGGATTTGTATTTTTTTCTTTTTTTTCTCAAATTTCTCGAGTAAAGCGTAAGTAAATATCAGAGACCGAAGCAAAGATTGGAAAATGGTAAGAAGCTTCTCGACGCGGCCAGCTTGTGAAACACGATCCGATTAATCAATTTTAGTTAGCAAGGCGTTTCAAGTTGTACAGATAATTAATCAATGTATCGGATAATATGAAAGTTACTTTAAAAGAGATATATTCGAGAAGTCGAATCAAAGCAGCGATCTGTCTCGAATCTCGAACGAAACTCTCAGCAATTTCGTAAGGGATCTTAAGTTTCTTGGAAACTTTATAAGTGCAAGCTCACGAGTGAATCGAACTGGAGAAATCGGACCTTCTTGGAGAAGAAGCAACTTCTCGCCTTTCTCCGTGCCAATCGGCCGGTCGAAGTTTCGAGAAGGCAAGTGTAAGCTTTTCTGGTCGCGGCAACCTGACGCGTATTGCGCGAGCGTATCGAAGATTGGGCTCGACGCAGCCCGAAGGCTTTCAATTTCGCGACATCCCGTCAAGAAGAATGTCAGTTTCTCCTCGTATGAAGTTCGCCTGGAATTCGACACTTGTGCGACAGTCAGCCTGCGTCTACCAATCCTACAAGCTTCGTACTAGTATCTCGATCAAGTTATTTGTGGTAAAGCTATGAAAAATATGTTTTGCTCAAATATTAGGGTGTCTTTGGCGTTAGAACTAGCGGAGTAGTGAAAATGATCGGCTCGTAATTTGTCACGATAGTTTTATACATAGATCTAAAATGATTCATTTCGAAGGATTTGAATGATTTTTGATAAAGTGGTCTTTCTGCGCTATATCTATCTTTATATATCCTGCATATCGGTTTGCTTGGTACGAGTTTTATACTTTAGCTGTTGGTAGTTCCAGCGTTAAAAATATTACGTATTCGTAAAAAAAGAAAAAAGAAAATTCTTCCTTATGATGACTTGGTCATTAGCGAAGAGAATTTACATACAACACGATTAGAATTAGATTTATATATTAATAAATTGAATCTCGATTAGAGATTTCATGGTATCCTTTAAATCCACGAAGTACAAAGAAGGAAATGTATGCCATTAGAATTAGCGCGAGCAGCCTCCTAAGCTTTTTTTACCCTTTTTATTTTTTTATTTGGACAGATGATCTGAAAACAATTCGAGTCAAACGATCGATGTCACGTAATATTTCTCAGATACCCTAATGTTATACGCAAAACACTCGCACTTACAAATCTACGGATGTTCGTGAGTTTAAGTCAGGGTATAGTATCCTTAAAAAAATTCAATAAATTAGAAACTTCAAAGATTTGGTAAAAAAAGATGAAAATAGCAAATAATTTTTATTTCATGCCTCCCTATAAACGTAGAATATTACTTACGAACAAGAGATTGGCTCAGTGCTCGTAGCAAATGGTCGGTACTTTAAGAAACTATGAATTTCAAGGATTTTATGAGAAACGAGGATTATGAGCAATTATTAGTTAGTATAGCTCGTTAAATGATCGAATTCAATATTATTTCTTTTCTTCCCTCAAAGATGAAAGTCTTCGTTCCTATGAAAAAACGTATGTTCTTAGTTATACACTAATTGTAAGAAAAAACAGGTACGGACAAAGACAGCGCTCCAATGGCGAAACGCTATGGAAAACCCGTCGACGTGTTGATGTTAGCGTCCTTTTACACGCGCTACCACTTCATCGCGAACAGACAATTGTGCCTCTAATTGTAAGTACGTTTACGATCTTCTCTTTCTCTTTTCTTTTCTGTATATATGTATGTTTGTTTGCTGCATGTGTAGATGTACGTGTGTGTTAACGTGTACTTGATTTTCGCCGCCTATCGCAGCTGGTAACTTTAGGCTACGCTTACGATGGAAACTCGACCAACTATATTTCTACGTTTTGATAGTAATATTTACGCGTAAAGTAAGCCGAGAAAGTAACGCCTTAATCGCTTGCTCGCTTCTTTTTTTCCTTATAATTCAACATGTAGCTACTAAATTGCTTTAAATTTGTCAGTACAGGTTTCCCGTTTTCGTTACAGAATCGCATCGTACAGTTAGTTATATTCCTAACAATGTTCTAATTTTAATTACACGTTCGTTTAGGAGTAAAATTACATTGACATAATGTTTTTAATGAGCGTTACGCTCTATCTTGGATCAAGAGATAGTATAAACTACTTGTACGATGGCGCAATAAAAATTGCAAAGATACCTTTTGTTAAAAGCTGATGTGACTAAGCGACAACTCACGATCCTCGAATAGTATGCTAATTTTATAAAGAATGTACAAGTCATACCATTGTGTATTATAATTCAACTACGACCTACATTTACTGAATTTCTCATCGATCGAAAGTCAACAATTAATCTTCGTTCTCATTGAGCAATTGCGAAGGAATGTTCCCTTTATTCGCCCCTTTTTAATGTACATTTCTCGCGAATTCACGAATAATATTTATGTATTTCAAACTTCTAAGAAAATACGACGGACGTCACTCACATAAACGAAGCAACAAAATTTTGGGCCATCTTCTTCTTAAAATTTGAATTTCTTTCGATCACGATTCGCGGTTTAGTATCACCGCGTTCGACGATCGTACATCGTTCGTTAAGGCGTCACTTTCAAAGCTTAAAAGCTACGAAAAGACCGCGACCTGCTCGACAGTAGCGTAGCGTAAGAAAAATCCCGCGAAGCTTCTGTTGTATTTACAAATCGCGAAGATTGCTCGGCAACGAAAGAGCGAGAATAAGAGCAAGGACTATTGATGGCATCGATTATGCAAAGGCTACGTTCGACCGCGAGAAAAATCAAGACGAGAGATTGAAGACGCGTAGAGACATCGATAATCTTTGGTCGATCGATAAAAAGGTGGAGTGATCGTCGAAATACAGCGAGATCGGTGAAGAATTGTTTGTAGTGTGGTGAACAAACGGTATAAATAGTCGTGGGAGTATTCTTTTTAATCGTACACTTGACCTTTCACGCGTTCGCTCGATCGTCGAGGGAGATCACTTTCTTGGTGACGCGCGATTCGTTTAGACGTGTCACTGAGACAGACACAACGCGGTGGATATTGTGCTGTGTGTGGAATCACGAGCTTCTTCGTAGCCTAAAATTACATATATTCTTGAAAAATAGAACGGCCCGCTGGATTTTTCATTCCTCGGACGCTGGCTGCGTCGTGTCGCTGTCCTCGCGGCTCTCGCTGCTCGCCTTTTGCTCTTGCTCCTTCTGCGCTTGCTCCTTTTGCGCTCTTGCCTCGGCGTCTGTTGACAAATAAAATAACAAATAAAATGATATAGTAATGATAAATTTGATTTATTTCAGTAAGGATATGAAAGGTCGCTGTTTCTTTTTATTCTACCACATGTATCTCTCTTTCTATTTCTTCCTCGACCTCAAATTAAACAAAAAAAAAAAAGTTATTATTATGAATAGATATTTACTGAAATTTTACGAAACATGTGTTCGCAGAAGATCTATTACTATTGATATACTATGAATGTTTAGGAGAAATTTAAACGTGACAAATTTTCACATCATGTATAACGTGTGTAAGTATACAAAATACTCAAAGTAAATGACTCGTTATAATATTTTGGAGGGTGACAAAATTTGTCTTTAAGAGGAAACTCCTTCTTTCCTTTACGGTCGTAAAATGATGAAGTTCCACGAAGAAATTTTAATTATTAATATTTGAAAATACACAAGAGAGCCTAATTCTCCGTGCCCTGATATCGTGGCCGCTCTCTTCCTTCAGATTCCAGAAATGTAAAAATAATCCTGATGAAGATACCTCGAACAGCTTGTTCCTTCCAAATTTTCTTGTTGTCACCGAGGCAAGGAATCCAAGGTTTACCGATCTTGAATCTTTTGCTCTCTCCAACGGATCCTATGAATTATTCGTCATTTGAATAGATTTCACAGAGTGAGGCAAGTGAAACGCATTAAAGCGTGACATAGATAGGCTTTCGCTCACCGTCGTTCGATTCGTCCACATTCTCCTTTATATTCAGCGGAGCGAGAACCGTCTCCAACATGTCGCTGCACACCTGCATGCTGGGCTCCACGATAAACTCGATGAATCCTATTTGCGATTCAGCTACCAGGGTATTGTTACGGTCGCATAGCGGAGAAAACGGCAAGCCGAGAGCATTCTCTTTATCCCCCTGCCGGAAGAACTCTTCCAATAGTTGCATTGTCCATCTGAGTGGAAAGAAACAACGTCATCGTTTTTTATTTGTTCAGCTTTAAAATTTTATTCGATACGTCTTTCCTCGTAAATAACAGCGAATTGCAAGGGAATTTTCAAGAACGCGACTGTGTATTGCTTAACACGTTGGCTGCCGCGTGGGTCATCGGTGACCCACGTTAAGTACTAAACTTCTTAGAATGATTAAAGTAAGATCATTTTCACGGACTAAACAATTTTCGACAATATCAATGATCTAAATAACATTGCTAGGAAAGATCGAACTTGTAAAACAAGTGACGCGAAACTAAGTTTTATATGTTTGCAATTGAAAGTAGTAACTGGTGTTTTTTTACAGTCGAATATTAGGCAACGCTAGAACGTTTGAAAATAAAAAATGTTTCTCATTCTATCCTCTGAAATTTGGAAAATAATTCTTGAATTAGATACTAGATAAAAAATTAAACTTCCCATTAATTATCGGAAGTTCTCGATAAAGAAAATTTGTAAATGCCATTTTAAATGACCAATTGTGTAAGAGATAGGGAAAAAGAAGCACTTTTCTGTCATTAATAACGAAGAAATAAAATTTAATTGGATTGGGTACACTTATCTCTATCATTATAATGTTTTGTACGTAATAGATCACTTGTATCGCAAGTTCTACGTCATTGCAGGAAAAGAATTTTTTGCACAACAATCGTTCAGTTGCTTACAATAGGAGCAAAAGTTCTACCTGTGATGAAGATCCCATCTTTTGGCCGGATGCGAGATGTCGCAACAATGGAGAACCAGACTGACAGCTTTACTTTTGTCAACGCTAGGCTCTGCCAAGCTCAGAATGTTTTTCATGTTTTTCAGTTGTTGGAAATGAAAGCTCATGTCGGTTGCGAGTACCATGTCGATCACCAACGAACGAAATTCTCGGAATTCCTCCCTCGATAGATTTTGTAATATATTGCATTCATCTTCTCTCAATATCCTGAAATATATCTTGATAAACTTATCCGTCCTTTAAATTATTCTTGGTATCATTAGTTGACCTTCCAGCTGCAGCAAAATTGCATTATTTTTCTTAATTTCTATGGGGATTCTAATCCATTTTAATTCATTTCTTTTTTTACAAAAATTCGTCGATATTACAAGAAAATAGATAATTAAGTGTTTAAGCTATTTTCTGAGTAAGTAAGTAATAGAGTTATGTAACAAATTTGCAACAACCAAAATGTTGTTCCCGCAAAAAGAAATATGTACGATGCAGCACCATTTGTTGGAACAAAATTTTAATTAATGGCCAATTAGATTTATTTATCTAAATGTGAACTGCTATTATGCGAACGATAGATAATAGGTAGCGCGGAAAATTGGTGATCTCCTATTACATAAACTGCAATTGTATCGACTGTTTATCGAGCGACGAGTTTAGATAACTGCAGTTTTATTGTAATAGCCCCGATAAAAAGAAATTTAGATGCATGTTTCTACAGCTAGAAGACCATAAAATACAATTTCGGAATAATATCGCGTTTATTAAAATTCGAGTACATTAGAAAATATATTACGATATTCAATCCCCTATAACGTTATCAACAGCGATTAAATATATTCTCTCCTTTAAAATACACTTTAAAATAATTTAAACACGTTTCATAATTCTCTCTCCGCATCCCATTAATCGTTTAAATTGTTATATCAATAGCCATAGAATACAAATAAAAATATATCAATGCGAACCCTCTTGCGTTATTGAAACTATATTATTAATAAAATTTTACAAATCACCGTTTACGTAATTTACCGATAGCAAGAACTACCCTTACATTACAGCGATATAGTTAACGAAGCAAAATTACATTTTACAAATTACAAGTTGTTTAAGTATTTTATTTAGTAAAAAGTTTGGAGATTGTAAAAGAGAAATCTATAATCTACAAGTTGTAACTTGTCAATTAGCTAATACGGTAGAGCCCCTCTCCGCCCCATATTCGAACATCCCTTATCCGAATAACCTAATATCCGGACATAATATTTCCCAATAAAGGAATGGCTTGTTTCATTTCAAATATTTGCATATTTTAATAGCGCTCACGTACAATGTATGTTTTGCTTTATTCGATTGAATGAATTCTGATTATGAGGATGCGATATGAAAGTAATGCGACAAACGAAACGAAATACGGCATGATCAAAAACACGAAGGTGCTATAAATGCAACGGAATTGATAAAAATACATGGCGTCGGGAAAACCACAGTTACAGATATTACGAAACAAAAATTGAAAGTTATCTAAAGCACGTAGTCCTCTGATGCTGGCAACGGTAGAAAAAGCTTAAATATACCGGCGTAATGAAACAGTTTCATTGCGATAAAGACGATAATAGGAGCGATTTTACATAAATGGAAACAGCAAACGAAAGTGGTAATGAAAAGCTCGCTTCTCGTGCCAAAGCGTTCGTGTCATTTGAAAAAGAGTTTCGATGATTCGAAGTACAAAAGGAATATAAATCTGTGTGATTATTTATAACGAGAAAATTACGCGACTCAACGACCGAAAAGAGGAGGAATTCACAAATATCTAAAGATACTAATCTTAATTTACCATTAATCTTAATTTGCATTTGAATCAATGAAATTTCAAACGAAAGAACCGATTGTTATATTATCCGAAAATTCGCATTCTATTAGATTCCATCGTCCAAACAGTTTTGGCTGCCTGTTATTTCGGACAAGGGAGGCTTTACCGTATTATCGGTTGGTAAATCATAATTCAAGAGAATCAAATACCAAATTATACTTGAATATCGATAAACCGCGTAACACCATAGGACATGTCAAACTTCACGCAAATCGATCAGCATAAAGCATCCGGTGGAATTTAAACCGCAAAGCGTTAACGTTTAGCACTTCGTGTCGTGCATCAATTACAATTTCGTCGAATGGCAAGATTTAGGTGTGAGAGGAGGACGGTTGTTCGCGGTATAACGGCGCACAAATTACAACGAAAATGATCGACAATCATCAAGGGATCGAACGTACACGCGGGACCAACGTTTTCCGCGTACGTACCGGAAACTCGCGGAGATGTGGTGATTTTCCAGGACGGCTCGATCGTTGTAGAGTAGAGCCGTATCGCTACCGGACATTACGTGGAAATTGTTTGTGGTCCCAGTGTGCTCGTAGTCGTGAATAATCGCCGCAACCAACGTGGCGAAAATCTCCAGGTCGGTCAGCCAATTCTGCAAACAAGCAAGCGTTTCGACTGTTCGCGCGCGTGTAATCCCTGGCAAATGAACAATTCTCCTAGAAAGTGGCCTGAAAATCGTTATCGAGGATATCGAGCGAAAGCGAAATTTGTTTCTCACCCTCCGCAAACCTCGATTTATTCGTTTTGCGCGCAGATTCTCGAGTGACTCGCGCGTCAAGTGGCACAAGTGCCAGCTAACTTTTAAACTAGAAACAGCTCGATATAGTGGTAGTCTGGTTCGAGAACTCGACGGGGGTGGGAAACTAGTGGCTGAAGTGGTTTCCTTCGTTCGAGCGTGAATTGGTTCGGATTTTCAACTTTTGATTAGTTACGTTTGATTTTTGTTAGGTCCAGCGTGGAAAGCTGTTCACGATAAACCACTTGAAGTAAGTTTGAAATGTCGCGATTTCTAATTAAATAATTCGTCGTATTGCTACTTTGCTTTCATAGTGGCACAACCGAAAGATTTACATTACAGTTCACATTATGTTTATACCTTTATCGTGTAAAACGGTGCGCTTGTAATTCCGCCAGTTTTACGTCACAGGACAATGTTGTTACTCATATCGTTATCAACATGGCCTTACTTTTACAGAAACACTGGCTCATCATCGGTTGTACTACTCTCGCAAATAATGGCACAGTTTGCATTAAGCCAGCCTTATAGTGTCGTTGGAATGGTTCACGAAAATTTCTTTATAAATTTTAAAGCGCCTCTCATCTAAAGTTTATGTTTTTTGAATTGTGTCAATATCAAAGCAAAGCAGCGATACTGAATTTCCTCCTTACAAGACTGTCGAAAATTATTTCATTTCATATTGAAATATTCATCTCGAACGAGATAATAAATAATAATAATAATAATAATTCATCTTTTTTCTAAATAATTCACATTGGTTCAACTAATAGTTATCTATGTTATTTTCATTGCAATTTAAATGCCAATATACCTACTCGCGATGTAATGATAAACAATGGAATGTCGTTAAGTCACTGATACACTTTTTAATTGATTGACTTACCATAAGTCCTACTTGACACAAAATATAGTGCATAGTCTGTGCGACGTCAGCTGCGTGAAGATTATTATGATACGGATTTCGATGCCTGCAGTAACCCTCTTCGACTCTTCCCAAGAAGCACTCCAACACTGTTGCAGGGACTTTAAATTTGTGGATCATGCCGTATCGATTTAATAGATCATAGCCGAGATATTTCACTGGAGCTCCCATTGCGGCTTCGTTTAATGAAAATACGTCAAAGGACCAATCGTCTAAAGTCTTAAACAGAGATATATAAATTTCAATGGGTATTTCCGGCAGAAAAATAAATATCATCTACCAGATCGTGGTAAGAACATAAAAGTTCAGACTTCTTCCAGAGACAAGTGACCTATAGCTATGATCAGCTAGTGAGATCAGTTTCAGGATGCTAAGAAGCTGTCAAATTTCCTACTCTATATTTATGTATTATATCTCAAATATTTGATTGTCTGAATCTCTCTGATCTGATTGTCTGAATATATACGTTTTAGAAAATGACTAATTTGAGCACGTAGCAAAGAAAAATTAAAGCACTGGAGTAATACATCACGGTACAAAATTTTAGAATCTATCGGTGTCTCTTCAAAAACACTACTTTCTGCCCAAAGACAGGTCATAAAATCAAAAATCAAAACTCGCTAGAAACTAAAAAATCAATTTCATACAAAAATCTACCATTCGAAACTGTAGAAAAAGATCCCTAAACGACGTTACGTGTTAGAAAAGGTACGAACAAAAGTCTGCACAAGTGTGTGAAAGTCTCGACAAATTTGGCTTCATCGATCGAAAGATATCGTTTAGTATAAGTATTACTCATCGTCAATCATGTTTGCGCGCAAATTTCGCACGACAGGTGTCGGATAAAGCTCGTATCGAATGCACCCGGCATACCTTGAGCACCCTAACCACTTCCGGCGGGAACTGCATGAACGCGATGTTGGTGACCCGCCTGTAAATCCGATCGACGAAGATTCCTGCCCTGATGGCGTGCGCGACCGAGCGGAACTTTGGCTTCTCGTCTGCCTTCCGCCTCGTGGTCGCGAGCTGTCTGGTAAAGGTCGAAGCCAGCCATTCGCGAACTTCCGGCGGCACCGCATCCGGCTGTACCTCCGACAGTTCGTCGTCCTCGTCCGCTAGCCGCCTAAGGAAAATGTTTCTGATTAAGTGATACGCGGCGAAACCATAGACGATCGCGAAACAACTTGGAATCACAGTGGACAACTCCTACCTTCCCTACAATTTCTTTTTCTTTTACTTTTTTTTTTCTTTTTTAATCTTTTATAAAAGAACAAAGAGTAGGCTTACGCTCGAACATCCGCTAATAATCGCTTTTGCTAGTAATTCCTACCCTTTCTTAATTCTTTTTCTCTTTTTTCTTAATTTCTGCGTAATTTGTTAGATACCAATTTATTTTTGTGGTTTCAGTATTTTGTTAAATATTTCTTTCTTTTTTCGTTTGATGAATTTTTACCGTCTACCGTGTACCTTTCCCTTTTGCTTTTTCTGCTTCTTTATCGCATGTGTCATTCGAGTGGCTTTAATAAGAAAGGGAAAATAAGAAACACGTACGATTGGATTATTATAAAGAATACGACCATTCGCGGACTTTGTCTAGGAGCAAAGAAACAGCAAATGGTAGTCGTAGCTTACGCTTATCTCTGCCTCGGATCGAGACGGGAGGCTTGTTCGACAGGATGCGTGTGAAGCTGTGAATGACACAATTTTTCTTTTTCTTTTATTTCTTTTCTATTTGTTATTTTGCTACAGGGTGTTAGATATACACCGAGCATCGTGGTTTGCAGTCTTTGATCATGACGCAATGTTTTATCCCCTGGATACTTTTATCGGTTCTATCGTACTTTTGGAAACTACTGTTAGAGAAACTTTATGGTTTTTTCTTTTTAAGTTTAATGGCTTTTTGTTACCCTTTTTTTCATAACGTGCGTACGAACGAACTGAAAAGATATTAGTTTTTGCTGTCATACTTTTGCCCGTGCTTGATATTGATTGAGGAAGATCGATGTGACAACGAATTATTCCGTGACGATAGACATTGGATTTTTAGCGAATATTCATTGGACAATGTAAGCTAGGAGTATTGTTTCATGAACAAAGTGTTCTTTAGATACAACTTGGAAGTCTAATTTTGAAATTCGAGATTGTAATGGGATTTACATTGAAAGCAGATATAATACGATTTTACGTCTCTTATTCTTGCAGAATGTGGATCAATGAATCTAGATTATTATCTCGCTGTTGGATATTATGGTAGCATTATTATTAAAACGAAAGTGTGCTTAATTGTACTAAGGATTTGCCTCTAAGGCTGTAGATTTATTCCGTTCTATTTATTCTCTTCCAAAAGTGATCCAAATTATTTATACATAATTCTAGAGTTTGTTCTGAATAATACAGTCGAAACTGTTTGAATAGTTAAGTAGAGTAGAGAAAATGTGCAGCGAGGAAAAGACGGTAGTATGCGAAAGCGGTTCAAGCAAACACACTAGTGTCTCAAAGTGGCTAAAAAGATGGTACATGTATAGTGATAAATTTTTAATGAAGTGGCGATGTGAATCCGTGTAAATTGAGCAATGTACGGTATTAATGAAACTTCTGCGTCTGAATATCGATGATGATGTGTTTCTGCATCGACTGCATTAGGAATCTAACCTTCGGAATCTTACTCGTTTTATTTAAAGCGTAAGAAGTTTTCTTCAACGTCAAAAACAGCAAGGGAGCTATAGGAATTAGAAAGTCCTCGCAAGTTTTTATAAGTTACTGGTACTATATACAGTGGGTCGTTAATGTCTTTAATACTTTTAAGAGGGAGCTCGGTAAAGTTAATAGGAACTGTGATGGAATCTTCTCCAAAGAATATAACACTGAACAGAGAGGAATTATGTTTGATAAAGGAATAAGAGTTCTGTCGCGTTTAATAACGGAAAAATTCCTTGATTGAAATTCAATTTCTATTAAATCGACGCAACATTTTAAAATATCAATTTGAAAACAATATTTTACCAATTTATATCCTAAATAATAGAATTTATTCCTCGTCACAGTACGTTGCTATTTTGTTTCGTTGTTCTAAGATTATCGTTGCAGTGGCTGCGTATATCGACGAATTGACATTCTGACGAACTAAATACGTCAATGTGATCAAATATGTACGTATATGGGTTTTTATGAGCGTATCACAGTTTATCAGAGTACCAGTTCGTTCGAACAACGCTGGATCCATTGTAACGATACGATTCATCATAATCATGAGTTGCAAAAATCTTTCTGCCTAAATCGCGTTATTCATTGTTAGATAATGAAATTGACGCAACATGTGCAGGTCTGACGTTGCAATTAAAATTCGAAAAAACATCGCAAAGTATAGAAAGCTATATCTTTTGAAAGAAATTTTTGCGCTTCGAAACGATCAAGCTCCGTGAAAAGTTTTAATTCATTAAGCACACTGGAAACACTCTCTCGATTTCTCGTTAGGTTCAAGTATCAACGATAAAAGGAAAATCGCGGGAAAATATATCGATCGCAAACTCGTTACTGCCTTGAAAGAAAAAAAAAACAATCTTCTAATTCAGTGTTTCATTTTTTAGAGTGCTGATTCCCATTACTTTTGCGTCGGATCGCACTTAGTACTTTTTGTACTAAATAAATACCTATGCTGTTGTCCAAGATCGAATAAAACTACGGAATTTCCTATTGCTGTGGTCATTAGGAAAATGCGACGAACGAAACGTCATATTGCACGGTACCGACGCGTGAAAACGTTGGAACAATAAAATATTGATTTATCGATACTGGTAACATTTATCGTGTAAAGGTTTCTTGCGATAGTTCGAAATATTACGATTAAAAAATATTTACATTTGATCGAATAGGGAAACAGTTGCTTTATCAGATACAATTAATTGGAACAGTCATGCGTATTATAATTTAACATGAACAAGTGGTAATCGTGTAATTTGGTAAAAATGGTAATTTCTTGCGATATTAAAGCTTTTGGTGAGTGTATTTATATTACGTGGGCGATCGTTACTGAAACAAGACAAATAGTGATGGATGAGGATTCATGCAGAATATGGATCATGGCTGTATTTTAATAGTTATTGAAAGGGCGACGGTGAAACTTCTATTTATTTTGTAATATTTAATTTTTATGCGTACTTCGAATGTAATTTTTTGGCGAATGCTAGACTAATCACTGTTATTATCATCGTCAAATCATTTTGATAGTTCTTTTAGGAAATTTCTATGATATTTATATGGTATAAATATATTTATAGTACAATTATTTTTAAAATAAATCCGACATTAATCTTTAAATATTCTACTAATCGGGAATATGAAATATTCTGTAGTAAAAATAAAAACATTAATGGACATTTTCTTTCAAATTCTAAAAAATCGCGAACTTGAAAAACGTAGGTATCGAGGAAGATGTTAGAAAATAAATTGAACGGCGCTCTAACCGAGTTCTCGAACGAACTATTCGATTTATCCAGAGAATGGCGTCGTGTCACCCTTTCAAACGCGTTCTTACCGCGAGTTTTGAAGATTGCCGTGTCTCCGCGCTACGAGAAACGTAAAAGAAACGTGACGAAGCGAAAAGACGTGCCTGACAGCGATGCACATCGTGAACGTGAATGAAATCTTAGCGATTTCTTGTATTCAAACATTTGAACGAACCTACGTCGTATACCCTGACGGCGAGTAGCGGTTGACTCCACACGCTCGGCGTCTCTATAATTCGAAACATGAAGAAAAAAACGTGTGTCACATTAAACGATAGATCACATTCATCAGGCCGTATCTAAAGCACGGAACGTCCGCCTGCGTGCGTGTATATCGATACATGGAAGTAAAGTAAAGGAAGAGAGAAAATAAGAAAGAAAGATAGGAGAGTAATGGAAATAGAAGACGAGAGAGAGAGAGAGAGAGAGAGAGAGAGAGAGAAACAGAGAGAGAGAGAGAGAGAGAGAAAAATGACAAAAGTTTGTACAGTTCCATTCTATCAGCGACATTCGTTCTTTTCTCTCATTTTTCTTTTTTTTTTTCCTCTTTTTATCTCTTACGGTTGAGAAGCGCTTACACAATGTCGCGTCTCGATGACGATTTCGTCATCCAGTTTGTACAGGGGACGTTCGAGCATTCCATTAAAATAGCTCGTTTCAAATGACAAGTGATTTCTCAACGCACACCACCCTATATATGTATATATAGATACACGCATGCACGTTCTCATATAGATGGGCGCAGGAAACACATACATAGAGACAGAGGGAAGAACTCGATTGTACGTATATTTTTTTTTTTTTGAGATAGCGATGCATACAGCTGGTAAACAGGCAGATATCCAAGAAGTGAGCAGGTTACACCTAGAAAGATCTAAAAACAGGCTAGAGAAGAGGGAGAGACAGGCCAGGCAGGTAGAGAGAGTCGTCATGCTGTGTTTTGATGTGTTTGACGCTCGTGATAGACCGACTTTGATCATTCGCAATCCAATTATATGTACCACGTAACTAGCGAACAGCTGTTCCTTTTGTGTCTCCGTTCTGAATTTTCGAGAAGCTATTTTATATAGAAGCTGTTTCCTGGTTCTCGCGAATGTTTGGTTAATAAAAAAAAAGTCTGAACACGATTGCAAATCGATGAGATCCTATTTAAAATGATGTACGAACGAGTGTTAATTTTGATATAGAATGAAATAAATTCAAAAAAATGATCGCGTTTATCGTTCCTTTTGTCTGTAAATTATAATTGTCGTACAAATGATCTCTTTTCGATATCGAAATTTGGCTGTAGGTGGTAGCGTAATTTCTTGCATGTGTGTTTATTCAAAAAATCTAAAACTAATACGTCATCAGTTTTAACTTCGCAGCATGATATAGTTTCGCTATATAGTCGCTAGACCTATCTAAACCTAAACTTATCACATATTAACATTCGTGCATTGCAGATGTGTGCAAATTGGTAAGGAACGATACGATAGTTCCGAAGATACTATAGACATGACTAACGATCGACACATATTAATTCCTGTGCAAAATGTCTACACTATCTATTTAGTACAAAGCTAAAACTACGTGTATGTTGACTAGAAGAAAACGTAGTATGTATGTATGTATGTATGTATATAGATCTGCGGTGCAACGCTGGGGGAGCGAAATCGCATTAGAAAATCTCACACTTTAGATTTAATTATCGGGCGGTAAATTAAAAACACCTTAAACGCGGACTTCACCATTGAAATCAGCTTTCATCGAATAAACTCCTTTCCGAGAAATAAATATAATTCTATTATCTTTAAGTTCGAAAAAATAAACGAAGAATCATTGTTACGAGAGCTCAAACACTACAATGTAAAAATGTAGTGAAAAATCAGTTACAAAAAATCAGATAGTTATGAGAAATATATGAGAAACAATAATTATGAAAATTAATTACAAAGATATAATGGGAAATAATTAAAAAAAATAGTTAAAATACCATTAAAAAATAAAAAAGAGAAATTTTAAAAAACAAAGTCAACTTCACACCCATAAGGAAGATCCGTTTCTCAAGATCCTTCGACCGAAGAAAAGCATCCCGTGTCAGCTTTTCGCTTTCACCCCCCCCTTGTTGCCTTCATTTTTCACTATCAGAGACCGGTCGATCGAATCGGTCTGGAATTCGATATGGTTCACGGGATAAGGTTCGATTCCCCTCAGACGCTAATGATCAGAGCAGACGACGCATGATCGTGACCCTTAATAACGAGCTCCATGAGATCGAGAAAAGATGTCAACACGTGAAGGGGAGAGAACGACAGAAACATGGCGGGTGTCTGGGTTGATAGGTTCTTGAAGGATGTTTGATTTTCGAAGGGTCGAAGAAGGGGGCGGGGGTAGGGACGGTGAACAAGTCGTGTGAGGTCGGAAATGTGAATATTTCGCAACCTTGCCCATACGGGGGTGCGAAGCTTCCGTTTCTGGGTTACCACCGCGTGGCCCTGTTGTCCATCCGAGTCCAAGCCGCTCCCCAGGGATGCAGATGACAGGCTCGCACCCCTACGCGATGACCGAGAGCACTCAACCCCTCCTGAATTCACCCTGCGGTACTGCTTGTTAGTGCATGTGTCAAGTAGGGAACAGAACAGTAGAATATTACACTTTTTCTTTATTTATAATCATTAGCATTATAGCGCCGCCATACGGAGAGGATATAAGCCGACTAGCTTGGTACGAATCGATGTCGCTATTCCCCTTGGGATACCTGTTTCTAAGAAATAATTATTACACGGTCGAGGGGTTAACAAGAATCTCGTCGCGCCGATATAGACTCTGGAAAGATCACGGTTAGGTGAATTATGTAGTTTCGAATTGTAGACTGGTGCGGACTCAAGGATTCTTCAAGCCTCTCGTCGGTCGTTGCTGCTGGAATATGTTAATCGTGATATACGCAAATATTCAGATTAAATGAGGAACGTCAGTTGAAATTGACATAGATCGGAGATTATCATGGCTGTATTTTAAATCGAGTATTTTTATATTGTAGTCGCCAGCTAGTATCGAGTTTATGGTAAGAATTTATGGATAATCTTAGTAGAAAATTCGTCGCATTAAAAAATAGTTTGCACGTCGTATTATGGTTTTCTCATCTTGTTGGATGTGTTGAAAAATTGTATAGATAGTTTAAAAAATATGCGGATGTTTCTCGACAGGAATAGCTTTCACGGTAATGCGAGGCTCAAGTTGGACTGGCCGCTTTGTCGGCGTGGATAACGCTGTTATTTTATCAATTTCGACATTTAAACGAAATGAGAAAAATGAGAAAAGAAAAGAATGAAAAAGAACGTCAGGAGTATGAAACATATTGACTTTTTATTTGACTGATATAGAGAAACAACTTCGATCTATAAATCATTGTAATGTAATAAATCGATATAATGATAATGCGAAGTAAATATAAAAGTAAAAAGGACGATTTGGAATGTTAAAGATATATAGAACTGCGTGCAGAAATACGAGCACAAACAGCTCAAATAATGATATAACATTTATAAAAAGAATTGTTACAACAGTTGTGAAAAATGATGAATATTTTGTGGACGAATGTTGAGAAATTTTTGCGATATACAGAAAGAAAAAAAAGAAAAAATTCAATTGCCTCCTGTGAGGATTGAACTCACGACCCCTGGTTTACGAGACCAGTGCTCTACCACTGAGCTAAAGAGGCATTTCTGTTATCCTTACTGCTCGAATCCATAGTCATAATACAATTCTATATTTTCATCAAAATTACGAATACATAGTTATTCTTATCGTTTTAAATAATATATACAATATACAAATATAGTACATTACACTTACGTATTCAAAGATATAATTTATTACTTTTCATATAATGTCGTGTTTTCAAGGGTCGTGAGTCATACAAAATGTCATATATCATACAAAATCCTGATAAAGATATTATTAATTGTTAGACATTAATAATAATAATAATTATAGCAATAGTAACGAATAAATTATAAATTCGTCAATGATCGATTAATCGTGTTGCCTAGAAGTCAAATTATTAAATTTGATTAGATGAATATACTTAGGGGTAGATGTGCGCAATTTAATATCAAATTTCAAAATTTTTGATGGTACACACAAGATATAAATATAAATCTTCGCGAAGAGGTCGTGGTCTGCATGTAGCTATAACGGAAACAACTGACACGATATTATTAAGGGTGAAATTTACAGAAGAGATTATCAATTAACATTTTGAACGAAACTTACTTGGTTTCATCGAGGAAGACAGCTTCGAGTACGCGTGCCGCGTAGTGTAAATTTCGTTGAAGTAATTCTGCAGATATTTCGCCATGTTGAAGCTGCCTCAGTAAGCATCTCAGTCTGTAACAGAAATCAATATTTTACGTGTTATAAATATTTGAAAATCACTGTTACTATTAATAAGTTTATATTATAGAAGATAAGATTTCGAACGATTATATCAATCTTATTTTGCTCCTGATGGTCTAACTCTATTGAAAGTATAATATTTTGTCACAGTAAGAGATCGTATTTAATGCATACTATAACGTACCGAGTAACTTATTCAATAAAAAGGACGGAAATAATAATAGAAACACACGTACCACGTCATAATTCGTTATATTTTAAATTCAATTCTACACAATATAAAAAACAATGCTGTGATTTCATAAAATTGTAGCTATGTTTTCAAAATATACAATCATTTTCTAGACAAAAGCTTGAAAAAGCTTGAAAAACGTTGCGTTATTTAATATTTCTCGCGAGTGGGAACAAGCTTTGAAATTCGTACTTTTGTATCATCGAAACAATGCGTAGTTATATTAGCCGCGCACCATAATATTTCAGAAGAATACTGCATTCAAATGGAAAAGAGAAATTGAATTCATTTCTATTTTACATCGAAACGTACTTCGTGTATTCTAGTAATTGCGTTCTTGAAATAACGAAATAATAAAATAACGAAAAAATGTTGAAATCATCTTAAAAAGGAACTATTTCTATTTCTCTTTAGTTTCCAACTTAATTCTTCGAAATTAAATCCATCAATTTCCGGGGCTCGATTTTTGTATGTTTTTTAAGTACTCGGTTAAATATTATTTTACCTGTCAATTCAATTGTTATTCTACCTCCAATGGCCTTCTAGATTTTATTTCGTTTCTCATATGTATTTTGATATTTACGAACGTAAGCAATTATGCAAATTGACACGAAATGACGGGACAGAAATATATGAGATACGCTTCGAAAAGGATGGAAGAACACCGGCATAGAGAAAAATGGTATCGCGGAAGCCATACCTGAGAGCAGCCTTGTCGCAAGCATCGGGGGTGTCAACGGCAGGAAGCGAGTCCGTCGTTAGATCGACATTATCAAGGATCTCATCAAGGTCCACGGACTGGCTTGACGAAAGAGTGTCAGGACTGTGTGGCGGCGGAGAACTTTCGAAACTTCCGCCGATACTCTTACTTTTACCAGAACTTCGACGTACTATCGTTAATGTGCCTTGTTCTGGAACATAAAAGACACGAATATATTAAATAATTACATTAATAATTAATTAATACATACATTAATAATTAATTGCGTACATCCTAGAAAGGGAAATTCGAAACGCTTGATCATCGCTGAAGGAAAATGACTTTCTTTCCTGGATCTAACACGAGCTCCGATAATGTGATTATAAAAATTTCGCTGAAACTTGGCCGAACGACGACTTTTAAATATATTTTATCGCAATTGCCTACGTATATAGAAATAGGCATATCGAAATTAATTACGTAATTCAATTATCATATCCATATTCATATTCAATGAGATTAATGGTAATCTGTATTCCAAATTAAAAAATCTATCTATTATCGATACACTTGATCGAATAAGATTTACGACTCTAACATATGTGATAAAATTTATCAAATGTGTAGATTTTGTATAAAAATTCTGATCCAATTTAAAGCATCGGAACTTCCTATGTACATCGCAAGATTTATTGAAATTTATTGCAAATGTTCGTCATTTAATCACCATAATGTTACTAACCTTATAAAGTAACCCTATAAAGGTCGTAATATACTATACAACAATCGTGTTATAGAGTCACTTACTCGATAGCTGGCCATTCCGACCAGGCGAGGAAGGGTTGTGCAATCGAGACGACGTTGTACCAGTGCAGCTTGTAGTTGCATTAACGTTTGGAGATGCACCGGGTGAGGACACTGCAATATCGTCTCTCGTGACTCTTCGATCCGGTGGAGATGCAACTGCAATTCAATGAAGTACAAATTACTACTAATGCAATATTAATGTAACATATATCTATTAATGTAAATTTTCATCGATTTGTCGTCAATTTATAACGGTACATTTATTTCGATTTAGTCTTCGTTTTGTTGCCTATTGATTATGTATGTAGTATTATTTCAAATGGTAACAAGAGGGAGATGCTATTAATTTTATATAGTTCAGGAATAACATACATATATATATATATATATAGCAGCCTCGATGATTTAAAGACGGGAAAAATTAATACTTTTAAAAATGAAATTTCTTTTTATGATTATCGTTGTATCCTTTTTCGTAGATACTATTCCTTATTTTATCATTGAACAATGAAGGATTTCTTCAAGATGTTATATCGATCTATTTACTTTTTTTTCTCTTCTATAAGAGTACATATAATATGCGCTAATTATTAGAATAATTAGAAAATTTCTTACTCATGATATTCCGATATTTCTCATATTTGATAATACAATCTTCTTATCTTAAAGCAGTTATCGTACGTACAGAAAAAGGGATAAAGTAAAATAGCACTTTAGATATCAAACCACCAACAAAAGAATTGGAAGTGAATGAAAGTGAATATTTACGACATTTTATTGTCGGTGCGTGTATCAAGAGGAAAATGTTCTAGCAAGTCAGTGAAGATTATAATTAATGAGAATATATCCGCGAGAAATGAATGATGATTAAGTAGAAGTAAGGATAATTCGATGTCCCTTCGAAAGCGACAAAGCGTCAGGATAATCACTCTAATTGATTGATCAAACAGACGTGAAAACAACAGGTCCGCATAGGGGAATTCGGTGGAAGAGCTATCGATTCGTGCTGGATGTCTGTGGATAACAAATTAGGCCTGCAGCAGTCCAATCAATTGTGCTCGGCTTACAATGCTATCACATTGCATTTGATGGTAGTTATGGGAAAATTACGTAGAAATATGATAAAAATTAGGGAAACCTGAGGTTTCATTGTTTCCTTTGTGCACCTTTTCTTCATTTAATTTAGAATATTTATAACTTTAAATATTTCAACGTATTTAAACATGAAAAAATACTAGAGAAGACATTTTAAGAATGACATAATACTTTAAATCAATATAACATTTTAAAGCAATCTTTTATCGTATTATTCCTTTTTTATTACGCTTCATATTATATTAGATTTTTCAAATCTAGAAAACATTCTGCTATTTTTTTCATCATTGTATCTTACAATATTTTTGAATTATTACAATTGCTAGTGACATTTCACTTGTTATCTTTGATATAGAAATTATCTTAAGTGTTAAGTATCTAGCATGTTATATCATGTAATTTCCTCTTGTACAATGATGATAAATCGGCGTCCGTTCCACAAATAATATAACTTTTTCTTTTGTGCAACCGTGCAATGGATAACAGAGGAAATTTATTGCGCTACAAGAAATTGATCACATCATTATAACCGGATTATTTTTTGGGGCTGCAAAAGAGTTACCGTATCGCAAAATAGAATCTCTTTACGCTGTTACTTTGTGCTATCAATGAAATGAAATTCTAGCGTCATTTCTACTGTACTTAATTAACAGTTTTACTTTTCCAGGTTCCCGTGTGGTTACTTATCGCGCCGGATACCTAATCAATCTAAGTATTACTATTTCGGAGCGAGCAACTCGCAATCATCTTCGTAATAACGTTTACTTCGTTTTCAATTAATCAGAGTCATTCTCGCAAACTCATTTTACTTTCAACTAACCCGTTTCTGTTTCTTTAATAAAAATTTTTTAATAAATTTTGAAAGATGCCAAAACTTTTAAAAGAAACTAACGAGAAATGCTCTGACATATCGTAGCGTCTTAGGTTGCTTTACTTTGTTTTAAACGGAGAAGAGCAAAGAGGAATGCTCAAAAAGTTAAAAAAGTTCCAATAATTATGGTTCTGGTCTAAAGTTATTTAAAATGAACATGCCATGGATTTTAGGTGAAAATTTCAAGCAGAATATTAATAGCAGAAGCAGGAATGTTTGAAAAATGGAATTTTTGGATAATTAAATTTCTTTTTCTTCCTATTTCAAGTGCTTTATGTTAATACTTCGCAAGAAATTGACAGAAGGACTGTTGATTCTTTTTGATATGAATAAATTATACTTGGTTCATACTAACATTGATTCAACGAGTGCATGAACTTTGATGCCTATTCAAAGTTCAGTATAATCTTCATCGATTTAATTTTTGTGCGATGGTCGATGAGTAACGCGCCCATTTCAATTTACATCTCATGTAAGTCTACAAATTGAGTTGAATCGAAACTCGTTTCGATATTTCAATGAAATTTTCTATACAAACCAGTATCCGTTTATTAATTCGGCTTCATCGAAATTGAATGCCTAAATAGACAAGTTGAAGTAACTTGTTCTGAATGAGATTTTGAAAACAGCTGACGCGTATTCTCTGAAGCTAAGATTTATAGAATTAAAACGAACATTTTATACGCTATATGTGTATACGATGTAATTCAATTCATCTTCCTTTATGAAACTATTAATAAACTGGTTAAAAATAAGCTGAAGGATTCTGCGATTTTTAGAATATTCTGAATTTAATATTTCGTTTGAAAGTTATTCTTTCAGTCTCTTCTAAAATCAATTCTGAATTTAAACCAGCGGATATCGATAACCCGTAACCTGATATCCTTTGATCCTATAGAATCTGAAAAATATTTATTCGATGATAAGAAACGTTTTCGAAGATTTTCCACGTGAATTTCTACATGTTATTTTCATTTTGTAAATGTTTCAGCCTTATCTCGGTACTTACAATAAAAAATATGTATCAAGTTACGTATAACTATAGTATGGAAGAAGCAAGCAGTAGTTTAGAAAGATGCTATATGCTGCCAATAATATAAGTTTTTTAACATCTAGTTCTTTTAAAGATTTACCTTCGGGCAATTAAACGTCGCATTTCTATCGATGTTCTGTTTCTTCTAGGGTTTCGTAAATTTTCATTGGCGCTTAAATAACCGTAATAAATACATTTAATTGTTTCCACGATAGCGATCAAGACAAACTGCTTTTAAATCTAAACATATGACTGGAAAGACGCAGTAGGTCGCTCTCGACTTAAGCATCCAATAAATTGTACCAACTGGAAATTGACAAGATTGAGTCGCCAGTATGGCTCGCTTGAATTTCGTGATTCATAGCTGACGATAGTAACCCGATCAAGTTGCGCTCCAATGAATCGTGGATCCATGCAAATTTCTGTCCGTTACGGCACGTGTAATGAAAATACAATTATGTGGTTCTATAGTACTTATTATGCATCCTCGGTTACAGTTATCACGAATCAATGCACGTTCTCAATACTGACTGTGTTAGTATAGGTGATTGAAATCGTGTAATTGCGTCCAAACAGACGACATTTGTTTAGTGCTTAATGGGATTACAAATGAAATGATTTTCTTTATTCGAATTTTTTTAAATAAAAATTATTAAAAATTGAAGTGATTTGCAAATTTTTGGACAGTGATTTAAGATTGTGAAGAAAGGGAAAAAATATATACAAATTTTTCGAATCTATATAAGGCGCATAAATTTTTTATTAAAATATTCGACTGTGTAATGAAATCTAAAATTTAAATAAACATAATTTCGCTCGTTTAGTTTTAGTGTTATCATAGAATCTAATTTATGTGACCTCGCCCATTACATCTTGGTAAAATAAAATTATTTTAGCGTTACTTGTTTATATCACATCTATCATTCTGCTGTAAATAATTAAGAGAAAGAAGAGACAAAATGAATGATGAACTTATACTAGTTCAGGAGTTTAATGTAAGGATTGCTAGACAAGTAAGATGGTTTCCAGACATTCTGTCTGCTGGATGTTGACTCTTGAGACGGCCACTTCACTTCTACTTTAAAACTAACCTTGCGCTTCTCTGCAATTTTGCGCATAAAAGCACGAAGTAATCGGCTGTATCTATTGGCCAACCGTCTACCTTATGAAATTGCAATTTTTGACCAGTGTTTACTTTCTTTATCGATCGATGAAATTTTGCATAAAATTCAAAATTTTTTACAGATATATTACAATAAATTTTGGACACTTTTAATCTCTGTTGTAATATATGAATGTACAAAATTTTAAATAACAATTATATTGCCAACGACATAGCACGCGTAAAAGATACGTTTCTTGCACTTTATGAACGTTAAACAAAAACGAGTATTTCTTTCCAATTTCTTTTTTTTTTTAAAGTCGAGGAAATTGAATTTTCAAAGGTGCAGCTGCAGAGGGATCTTGTCAAAAGGTGCGGTTTAAAATAGTGTATTGGCACGTAGTGAGTCTGGTTTAAAGCTCGACGCGTCACGTAGAACCAGTCGATAACGTGTGCGTCGAAAACATTTTAGTCCTTGTATTATGCTAAACAATTTGCGCTTTCGGCGTGTTGCGTTAATTAAACCGATATTACTATTTCAGCGGACAATATAAATGAAAATGCGTTTGTTGCTAACGTGTATACATATCTACATATATTACGTAGAATTGAGAAAAGTGTCGTTTATATCGAAGCAAACAATTTTTGCTCGAGTATAATTACATATTTGACTAATAAATTTTGTGAAATGTAAATGTGTGAAAATTCTCATGTTTTATTTTGAATAACTAATAGTTCTGTGGACATGATTTCACGGACTAATTCCTACAAATTTAATGTCAAGACAGTTTAGTTTCCAAAAACAATATTATTCAAATAATATTATTTAAGATTAAGTAACAATTCGTTTCACAAATGGAACAAAACTTTTATCCGAATAAAAGTATATTTTGATAATACCAAATCTTGGTCCGTTTCATTAGTTAGAAATACAGTGTAAAAAATCTGTGTGGCAGCACTCCACAGCACAAATACCGCCACTCGACACTAACTACAATCGGACGACGGCAGCACAGTGGTTAGCGCCTTAGGTTACGAACGTTCGGAACCCGGGTTTTCGAATCCCAGCGACTGAAGTCCGATTTTTCTTCCACGATTCTTAATAGGAAGAAGATACAGCAGTACCCCAACAGCAATGACATCTCTACAGCCAGCAGCTACTATTAGCACGGACAACACATACACCTCAAACTGCTGGTGACCCCGACAAGATGTGATCGACTTCGAAACAGAGGTGTGACAGTAACAGAGCTACCGAGACTTCAAGCCGCGAACCTACGACTGTGGAAAACTGGACCTTTACCTCAATGACGAAAACGGGACGACGACGACGACACGCACCGTAGCGACGAGTATCCATCGCCACATCCAAGACCTCGCGCAACATCTGCACGGGTTTGACGCTTTACCCCGCAACGAAATGACAAATCCGCAGATGTCGAACTCTCTCACAAAAACGCACACGGAAACAACGAATGAATCATACGACCATAGGCAAAACATTTAGTAAGCGAAGAACGAATATGTCATTCATTTGTCCCTGAAGTACGTTGTACAACACAAAAACATTACTGTTATGAAATGCCGGTAAATTGAAATTCGACAAAAGAAAAATGAGACAATTACAGAATATAATTGCGATGACGATAAATACGAACATTATGAGATATTGTCTATAATCGAAATAGTGAGATTAACACAATTGATATAAAAGGTATCCAAGTGTTAGCTACGTAATTAACCGTATCATTAAAACGTTATACATCCAATTCGTTGTTTCATAATTGTACCGACCTACGCAAAGAATAAAAATAAAGTTTGTTATCGTCAGAAAATATTATTTCGTTACGAAATATGACTCATGCGACTTTGTAATACGAAAAATTTAATATCGCATACATCGATAGGTTCTAACGTATTTCGCAATGCTATTCATAATCCTCATCTTAATGTCGTTCCAATTCATGTTGACGAAATTCTCGGATCGCATAGATCATCGCGTATCATAAATGCTAACTCACTGATTTATAATTTGATAGTACGTTAATAATATTTGGATGTCTACAGTACAAAATATATTCAGATCAGATTTATGTGTACATATGTATAAAAAATTCATAGTTTTTATTTTTCTTGTCTGCATATATTTATATTTTAGAATATGTGAATATTCGTACAATTAGCATAATCTTTGCGATCACAATAAGAAGATTAAAAAAACATTTAATAGCTTGTTATATCGAATGTAGATAGAATATTGAATATGAATGAATATAGATGGAAACTAGATAAAATCTATTTAAAAAATACTAAATATTCTTCTTCCTCTTTTTCTTCCGTGTTTTACGTACATCGACGCAAAGTCATGACCGATGACATTACATCTGTATGGCTTATATTTTGGAGAATATACTTGTTTCTTTAAGGTGCTTTATTATGTTTCCTATCAGATCTTCCGTTGTTACAGCTGTGTATGGTTTTATCCTTTCTTTTTTGTAATACTTTCTTGTAATAGCATTTCTTCTTTGTAATACTAATATCGTACTAAATTAAAAATCTCATTTAGAAAATGTATATTTTTTATATTTAATATTCATAATAGGTGTGCACTTTGATGTAACAAGCTTCTTAAATTTAATATTGAGGGAAATAATAATACTCTCGACATTAAAGCTGCAGGTTTGTCTCTTAAATTAGTATGCTCTTTCATCGGACAAAACAGTGATTTAAATACATTTTACTTTGAAAATAAATTGATGGTCTTATCAAAGTTCGCCCTTCAACAAACCAGATTTTAGGCATCGGTATTATACGAATATTTCTAACGCATTCTCTTAAAAGCAATGCAAACACCGATTAAACCACCCCTTTGTGTTCCTATTCAAATAGGATCATTAGTAATAGAGTACAGATATTTATACAAAACTCCTATTGTTATGCATACTAAATACTAAAAGTAGTGGTAATGCTCTACTACCACTTGAAACGGGAAATATTAAGTAAACACACGTACAATTTTTCAGGATTCTCCAATAAATGTATCCAATAAGTGTCCTAATCCTAATCGTAATGTTATGTTTATTGAATGGTAGCATAAGTAAATTATATTTGGACATTTTCGTTGCAACACAAAGGACATGAAGAGAAATTCCGACCCTTTTATCGTATGAAGTTTATATTCTAAACATTTTATTAAATAGATCGTGTGGATATCCTTATTGCCTTCAATTATTGACGAAATGTGTGTCTCCGCGATAAGATGACGTTTCCACAGACGAAAAACAAATCGACCACGTTTCGATAAAAGTCAACAAGGACCATTGATCGTCGCATGTGCGTACTCTGACGCAGAAACTCTAGACAATTATGCGTTACATAACAAAAAGTGATATAAAAGGAAACCCTCATGCAATACATCTCAGTCGATCGTTATAAGGCTGGCGAAATATTGCAAGCGGACATAATCGATCGTGTCTTAATTGCTCTGAGTACCTCGAAATAGGTAAATAACACCATATCGAAACGACAAATTGTACATTGTTAAGCAACATATTGCAAAAAGTAATTTATTCTGAAAAATAACTATTTAAACTTTAATATATATCGTATTTATCGCGAGAACAACCGGAACCGGTATCACGCTACGAATATCGAACTACGTGTTTACGATGTGGTGCAGAGTGCGCCAAGCTCGAAGTCACGCGAATGATTAGACGACTAATTTCACATTCAACCTTTTGTGTGTTTAAGGACATGAGGGCGCTCATAGCATTCTGCCTAACGGCATTGCCTCTGGTCGCTTCATACACATGGAAACCGACCCCACAATATTTGAGCAACAGCTTGGTAGGCGCATCGGTCTATCAGATCTATCCCAGAAGTTTCAAGGACAGCGATGGAGATGGCGTTGGTGATCTTAGAGGTACGTTCCCCTTTTTCCTTGACAATTTTAGTTTTTAGGATGTTCTTGTATTTTGAAATTAGGAGTTCCTTTTTCTTTCATTACTTTTGATCTCATCGATTGTTTAAAAGGTGGGAGAATTGTAGAGGGAAAAGTTGAATGATGCGATAAGATTCTATTTTCGTAGATACTTTTTCCCTGCCATGTTTTCTTAATATCTCCTTTTAAATGGAATTTTACAATTTTTTATTAACTACGTATTCTTTAATTCTCCACAAAAATGCTACTGAGGTGCTTGAGCCGAAAAATATTTAATTTAAGAGATATATCAGTTTTAATTTCACGAAATTTAGTGACAATACGTTCCTCGTAAGCAAAGTTACTCAAAGGATAATTGAACGCGAAACACTTGTTACGCGGTCGATCCACATCGGTGACATGGCTCGTAAACAGATGCATACTTGCTTTTCCTTTTCGCGTCGTCTTTCGATTTGTACGGTACGGATGTAATTAACAAGGAAATCTAAAAATGCAAACGTTTGCCGAGAAAAAGGAAAGTGAAGCGCGACAATCGCACGTGGAGAACTCTGCGAAAGAAGTAAATGTCGCTTAAACGCGAAAATAAATTTTAACGAAACTTCCGTTGCGTTCGCCTCTTCTGGTCGCTTTGACGCGGCTTGAGAGCGACGTGTTCTGGAAAAGAGTTTCAGCCTTTTTGTAATGCTCGAGCCATTACGAAAGATTTACACCTCTTTGACTCAATGTAGCAAGCAACGTTATTGGAAAATAATTTTCAAGTTCCCGTTAGTTGATATTTAACGAACACGTTCTCTTTTTATTTTTCTGAATGAAATGCTACATATATGAAACTTGGACGCATAATTTTCTGTGTTAAATTTTTATTCTAGTTATTTTTATTATACATGGTGGTCGACGAATTGGTTGCCACGATATTTAAGCTGATTCTGATAATTCAACGAAGATATTATTTCGAGAAAAAGTTTATTGCTATCAAATGAAACAAATTTCAAAAGTGATTAATGCCGAGGCTAGAATTTAATCGACATATGGTATTTAGACTACAAATGAAGAGAAAAGGGTGATAATTGAAAATCATCAAAGATTCAGGCACATTTGGGTTAACTTTCAATTCACGAAGCGATAGATAAGAACTGAAAGAATCGATAAACCTTGCTGAATACATGACATTCTCGATATGGAACATTCGATATATCGCATTATATTGTTCTACAAAGCTCAGCTTCTTATTCTAGATATCTGAGTAATTTACATTGTTTTCATAAACTTTAAAAACATTTCATTCTAACTTAAATTTGAGATAAATTTGTTTCAGTATGTCTGAGCACTTTTTTAACCAGCAATAAAGATTATAAATGTAGACTGAAATGTTTCTTGTTACAATATTTTCTTGGGATGAAAATCTTCCAAAGCAAAATAAGCTACACTGATAACTGTCAGATAACAAGACCAGAAGGATGTAGGTCTGTATAGTAAAAGAGTGGAGAGTTTGTTAGAAAAGAAGAGTCAAGAGAGAAACAATGTAAAAGCATGGTAGATGTTTACTTATACACGAAAAGAAATCAGTAATACCTGAGTTATTAATAAGTATCCTCCTTAAATTTTCATCGTTTCTTAAGAGCAATGTTCTAAAGTTACTAAAGCATTCCGCTTAAATGATATGTCGAGTCTTCATTTTTCCAACGTTACATTTAACGAATGTGTCACGTTTCAAACGTAACTTGAATTGCGGGAACACTGGAAATTGATCTCTACGTATATTATCTATAAGCAATTCTGCTCGAGGAAACATTTTTGCTTATAGCTTTTATAATTCTTTCTAGAAAACTTGAAATCAAATATTTTTCGTAAAAAGTACCAAGCATTTATGTGTAAACAGCTTGAGAACGGTAGCAAATTTATCGTTGCATGTGTTAATAATTCAATCAAATTTATTTAAAAACACATATTTCGATCAAATTGCCTTCTTTTAGAATATAATTTATTCGTCGAAAGCAATCGACTAAAAAAACGAGATCTTTTCTGTTACAGGTGTCATACAGAAGTTGGATCATCTGGTTGATGCGAACGTTGACATAATTTGGATATCACCCATTTTTAGCAGCCCTATGGTAGATTTTGGCTACGATATCTCAGATTTCCGGAACATCTACCCCGCATTTGGTACGGTAAAGGACTTGGAAGACCTGATCCGAGAAGCGCACAAAGTGGGTATAAAGGTCTTACTGGATTTCGTCCCGAACCATACGTCGGATCAACACGAATGGTTCCAGAAGAGCTTGAAGGGAATTAAGCCTTACAGTGATTATTATATCTGGCATCCAGGAAAAGTATTGGAAAATGGCACCCGTGTCCCGCCATGCAATTGGGTAAGTGTGATTTAAATAACTTAAAGCGTTCTTCAGCCGCCAATAACTACGATGGATCAAATAGGCAACACGCAAAGTTTATTTGAATATTATTGTTCTATGATAATGCTACGGTAAAGTTATTTATAACCATTGTGAATAGTAATATTGTTTATCATTATGTACCATCTGGTCTTTTTTTCTTCTTATTATCATAATGATATGCTACCCGCTGAATTTTAAACACATCCGTCCCGTTGTTTCAGATTTTTCAATTTAAGACTCATCTTCGCGCCCGTAATTTACATTAGAAAACTTCGTGAAATGCAACTGCCGGTATTCGTTGCTCGATGCCCGAGCCGCTTTAATTACTCGAAAAAAATTAAATCGTCAGTATTTACATATTTCGCGTGCCGACGTATCTCGCCTTTATACTTGCCCAATGTCCATAAATAGTTATCCAATATTATTTCAATAGAAAAACAGTGAAGCAAGTTATCGAATTTTTCTGCGTCGCATTCTTTGTTAATTAACGCGGTCGGAATATTTTCACGTGAAACAGTCGTCGATACGTCTATTACTTCCGCGCAAACAATATTCATGAGATATTTTGTATGATTCGTCTAGCGAAGAATTTTAAAAAGAATGTTAACAATGTTAGCAACTGTACGGGACAAAGTATACACAAAAAGAGAGAAACAAACATTTGTGCCTTCTTGGTCGAGAAGTTTAACCGATCCCCAGGGTTTCTCATGATTAGAAATGAACTTGAAGTACAATCGATAAGGGTTTGAGATAGAGTGTAGTCATTCGATGTTTTCAACAGAGGCGAAAATATGTTATAACTTCGTTTAGAAATGGACTTCACGATGTGAGAATGTCTTGTCACGATCCATTAAAGTTAGAGGATAATTACTTTTAACAATTTCATTGAGATGAAATCTTGATATTACTTAAAACTTCATAGTGAAATTGATTGTGCCATTAAAGGCTAAACGAAACNAACGAAACATTTTTAATTAATGAATTCCAGAACCGAATCAAGAGTACTATTTGCTTAAAATTAATATTTTGATATTTGGCAGAAATTCGTAATAATTAATTCCCTTTCGATTCCATTAAATACAGCGTAGAATATATTCACTGTCAAAGACGTAACGAAGTTTTCGGATAGCTGAATATAAATGATCTTGAGAAGGCAGAGAAAAAGGGAAGTAGAAATGACTGTAAGTTTGTAGCAATACTTTTTCCAAGATTTCACGATTTATGGTAGACTCGTAGTTGGTGAAGAGTATGAAATAGTATACTGCATATCAAGAACCTCGGAACAGAAATGGTAAAATATCAAAACAATGTTGCGCGGCGATAACCTGCAGAAATTTTTGCACATACGCGTTGCTCGTTATTTCCTCGTGAAAAGATCTGTTTACATCTTTTCATCGCGTAAATAATGCATTTTTCGTCGAAATTTGCATTTCTTCTTCGCTTGTAAACGCAGTATGAATTCAATTAAGCTACCAGTTGTTTCTATCCTATCGTTATCGATCAGAAAAGATTATTCAACAACAACCAAAACTGATACAAATCGATTGGCATCGCTGCTGCTATGAAATCTAATGGCCGTGTCTCGCTCCGAGAGAAAAATAGTCAAACAACGTAGAAATTGAAACTGACAATTAAATCTATCTTTTGTTAGGCATTTGAAACTTCAATGGCTCTAATATCTAGTTACTTTCGAACGATCAACTTTACGATAATCAATTTTAACGATAAGTTCACGATAACGTTCGTTACGATCGTGCAATGCCACTGATTTTTCACTGCAGCAATGTTCAAAGTAATATTGACCTTTAGTAAACAATTACATGTTTCACATTGACCAATGACTCTCATTGCGCAGTGTCTTTCATTACTTCAAATTATTTAGCGAGCAAGATGAAATTGTTTTAAACAAAATATTCGGCGATATCGTAATTACTTTCCCGTTTTTTGAATAAATCACGCAGCGTTTCGGTACATTTCATCTATGTACATATATATTTGCGACATTTTGCGTATCGTTTTAACGATAATTGTCGTAATTGCTTTGAACCGGAAGTAACATCGTTCGCAACTAGGAATGAATATTTCTCGAACATAATTTTGTACGATTTTTCCAGAATTTTTAATTCGCTCTACTTTCAAAGTGCGACTCGGAAATTTCGTCAAGTATGACATTTAGAATTTCATCTTTGTATAAAAATATAATTTCATGTTCTGAAAAAAGCAAGCTCGCATCATAGCTGAGGGCTATGATATTCACGATGTTGCACGAAAAATTTAAATTACTTTTTACACTTAATTTAACTTAATTAAACAATTTTTGAAGGATCCGTTTCGACACAACGTGGTAAAAGCTTATGCAATCTTTGTTCATCCTCTGTGCACTTTGCAAATTTACAAACACATATTCTCGCGCAGGTGTGCTATTTCGGTGGATCAATGTGGGAATGGCGAGATGAACGTAAGGCGTATTATCTGCACCAATTCACAAAGCAACAACCTGATCTGGACTACTTTAATCCAGAAGTGGTACGGGAGATGCATGTGAGTATCGTTCGAAAAGTACATATTTCTACTCAGATTCCACTCATTTATTTACATTTATGAAAATATGAAATGTAATTAACCCTTTCACGCTCGCATCTTATATACAACAATACATTTTGACAAATTATCAACTATCTAAACGATAAATATATTTATTGACGGTAAAACGTCAATTAAATTCCTCTATTCAAAAATCTCAGAAAACAATGTGTTTCTATCAGGAATAATTAATATAAAATAATTAATGTAAAATAATTACAGGTTCCACACATTCGCAATTAAAATGATTCTAACATTTTTTTATCTAAACACATCGAAACACAAAATTTTCAATACGTTAAACTTCCAAAACAAATTTAACGCGAATTTATCCAAAATTATTGCTAAAATATAGTTTTAACGCGAAGAATATATTTTTTTAATTGAATTATACGTAGCCTACGGTACATAATAAGACTGTGTCTCTCTTACTTTAGATGCAGACTTTAAACTGTCTGTAATTTCTCTCAAATCTGCGTTTAAATATGAATAAATTTCCCATTATCTATTTACTCCATTATCCCTTACGCTTCTAATAATTTCAATAGATTTTGTTGTAACAGAAGCTGTTATACCGATAGAGACATTTTTTATCCACTTTATCGATACTTATCGTTACAAGAAGTCTTTCTATAGTGTACATTTCCATGACTATATTTTCATATAGATAGTGATATCTATGTTGCATCATCGAAACTACAATATCGGATTTTCTTTTTATCGTATTATCTTAAATTCGTAAAAATAATGGATTACGCGAAACTTTTAACAAGAGGGAAATAAATTCCAATGCTGCTTCCAATTTCTTCGATCGACGTTTCGTGTGTCAAGTACGAAGATTGTACCAACTTAACACGACTCGACTTATCCTCAAACATATTTTCCACTTTTTGCACTTCTATTCTCTTCTTTTTATTTTTATGGTTGTTTTAATGCCTGGCAAATTGACGACAACGATAGATCTCGTTTAACGTCATCGCTAACCGTTAACCAGAGACCCAACAATTAATATCGTAATAAATCAAGGACCCAGACACGGTCGAACAGATACCGATTACTCGCTTTGATTTCATCATTTTCCACAAGACAATATCGAAGTTTCAATCATTTCGGCCAATGTTGCTGATTTTTCGAAGCACGAACATTCGATCTTGCGTTAAAACGAAAAAAAGAAAATGATGAGAAATAGAGATATTGTAAACGAAGATATTGCTTCGACGTGCTGCCCGTTGGTTCAACGTGATCGTGATTGTTTTATCGAACGAACCGAACCGATTTCTAAGGAATATGAGTCTCAGTTCGTCAACATCGTGGAATTTCATAACCTCTACGTCAATTTAATAGAATTAGCAAGTCACATCTCTTTCATCTTTATTGCACGTTTCCTGCTAGTACTTAACGTTTGGATATATTTTAATTTATCAGAGAATATGATTATTGTTAGGAATTTTTAATAAGAAATTTTTCAAATATATATTTTATTAAGCGTACGTTTGCAATAAATGTCTTGTATGCATTTCCAAATTGATCTAAAATTTTGCCATATACAATCACGATAGTCGTGTCCCATTGCACTGCTGATCAAACTTCAAACAGCTTCACATAATACACGTGGATAGGTAATGTGGTACTTGCTCTAATTTGCTTCATGAGTCGTTTATACCTCAACGTCTGCTACTTCAGTATTTGCTACTTTCATGCATGAAACGCCGGAAAATCTTTGGAAAAATATTTGGATATCAATCCGAATCCATCCAGGATTCCGGCGATGTCTCGTGACTTTTTCGGAATTCCGCGGTAAATTTGAATTTTAATGGGCACAAATTCGTTCGATGAAATTCGACGGACATCACGAAAACACGGTCGGTTAAATTCAGTCAGTCACGGTTGAAATTCAAGTAGGGCTGAAGCCTCTCGTTCCACTATCCAGCAAAATATAAATCTGAATACGGTTGCGAATGTTATACCTATGTGGGGTAAAATATGTGAAATCGAGGGATACGTGGTACTTGCTTCATCGAATTTAAATGAACCGAATGGAGAAACACGGCGCGATTGCGAGAAAGAAGTTGTAAAATTCATATAAGAACATTATACAATTAGGTTTTTCAACTATGCACTAAAAAATATTTTGAATATCAGTCATCTGTAATGAAATGAAAAATTGATCATTTATGATATTCGAATAAGAAATAATATCTATTACAGCATAACCTCATTTATCCTTGTTAGCTTCAGACGTACGAATTTATAGTTGATCTTATAGTTGGACTGTAGTTGAGATGTAGAGTCCAACAGTACGATATCGACATTTTAGCGCGAAAATCTAACGAACCCGACATCTTTGTTATAGAAACGTTACGAGTACGTATAAATTGGAAGAAATTTACCAAAGTACCGAACGTACATACAAACATAGAAGTAATATAATATAACGTGTAGAGACTTGAAGTTATGAATAGTCACGTGAATCAAAAATAATAAAAGTATACCAGAGGAAAGGTATTCGTACAAAAGTAGAAACGAACGAAATCGATCGAATCATCGAATGGTAAGCACGTGTACCTGTCAATTCAGAACCTGACTTATTTAAATTCAGCCTTGTTAAAAGAAAATCAGCTCGCGTTAGAAAAGTTACAGAATTTACCAAGTAAAAAGAATTTTATTTCTTTATACTAGAATCTTCTATTACGTAGCTGAATATGACTGTAGCTTCGATATATGTATACAGTAGATTTTTATAAAGCAGATTTATTTCCAAGAGAACACATTTCTGTAAAACAATCATCATCTTATGCTTCTAAAAGCACTTTCCACGGGTAAGGAACATTCGTTCGGTTCGTATTTTTCTTTTACGCCAATTTGTTTTCGTCTTTTTCTCTGGCACAACGTAATCGTTTCGCTGAAACAATTCGGCGGACTATGTGGCTTTCAAGAGTACGACACAGTTATTAATATAATCGTCGATGGGAAGAACTTTGAATTCGTAAAATGTGTCATAGTCGTAGCTGGACGAAACGATAAAAAGCAATGTAGAAATTAAAAACATAATTTATCAGGATTTTTATCTGTGATCTATATGCATAATGTATATATTATTTTATCACGTAATAATATTTATGATTAACGTATATAATAATATTTTCGTTCTTAGATACGTAAAAACACTATTTCCAATGATATATTTCTCAAATAACATGGTTTAACTCTGTGCTTACTGATATATTACAGGAAGTTTTGAGATTCTGGTTGAAGAAAGGCGTTGATGGCTTCAGAATAGATGCCTTGCCACATATTGGCGAGAACATGGCATTCCCAGATGAACCTTTGTCAGGTAAAACCAACGATTCCTCTAGTCCTGACTATACCGATAGGATCTATACCACGAATCAGCAAAAAAATTACGACGTGATCCCCGGATGGAGAAGCGTCCTGAATGAATTTAAACAACCAAAATATATGTTCACCGAGGCATACGCGAACATGTCGATGACGATGAAGTACTATAAATATGGAGCAGACTTCCCCTTCAATTTCGGCCTGATTCAATACGTCAATTCGACAGCGACCGCAACAACCTTAAAAAGTGTGGTTGATAATTGGATGCAGAACATGCCGAGCAGTGCCATTCCAAACTGGGTGGTAAGTTACTAATATTTTCAGAAAGCTGATTGACATATTTAGGAGAACCTTTAAATTGCATTTATGATTAATATCGCTTAATGGTCGCTATCATTCATTCTATTAAAATATCATTTATCCCCATAAAACTTTGAAAACATAGTTTCATCAAAATATTGTACATTCAATCAAAATGATTTCTGCATGGTTTATTTATTTTATTTTATTAATGTCGAAATTCAAAATTTTCAGGACTGGAATTATTATTGTATCGAAAAGATTGTCTGGCTGAAATATAACAAACTTAAGGCGTTTATCGCCTTCATAAATTTAGAGGAAAAATATTGCACGATCAGGAAAAATGATCTATTTGTATATTATACATTCATCCTTTTCAATCATAATCTAGTTAACCCTTATAATCATAATTCTATCTTATGGCAGCATTAAAAATTACAAGAAAGTATTCTATCACTCCTAGCTTATTTCAAGAAGAAGAATTTCATTAGAGCAGTTATTTTTTAAAGATTTTTTTAGCACTTATATCGTTTATTAATTCTATAACTAACTTTTCTTTTATTTCAATAATTTTACTCCTATCATATTCGCTCATATCCCACTTTTATAAATTCGTAGCAGGATGATAAACTTCCATGTTGGCATTTCTATGTTCTCACTCACTCGCTCACACACGCACACACGTACGCGCGCGCTCATGCAATCGTGGATGTTAACTTCTCCAACCTCGGCGAGGATCTGGAAAATTTTCTTCGCCAAATCCTTCCTCGATTCACTTCTCTTCGTCTGTATTTGCTTGCCGGGAAGTTGGACGACGTGATTGTAGATCGAAGGAAAATCAAATTACCCTGGAAGCAAACGCACGAAACTGGTCGAACGTCGTTCGATTGGAAAAATGGTTGATAGCACCTAACTGTTTCGAATTCGAGGCTGCGCGATTGAACGGCAGAAGCAACGCGTGAACGAGCTTGAAAAACGTCCACAAAACGCCTGGAAGAGAACGAAACGAGCCTCTTCCCGCTCGCGTTCTTCGAATTCCACGAGCGCATTCAGCTTTTGTCGAGCTCGTGTGTGCATCGGGCATTCGATCGAAAACCTAAAATTTCAAGCCCTAAAATCGATATTTCTAAGTCGAGGCAAATCAACAAAATGCTTTTGTTGGAAGAAATAGAACGATCGGGGAGAAAAGCAGAAAATCCCCAAACATTATATGTATTTAAGCTAAAATATCTTCAACTCGATATGATTATCGTTAGGTAAAAGAAAAAAGAAAAAAGAAATAACGACGGATATTTTGAATTTTTGAATACCTTAAAATTTTGTGTACAGGTCGGAAACCACGATGTAAATCGATTAGTGTCGAAATTAGGAGAACCACGAGCTCGTGCCCTCACCGTAATGACGCTTCTGTTACCTGGCGTAAGTGTGACATATAACGGTGACGAAATCGGTATGTCGGACACTTGGATCTCTTGGGAAGACACACAGGACACGCAGGGTTGCTTGGCTGGTATTCTAAAATACAATACTTCGTCTAGAGATCCAGCGAGAACACCGTTCCAATGGGATGACTCCGTTTCTGCCGGTGAGTTTCCAATGAGGTATAACTTTCACGCGAATGAAGAAATATTCAAATGAACCTTGGTTTTCACATTTTTATCCCTGGTACGTTTGTCGAATCATTTTTGAGGTATTGTTTCTCCATCGTGCCATAACATGTTTCACTCTCACAGATGCAACTATTTCATTCGATATCTATCAATTATTTTATAATCAATTTCATCGTGCCATAGTAATATTCATCAACGCGTAATTATTACTCACGATATGGTAAAGAAAATGTTATCCTTTGAAAAATGCGAATTGGAGATTGTATCCTTTGCCTGTTCAAATATCGTAGATACTGGTATGTTTGAGATAAACCTCGTGCGAGATTTCAAAAAAGGAAGCCCCAATTCCAGAAACTCTAGTCAACTAACTACAATTAATTGAACAAAAAAAGAAGCAATAATCGCAAAAACTATGACCAAGTATTTCCATTTGCAGGATTCTCCACGAACTCCAATACTTGGCTGAAAGTCAACGATAATTACAAGATTGTCAATCTGGCTGCCGAAAAGAAGGACGAGAACTCGTTCTATACCCTCTACAAGAAAGTCTCCACACTGAGGAAGTCACCGTACCTTAAAGCGGCCGACTTAACTACGAAGCTGTTGAGTGAAAACGTTTTCGCGTTTGCCAGGTAAGAATAGCGTACATGTAAATCAAGATGATACTATGGCAATTATATATCACGATTCACTCGTCGAATATATTGTTAAACGCGAGAAAATTATGATTAATAGCGTGACAGTATGTATCTACACTATCACTTACAAATGTCCAAATATTTTGATCGATTTTTAATAAGAATATTTCAATTTCACTACAAATTAATGCTGAATTAATAATTAGCAGTAATATTTAGTAATTTTGATGGAATTGCCAGACTATTGGGTCATCTATTAAAAGGCAGGAAGAATATATTTTAGCATTTACTATTACTTAGGATTTACTATTTAAATATCACAGGTTCTATTAACGTCGGAAGTGTTTCTGCCAAATTTAGAATCTTCTTCGTCAGGTTTATAATTCAGAAATTAAAGAATCTGGGAATAAAGAGCTTGCCAAATAATAAAATAGTTCTACGATTGCAAACGCTGACTTTACGATCGCGTATTGATTTTTGAAAATCGATTTGATCACGTTAGAATATTCTGCCATGCGTAGCTTTGATGATTAGAAAATATAAAATTCTTAAGGTTTAATTTACCCATTTAATTGATACATTTGATTTGTACAAGTACCTTTGTACAATAGCGTACAATTGTTTGATCGCGATCATCGGCGTTTGCAATACGATGAGTCATGGTACTGAGAGTGCTTTCGTTTCTTAACGATACATTGTATATATGGAATATCATAATTTCTTCAGGGAAACCGAGGAAGGTGGATCTGTCTACACGATGATAAACTATTCGGATAAGGACGACGTAGTGGATTTATCAGCATTCAAAAACGCACCGAAGAAATTGAATGTGTTTTACGCTACTGCTAACTCTATTGCGCTTTCTAAGTGAGTTTACAATTTCTCCAAATTTATTTATCTAAATTGCGTCGCTGTCATGACAAATTTATGCAATTGCATCGAATATCGTTTCATAGTTTCCTTTCTTCTTCCAACGCGGTGGAAAATGTGAAAAGCACTGGAAATAATTTGCAAACTGTAACGTCGTTGTTAAAATTGAAAGAAAAAGATGAAGAAAAGGTAGAAAGGGAACGAATGAGACAGAAAGATGTCTGCAATTATTTGAAGAGAAATTGCATATTTAACAATAATTGATTAAATAGCAACGTAACATTGTTCAAACTTGTGAGATTCGAGGATAAAAAGATTTACTTAATCCTTGCTGCGTTCTTTTAATCATTTTCGATTCAATTGTATTTTTCTAATGTTAAAAGATATCTCAAGTTCGAAGAAAATATGACAAACTGCTGATTTATGTTAAATAATTTTATATTAAACGTTTTCTTGAAACGTTCGAAATATTTTCTGTTCCCTAAAATGAAAGCAAGATTGTAATATGAAAATCCGAAGAGCGCAGTTGGATTAAGTGACTCTGATGTTATTCTGTTCCCTGTTAAATTCTTAATCCACAGAATTATTTCTTGTTTCTACTATCATGTACTGTTTTTTTTTTTTAATTAAATTATCCTATTACTTGTTACCTTATTAAGTAGAAACCTTTATTCCGACATCTTGTCAAATTAGTTCTTTACTCGACTATATTTCTTTCTTTTAAATTAATTTCAATTTTATTGTATATAAATTCCTATTGTATTACTTTTAGAGACGATGTCTTTAAATTGATGCTTTAGAAATCCGTTTATTGAACATTGTTGCGATGATATTAATTTTGTAAATTTGTTTGTTTGTTGGGAATATAGGTACAAGGTCATGGACATCAAGAAAGTTGAGGTTCCTGCCACGGGAGTGATAATCCTTACTACCCCTACTCTTTCTGATATCAAGTTTGGAAATATGTAAATCTACAACAGATTCCCACTGTTTCTGACTTCGANATATAAATATGTACCTCTAAATATCAATAATCAAAAAATATAGTTCTTCTTTCGCAAATCGTCGTATTTACATCTTAATCATACCCTTCTGACATGCACAGTTTTAAAATGTACGTGTCGATAGAACAATATTACATATAACATTAGTACAATGGCCAACGTTTCGAAAATAATGCAGTTACAATAACTTATCATACAGTCACGATTTGACCACCATTAAACTTATCATTGCCTATCGTGATTATTATAAAAATATAAATCCTACTATTAATCGTGGGACTGAATGGAAAAGTGATACGAGTGCATTTTTCCAAGAAACGAGATAAGTACGGAAAACGATACAGATTTATTTAAAAAGATATTGTTATGAATAGTCTGCGATTGCTTACGCGTTTATTGAAATTTATTTTTAATTTAAACTAACGTTAATTTAAATCGATTAATATAAAAATTTCATTGAAAAATGGAAAAATATATAGGACTCGCGCAACATAAAGAAATATATAAAATAAATTACTTGTTAAAATATTTCTTAGGTGAAACAGATCTTCACTTATATGCTCATAAAAGTTTTCCTTGACGAATGTTCAAATACTTTCGATTTCTCTTTCTTTTTCTTTTCGATTTGTTTGATCAAAATTTCCTCAAATTTAATATATTCTTACTCGCATCGCTTGTCCTTTGAATTTTTTAATTGTTTTTCAAATGTCTCCAACCAAAGTCTATTAAATCAAAATCGTTCGAATTCCAAACTGTCGACGTGTTAAAAAGCCAACGTTCGCGAGGAGACAGCCACGGGTTAAATTGACTTTTAATTTTTGTTGTAATATATGAATGTACAAAGTCTTAAATAATAATTATATTGTCAACGGCATAGCACGCGTAAAAGATACGTTTTTGCACTTTATGAACATTAAACAAAAACGAGTATTTCTTTCCAATTTCTTTTTTTTTTTTTTACAGTCGAGGAAATTGAATTTTCAAAGGTGCAGCTTCAGAGGGATCTTGTCAAAAGGTGCGGTTTAAAAAAGTGCATTGGCACGTAGTGAGTCTGGTTTAAAGCTCGACGCGTCACGTAGAACCAGTCGATAACGTGTGCGTCGAAAACATTTTAGTCCTTGTATTATGCTAAACAATTTGCGCTTTCGTCGTGTTGCGTTAATTAAACCGATATTACTATTTCAGCGGACAATATAAATGAAAATGCGTTTGTTGCTAGCATGTATACATACCTACATATATTACGCAGAATTGAGAAAAGTGTCGTTTTTATCGGGGCAAACAATTTTTGCTCGAGTATAATTACATTTTTGACTAATAAATTTTGTGAAATGTAAATATGTGAAAATTCTCATGTTTTATTTTGAATAACTAATAGTCCTGTGAACATGATTTCACGGACTACTTTCTACAAGTTTAAGGTCAAGACAGTTTAGTTTCCAAAAACAATATTATTCAAATAATATTATTTAAGTTTAAGTAACAATTCGTTTCATAAATGGAACAAAACTTTTATCCGAATAAAAGTATATTTTGATAATACCAAATCTTGGTTCGTTTCATTAGTTGGAAATACATGTAGTATCGGGGAAAAGGACTTAAGAAATATCTAGCGAACCATAAACAATGTCCCGAGAGCCGAGGCCTCGATGGGCCCATCAATGTGTCGTCGGTCCTTCAAGTGAATAGTTTCGTAGAAAAGGTCTACGTTGCTTTGGTCACGAGCGGTCGCGGAACACGTGTATGGTGGGTCTATGGAAAGACAAAAGATGTGGGAGAGAAGGCAGTTTTTATTTTTGAAGTCGGAGAGAATAAGCCGAGAAGTCAGAGAGTGCGAGTTGCGTTGTAGAGTATAGTGTTGCTAGCGTTGTCGAGAGAGTGTGGTCTGCGTGAGAAAGAACGTTGGATCCGTTGTGTTGAGAGTTGTCTAGATTGTAGCGTGTTATTGCGATTAGTTCATGTTTAAACTACCATCGTTTTTCTGTCCATATTTGTACAATCCATTCGTTATAAATAAATCACAAATATCAGGATATAATAACAGTATATTCCATTGACTGGAATATCTGTCAGGATAAAAAATCTGTATCTAAAAGAATACTAACGTGCAACTAGAACGTTTTTTTTTTTTTATTATTATATTGTTTATTTTTAATTTTACAATTTGTCCAGTGGGACATTAGGTAAAATGTTATAACATATGATTGAATAGCATGTGGATGGTTACCCCCAGCGGGGTGCCATCTTCGCGTTTTTTAGTTTATATCCTTNTATGAGATCAGCTGGGTGTTTCCTTTTTAGTCTTCTTTCTATTCTTGCGTTGATCGTTTCCGTAGCCAGCCTGTTTGGGTGTGTTGTTATTCTTTCTCTGTACCTTTCCGCGTATCTGGTGATCTCCTCCTTGACCGTTGGTATTCCCAGGTCCTTCCGTATATCCTCGTTTCTAACGTACCATGGGGCGTTTACTATTAACTAGAACGTGATGCATTATACTTCATACCTTTTGAAGAGAATTTAGCAAACATCTTGCGAACAGATTTGTCCGACACAGATAAAATTATTCATTATATCATAAGGTGCTAGTGATCGTTGAAGACGAAATACGATTGAAGAGTGGAAATAAATAAGGCTACAAATGACGAAACTAAAGTTTTATACAAAACAATGTTTTCGTTTACCAAAATGTTATTTATTGACAAACTATTAGAAAACTTATTTATTACCTGTATTATATTGCTTTATATAGCTTTACGATATTTTTATTTCAATATTTCAAAGACCTGTTGGCAATCAAAAATTATAAAAAACAATAAATGGAATTATATATTTTAAACAAGAATGTAAGTCCATTATTTAATTTCCTTGAAAAGGCTGTAAGTGTCGGTACAGATTTTCTTACCCGATGGGATAATCGAAATGGATAATTTATCTACGAACATGTTCTAGCACGAGGGAGGTTGTTCGCTAGCACATAGCACTTATAACTTAATTTAGAAAACTGATCGTTTAACTAACATCCGTCCTATATCATATGCGAAATGTTAAAGACCGTATAAATCACAGTGATAACACTTCCCTTCATATTTACTGATATTGATCTTCATATAAACTATCTTTTCGAGAAAAAAATTCTTTTTTAATTTTTTCAAAAATAGCTATTACAGACCCCTTTACTTCCACCGTACAATTTTAGTGGAATTTCAGGAGGAAGACTGCGAAATCGTATCCCCATCTGTTTGTCCACCGATTTAATGGATCGTCGTCAGTTGCGTTTATGTCCCTCGAGAGTGCTGAATGTCTCGTAAAACCGAAAAGTTTTTAAGGCTCGCGATGCGTGCGCTGATATTTTACACATGGGATTTTCATCGTTCGATAAAGGAAGCTTTATCGAATTTTGCTTGCTTGGCAGGTAAATACAACATTGTCTGTGTAGTTGAAAATTAATTATTATTTTCAACAGCGCAGCGTTTCGAACGACATACTTTTCACGTTTTATCTTGTGTATTTTATTTATCGTGCTTCATACCTTGTGCTTCATATTTGGTATTATACTACGGTTGAAATATGACAAACGGGAGATATGTAAAAATAAATAGAGATATAAATGTATATTATATTTCAATGCCCTTATTCAGTTGTCATATCAGGCAAGCAATTGAACCGATACAGGTAAATACATAAAGAAATTTAATATTAATAATATCAAAGTTCAATAATATCGGACGATGGAAATTATTTCCTCTTATTATTACATAATAGAATTGCCAAGTGTGTTGCAATATTGTTATTGGATAATAAAGATTATATTATCCCTATGATTTTTAAAAAGAGATATTAAATACTGAAAGCAACTGGAAGATTGAAATTATTTTTATTCAATTAAAAGTAATAGAAGTCTTTTAAAAATAAGTATACGCAAATACATAGTAATTTTGACATTGATTACAAACGTCGATTACAGAGGGAACCATATAAACACAATTGATTTTAAACGTAGAGCTTGTCAAATCCATCTACATATTAATTTCATGCTGCTGAATAATATTTTCCTTTAATGCAATTTTATGGAAATTTCATTTTATTTATTGCCAGTGCGAATAGAAACTGACAGCACAATTTTGTTAACGGAATTAGAATTGAGTTTATAACTCAATAACATTAAATAACATTATGCATTGTTTCACACTGAATCGAATTGAAGAATATCAACTGTACCACAAAAATTTAGCGGCCGATATTAGCGACTTTAATGTTTCGACCAGGTAGTTCCATTATGATGATTTCCAATCGCGGTCCAGTTTCCAGCGACTAATGAAACGAGACCGATAAAAATTTTAGTGAGAAACTTAATACATATACAGGGTGGTTGGTAACTGGTGGTACAAGCGGAAAGGAGGTGATTATACGCGAAAAAAGAAGTCGAAAATATAGAATAAAAATTTTTCGTTTGAAGCTTTGCTTTCGAGAAAATCGACTTTGAATAGTATTGTTCCAAGCTGGAACAATAGCTTGGCCACCACGCTCTCCTGACGTAACTCCGCTTGACTTTTATTTATGATGAAGAAATCGAAAGTTGGGAGCAATTGAAAGAAAAGATTATTGTAGCCTTTCATACTTTAAAACAATCGAATACGTTAGAAAGTGTTCATAGAAATTTAATTAGAAGAGCAGAACTATGTGTTCGCCAGAATGGGCAGCATTTTCAGCAATTTTTGTAATAATAAATTTTATGATTACTTCATATTATTTCATCATGTATTCCTAATCTTCCGTTACAGCAAAAACAAACTTAAACTGCGATAATATCCATCGAGACAACGATCTACAGTGAGATCCGTTATAACGAGACGTGATAAAGTGCACGCGTACCGAGCGAAAATTCAAAGTCGATTTTCTCGAAAACAAAGCCTCAAACGAAAAATGTTTATTCTATATTTTCGACTTCTTTTTTCGCGTAGAATCACCCCCTTTCCGCTTATACCACCAGTTACCAACCACCCTGTATATATACACAAGTAATGGTAACAATACATATAACGATGAGAAAGTTGAAACACATAAATTCCAGTTTAATCATCTCCAGTTTGAAGTTTATGTTTGATTCATGTTTTAAGTTTCAAATATTTTTTACTATATTAGAAGAATTATAAAAGATATTGTATCAAACAAATAAGACAATTAATATAAGACAATTTCTTTGATAGATTAGGTGTTTGCGATATCAACGAGTGTTGATAGGTATTAAAGAAACACGAGAAAAAGAAATAAGAAGAAATTAATTTGGAAGAGATATAACGCAAAATATATTAAAATAACAATCGTAAAAAGTAAAGCCCTATCTTATTTGCAAAGCTCATGGACGATATATGCGTGACTTTCAAGTCACAGAGCGTTATAGGGGTTAATAAAACAGCTGTTGGTCGTATTTTAATGTGAATCACTGTTACGCAATAAAAGATAATTTACAAGTAATATGTTAGGCTTTATTACCTGGTGTTCGCATAGCCATGTTTCATAGACACGGCGAATAAGATTAACTAATTACGCCTGTTCTATGTAACTTTCAACCGACCTCAATAACGTCGTATTCCTGCTACAATCACATGGAAACTAAGTCTGGGCAATTTTAATATAAAGCTGCTTAAAGTAGAACAACTGGCAGGTTGTATTAATATGAATACACCACGTAATGAATTGAAATAAATTTGTAATTAATAGGAGAGGTAATCGTTGTGAACTTTCCTTTCTAAATATTTCGTTTCACTAATTTTTTCTTACATTTCTTAAGAGTTAATCGCAACAGCGAGTTGAAATAAGTTTTTGACTGATAAAAAGCCACCGTTAAAATCTTTCTTTCGCGAATATTTCCCGTTAATAATTTTCCTCTTACTTCGCTTAGGACGTAATTACGGACAATAAAATCCATATTTTAATAAGAAAATGACTGCAAACATCACAATTTCTGTTTTTCCAAATACTATACTAAAAGAATACGTTAACATTTTGATCAAAACGACAGCTCACTGGAAGTTTATATGGAAGCAAACCATTTCAAATAGCTGAAACATTGGGCTTGTAATCAAAATGGAAATTTGATTATTCATCGATGGACGAATGCTGGCGCCATAACCGTGTGGGACTGTGTATCCATAGAAGATACATCAGTAATGTGCTGAAAGGATTACTATTAATCCGTTGTAATAATAATCATAATCGCCACGAGATATTCTAAAGTTAAATAGCAATCACTTTGCCAAATAATATCGAGTAATGTATCCATCAATTATTAATCTGAAATCAGGACGAATAATAAGATCAAGCTATCAATGATGCTATAATGTACGATCAGCGTGAAGCATAATAAATGTTTCAGTCGCAGTTCTGAAAATACTTCAAAATGTGAATAATACATGTACGTATATCGGTGCAGATTCTAAGTGTATTATATATTACACGATATAGTTAAGTATATTATTTTCTTTTACTGCCTGATATTTTTCGAGTCGAACGTTCGGAAAATCGGAATTCTGCTATAGTAAAACTCGAAATACTACGCTTCTAGATTTATTTCAGGCGGATTTCTCATCTTGGAGACCGTACGTAACCACGCCCTATGTCCTTTAACTCTAAGTAATAAATTCTGAGATCACAGGCTCCTTGGATTAATTATGGCGAGTTTCACGACACGATAAAGTTGAAGATCCTATAGCCTCATAGATGCTGTTGTCTAAAGCAGGTATTATAGTTTCAAGGTAACCTTTCTTTACCATAGGTTCTTCTGTGATCTTAGTTTAATGTAGATTCCAAGACTACCAAGCTTCTAAGTCATAGATTTCAAACTTCCATGGATAGGGATGGTTACTGATGCGTCTGACGACTTCTGAGTTATATAAAGTGGTTTCCGCATCTCTGTAGATAGTGAGCTTGCGGTTCCACGATCTCGGCTTGTCCAAGACATTGCTAGGTCATTGTGGTGGTCTGTGGCGTATCTCACCGCTTCGGGTGATACGCGAATGCTCGGCTTTACCACGGAGCAGACCGAGCATTGTCCCGCAATCTCGGCGCCTGACGATCGAAGATTTAAGCAGCGGGGTCGAAGATAGGTTATTTACTCTCATTCCTGTTTCGTACACCTTCTGTCGTAAATCCCGAAGTTTATGAAACTGGGAAACTCGTGGGATTTAAAAAATTTCTCAAATACATCAGCTCTCTGAGTTTTCCATGTTCAAAACTTTTAGACTTAAGTATAGACGTTAAAAGATATTGATCGATCTCCGTCAATTTCAAAATTAGAAAGTCAATTTTCTTTAAGAGGCCGGGAGTTTTCAAATCGTTCAATGCCTATATTTTTTAGTTGAAAAATGTGGCCAATAATCTTCAATAAATGAACTAAAATTAAACAAGCTAAATTAAGACCTAACTGAAACACGATTATGGTTACGCGCGATCCAACAATGCCGATTAAAAATTATCGACGTTGGCACACATGACACAAATTGTGTCTATAGTTTAGTACATACACTGTCATAAATACGATATTGCTAAAATATAATTAAATAAATTTTTAAATCACTAAATAACATAAAAATCAGAAAACCAACAAGACTGTATTCAATATATTTCTCAATTCTAACTTTCAATTCTTTTTCCAGCTATTTATTTTCCCATAATATGAGTTATTATTAGCGGAGCAGACTTAAAATTCGATTATCATTCGCGTTGAGTCATGACTCGTTACTAACGAGTAATTATTATCGTGACGTCTTTTGGGTACTGGAGACAACGTGTCTAGTCTAATTAATTCTCTATTCGTACAGTTCGATTAAACAGGCTCACAGCTAAGGTAAATAAGCTATGAACAGCCCGTTGGATACTCCTTTTGTCGTTGGTGTAAAGGATTGATGTATTGAGCAAGTTCGTAACATCTATTAAGCCTTTGTTCCTCTGTTATCATGCTGAATTGATCTCGGTAATGACACTGACGTTCCATCTCCAATTATCAACTATGTAATTTTCGTTTTGTTCAGGAGAGTGTTGGCGATTAATAATGTAGCCACAATGTAAGTATCACTTTAATCGAAGTTCCATTCTTTTTTTTTTTTTCTTTTTTCTAATTATACAATTTACGAAAATATGAATTTGCAAAATTATCCGCAGTCCATTTATGAGATTAAATAATGATGAAATTGAACAATATATAGCTTCGTAACGCAGAAAGAAAGAGGAGGAATCACAAAGATAAGTAAAATGAAACGAAGCTGCGTTTCGTACGACTAGTACTCTTATCGGTAAAACATCTGAGCACACTAAACGTTGGACAGTAAAGGTCAGGTCAGAGAAGGTATTTGTATGGGCGAGATAGTTAAGCGGGGACTTTTGAGGGTATTGCTTTTGTGTGGATGTCTCTGGTGGTCCTCATACAATGACACACAGCTACACAGTTATACAAAATGTAGTTATACAATCAGTACGCATAATTCAATTGTTGCTTGCAAATATTTGTACCAAACTGCATGTCGTTGGTATATGTACGTTTATTTATGTATGAAATTAGGTATATATTCTATATATCTAGTCTATGTAGAACTAGACATTCTATCTACGTGCATAATAGTTTTGGTACATATGTGCATACATAGATATGTAACACTTATTAGAATTATTATCTTGAAAATCTCGTTAAGTTCGTGCGGTTTAATCGTGATAGCAAATGTTTATATAGTATTAGACAGATTTGATTGCCATGATCTCTGTTTCTTTTCTAAATGTATCACATTACACGCTTACATGGAGATCAACATGCTCTTCAATGTTTTATCACTTCAAGCTAAGATATTATTAAACGTAACTTAAATGTAATATGATCACTAGTGCTCTTCAACTGACCTTGTAAACATACTGAAAAAATTCCGAATAATCTTAAGCAATGTTCGTGCTATAAAAACGTAAATAAAATATGAACAATTATGTTACACAGCTAAGTAAGATATTCTGTACGAATAGATAAGTTACTGAAAAGTAATAATTAATTTATCGTAAATTACATATATGCTTACTCTTCAGAATTACATTTTGTAATTTAGATAACAGACAAATTGTTGGAAAGCAACGTTTAACTTATCGTTAAAAGTACCTCTAATACGGTCAGTTAGATATGTTAGATGGTAAGGAAGGACATAATGAACACGAATACAGCGTAAGATTGCTTGTCCATGTATAGCGCAAAATTAAGTAAGCGAAGAACGATATGTTATTCTTTTGTTCCTGAAGTACTTTGTACAACACAAAAGCATTACTGTTATGAAATACAGGTAAATTGAAATTCGACAAGAGAAAAGTGAGACAATTACAGAATATAATTGCATTGACGATAAGTACGAACATTATGAGACATTGTCTATAATCGAAATAGTGAGATTAATACAATTGATATGAAAGATGTCCAAGTGTTAGCTACGTAATTAACTGTATCATTAAAACGTTATATATCTAATTAATTGTTTCATAATTGTACCGACCCACGGGAAGAATGGAAATAAAGTTTATTATTGTCAGAAGATATTATTTCGTTACGAAATATGACTCTTGCGACTTTGTGACACGAAAAATTTAATGTACGATACGTATCTCTCGCGGATACTAATTTCCCTTTTGCAATTTTATCTCCTTTTAGAAATGATACTACGTATATGTTAAGCTTAAATGAATTAAACGAATGAGTTCGTTATCGATACAAAAATATTTAACACAATTTCTGAACAACGTTGACAAAATGTACTCTTCTATTTGACAATTGGCTATCTTTGAGATGTTATCTCTAATTAATAGCGAAAACAACTTGTAAATGAAGTATTATCGAATAAGGTAACCCTAATTTCATTAATTACTAGAATGAACGATATCATTATGATAAACGAACAATAATATTTTTCTAAGATACTGTATTTACAAAATTAATTCCCACCTGTATAAATTTTCCTTTCTTTTCTTCGTCGTCGACAGAGCGAAGAACATAACTCACAAAATTGAAAAAAGAACAAAACTCTAGTTTGAATAGAATTAGCATATCGATTACTTGGTGAGATCTACAGGGAATTAGGTTTAAAGATTTTACGATTTCTCCAGTCTAAATTTATGACTTGACATGCGGTACTAATATAATAAAAAATCGGGATTCTCTTAATTCCTGAATTGTCTTATTAGAAATACAGAGTTAGAAATACACGTGCGTGTGCTGCTAGGGCATCGCATACATCGATAGGTTCTAACGTATTTCGCGATGCTATTGGTAATCCTCATCTTAATGTCGTTCCAATTCATGTTGACGAAATTCTCGGATCGCATAGATCATCGCGTATCATAAATGCTAATTTACTGATTTACAATTTGATCGTACGATAATAATATTTGGATGTCTACAGTACAAAATATATTCAGATCAGATTTATGTGTACATATGTATAAAAAATTCATAGTTTTTAGTTTTCATATCTGCATATACTTATATTTTAGAATATGTGAATATTCGTACAATTAGCATAATCTTTGCGATCACAATAAGAAGATTAAAAAAACATTTAATGGGTTGTCGTATCGAATGTAGATAGAATATTGAATATGAATGAATATAGATGGAAACTAGATAAAATCTATTTAAAAAATACTAAATATTCTTCTTCTTCTTTTTCTTCCGTGTTTTACGTACATCGACGCAAAGTCATGACCGATGACATTACATCTGTATGGCTTATATTTTGGAGAATATATTTGTTTCTTTAAGGTGCTTTATTATGTTTCCTATCAGATCTTCCGTTGTTACAGCTGTGTATGGTTTTACCCTTTCTTTTTTGTAATACTTTCTTGTAATAGCATTTCTTCTTTGTAATACTAATATCGTAGTAAATTAAAAATCTCATTTAGAAAATGTATATTTTTTATATTTAATATTCATAATAGGTGTGCACTTTGATGTAACGAGCTTCTTAAATTTAATATTATGGGAAATAATAATACTCTTGACATTAAAGCTGCAGGTTTGTCTCTTAAATTAGTATGCTCTTTCATCGGACAAAACAGTGATTTAAATACATTTAACTTTGAAAATAAATTGATGGTCTTGTCAAAGATCGTCCTTCCACAAACCAGATTTTAGGCATCGGTATTATACGAATATTTCTAACGCTTTCTTTTAAAAGCAATGCAAACATCGATTAAACCACACATTTTGTTCGTATTTAAATAGGATCATTAGTAATAGACTACAGATATTTATACAAAACTCCTATTGTTATGCATACTAAATACTAAAAGTAGTGGTAATGCTCTACTACCACTTGAAACGGGAAATATTAAGTAAACACACGTACAATTTTTCAGGATTCTCCAATAAATGTATCCAATAAGTGTCCTAATCCTAATCGTAATGTTATGTTTATTGACTGGTGGTACAAGTAAATTATATTTGGACATTTTCGTTGGAACACAAAGGATATGAAGAGAAATCCCGACCCTTTTATCGTATGAAGTTTACATTCTAAATATTAGAATATTATATTAAATAGATCGTGTGGATATCCTTACTTACTTCAATTATTGACGAAATGTGTGTCTCTACGATAAGATGACGTTTCCACAGACGAAAAGCAAATCGACCACGTTTCCATAAAAGTTAACAAGGACGATTGATCGTCGAATGTGTGTACCCTGCCACTGAAACTCTAGACAATTATGCGTTACATAACAAAAAAGTGGTATAAAAAGGAAGCTATCATGCGCTACATCACAGTCGATGGTTGTAACGCTGGCGAAATATTCCAAACGGACATAATCGATCGTGTCTTAATTGCTCTGGGTACCTCGAAATAAGGTAAATAACACCATATCGAAACGACAAATTGTACATTGTTAAGCAACATATTGCAAAAGGTAATTTATTCTGAAAAATAACTATTTAAACTTTAATATATATCGTATTCATCGCGAGAACAACCGGAACCGGTATCACGCTACGAATATCGAACTACGTGTTTAGGATGTGGTGCAGAGTGCGCCAAGCTCGAAGTCACGCGAATGATTAGACGACTAATTTCACATTCAACCTTTTGTGTGTTTAGAGACATGAGGGCGCTCATAGCATTTTGCCTAACGGCATTGCCTCTGGTCGCTTCATACACATGGAAACCGACCGCACAATATTTGAGCAACAGCTTGGTAGGCGCATCGGTCTATCAGATCTATCCCAGAAGTTTCAAGGACAGCGATGGAGATGGCGTTGGTGATCTTAGAGGTACGTTCCCCTTTTTCCTTGACAATTTCAGTTTTTAGGATGTTCTTGTATTTTGAAATTAGGAGTTCCTTTTTCTTTCATTACTTATGATCTCATCGATTGTTTAAAAGGTGGGAGAATTGTAGAGGGAAAAGTTGAATGATGCGATAAGATTCTATTTTCGTAGATACTTTTTCCCTGCCATGTTTTCTTAATATCTCCTTTTAAATGGAATTTTACAATTTTTTATTAACTACGTATTCTTTAATTCTCCACAAAAATGCTACTGAGGTGCTTGAGCCGAAAAATATTTAATTTAAGGGATATATCAGTTTTAATTTCACGAAATTTACTGACTATACGTTCCTCGCACGCAAAATTTTGCAAAGTTTTACAAAAGTAAGCATTTTTCGATCCAAGTGCCTCGATACCTTTTTCTATTTGGAAATTAAAAAATGTATCGAATGGTTAATAAAAGTTTATAAAATTCCATTTAGAAAATGAGTACAGCGGTACTGTCTCGGTGTATCGTTGTATATTTAAAAAAGTGAAAATTCTTTTCCTATTTCTCACCGAATTATGATTACTCAATGTTAATACGTAATTATGAAAATATTAGAAAAAGTTTGGAAAGCCGTTTATTATTACGTATATAATCATAATCAAGTATACGTCAATCATTTTGTTATGTATAAATAATATCCATTGAAAATTTGTGGTCACATAATCGTATTGTTTGTTCGATATATATAATTTTACAAGGTAGAATTTGTAAAATTTATTAATAGTATTTACTAGTAATTTATTTTCTCAGAAAGTCTCGATCATTGAACTTTGTATTATTTTACTACTATAGTAAAAATAAATCTGCCTAAGCGAAAATGAAATCTAACTGTTGTAATCCTAGCAAATGATTTCTTATTCAGAGAATGTACCCCTAGTTACAAAGGATAATTGAACGCGAAACATTTGTTACGCGGTCGATCTACATCGGTGTCGCGGCTCGTAAACAGATGCATAATTGCTTTTCTTTTTCGCGTCGTCTTTCGATTTATTTGCGCGATTATGTAACCACAACGAACAAAGGCAAGTACGGTACGGATGTAATTAACAAGGAAATCTAAAAATGCAAACGTTTACCGAGAAAAAGGAAAGTGAAGCGCGACAATCGCACGTGGAGAACTCTGCGAAAGAAGTTAATGTCGCTTAAACGCGAAAATAAATTTTAACGAAACTTCCGTTGCGTTCGCCTCTTCTGGTCGCTTTGACGCGGCTTGAGAGCGACGTGTTCCGGAAAAGAGTTTCAGCCTTTTTGTAATGCTCGAGCCATTACGAAAGATTTACACCTCTTTGACTCAATGTAGCAAGCAACGTCATTGGAAAATAATTTTCAAGTTCCCGTTAGTTGAAATTTAACGAACACGTTCTCTTTTTATTTTTCTGAATGAAATGCTACATATATGAAACTTGGACTCATAATTTTCTGCGTTAAATTTTTATTCTAGTTATTTTTATTATACATGGTGGTCGACGAATTGGTTGTCACGATATTTAAGCTGATCCTGATAATTCAACGAAGATATTATTTCGAGAAAAAGTTTATATTCTATCAAATGAAAAAAATTTCAAAAGTGATTAATGCCAAGGCTAGAATTTAATCGACATATGGTATTTAGACTACAAATGAAGAGAAAAGGGTGATAATTGAAAATCATCAAAGAATTCAGGCACATTTGGGTTAACTTTCAATTCATGATAGATAAGAACTGAAAGAATCGATAAACCTTGCTGAATACATGACATTCTCGATATGGAACATTCGATATATCGCATTATATTGTTCTACAAAGCTCAGCTTCTTATTCTCGATGTCTGAGTAATTTACATTGTTTTCATAAACTTTCAAACCATTTTATTGTAACTTAAATTTGAGATAAATTTGTTTCGGTATGTCTGAGGTCTTTTTTAACCAGCAATAACGATTATAAATGTAGACTGAAATGTTTCTTGTTACAATATTTTCTTGGGATGAAAATCTTCCAAAGGAAAATAAGCCACACTGATAACGAGCAACTGTCAGATATCAAGACCAGAGGGATGTAGGTCTGTATAGTAAAAGAGTGGAGAGTTTGTTAGAAAAGAAGAGTCAAGAGGGAAACAATGTAGAAGCATGGTAGATGTTTATTTATACACGAAAAGAAATCAGTAATACCTGAGTTATTAATAAGTATCCTCCTTAAATTTTCCTTGTTTCTTAAGAGCAATGTTCTAAAGTTTCCAAAACATTTTGCTTAAATGATATGTCGAGTCTTCATTTTTCCAACGTTACATTTAACGAATGTGTCACGTTTCAAACGTAACTTGAATTACAGGAACACTGGAAATTGATCTCTACGAATATTACCTATAAGCAATTCTGCTCGAGGAAACATTTTTGCTTATAGCTTTTATAATTCTTTCTAGAAAACTTGAAATCGAATATTTTTCGTAAAAAGTATCAAGCATTTATGTGTAAGGAGTTTGAGAACGGTAGCAAATTTATCGTTGCATGTGTTAATAATTCAATCAAATTTATTTAAAAACACACATTTCGATCAAATTACCTTCCTTTCGAATATAATTTATTCGTCGAAAGAAATCGACTAAAAAAACGAGATCTTTTCTGTTACAGGTGTCATACAGAAGTTGGATCATCTGGTTGATGCGAACGTTGACATAATTTGGTTATCACCCATTTTTAGCAGCCCTATGGTAGATTTTGGCTACGATATCTCAGATTTCCGGAACATCTACCCCACTTTTGGTACGGTAAAGGACTTGGAAGACCTGATCCGAGAAGCGCACAAAATGGGTATAAAGGTCTTACTGGATTTCGTCCCGAACCATACGTCGGATCAACACGAATGGTTCCAGAAGAGCTTGAAGGGAATTAAGCCTTACAGTGATTATTATATCTGGCATCCAGGAAAAGTATTGGAAAATGGCACCCGTGTCCCGCCATGCAATTGGGTAAGTGTGATTTAAATAACTTAAAGCGTTCTTCAGTCGCCAAAAACTACGATGGATCAAATAGGCAACACGCAAATTTTATTTGAATATTACTGTTCTATGATAATGCTACGGTAAAGTTATTTATAACCATTGTGAATAGTAATATTGTTTATCATTATGTACCATCTGGTCATTTTTTCTTCTTATTATCATAATGATATGCTACCCGCTGAATTTTAAACACATCCGTCCCGTTGTTTCAGATTTTTCAATTTAAGACTCATCTTTGCGCCCGTAATTTACATTAGGAGACCTCGTGAAATACAACTGCCGGTATTCGTTGCTCGATGCTCGAGCCGCTTTAATTACTCGAAAAAAATTAAATCGTCAGTATTTACATATTTCGCGTGCCGACGTATCTCGCCTTTATACTTGCCCAATGTCCATAAATAGTTATCCAATATTATTTCAATAGAAAAACAGTGACGCAAGTTATCGAATTTTTCTGCGTTGCATTCTTTGTTAATTAACGCGGTCGGAATATTTTCACGTGAAACAGTCGTCGATACGCCTATTACTTCCGCGCAAACAATATTCATGAGATATTTTGTATGATTCGTCTAGCGAAGAATTTTAAAAAGAATGTTAACAATGTTAGCAACTGTACGGGACAAAATATACATAAAAAGAAAGAAACAAACATTTGTGCCTTCTTGGTCGAGAAGTTTAACCGATCCCCAGGGTTTCTCATGATTAGAAATGAACTTGAAGTACAATCGATAAGGGTTTGAGATAGAGTCTAGTCATTCGATGTTTTCAACAGAGGCGAAAATATGTTATAACTTCGTTTAGAAATGGACTTCACGATGTGAGAATGTCTTGTCACGATCCATTAAAGTTAGAGGATAATTACTTTTAACAATTTCATTGAGATGAAATCTTGATATTACTTAAAACTTCATAGTGAAATTGATTGTGCCATTAAAGGCTAAACGAAAC